>NC_079199.1:95110844-95465344 GCF_029499605.1 Hyla sarda
GGATTGTAACTACTGGGTCCTCTTGCTTTCGGTTAGTGAAGCCACCACCAGAGGAAGCCGCTTACCTCCACAAATGTGCATTGGGGGATCGGAAGAGCTAGCTGGTGGCTAAACGAGAGTTTGGCCAATAGCTATCTTATGTGTATGGCCAGCTTAATGTAGACTTCTTATCTTTCTGTTCTCCTCACACCTCATATTGGTCTTGGGTCTTGAACTGGGTCCTCTTGCTTTCGGTTAGTGAAGCCACCACCAGAGGAAGCAGCTTACCTCCACAAATGTGCATTGGGGGATCGAAAGAGCTAGCTGGTGGCTAAACGAGAGTTTGGCCAATAGCTATCTTATGTGTATGGCCAGCTTAATGTAGACTTCTTATCTTTCTGTTCTCCTCACTCCTCATATTGGTCTTGGGTTTAAAGGGGTTCCCCGCTGCTCAGCGTTTGGAACAAACTGTTCCAAGCGCTGGAGCCGGCGCCAGGAGCTCCTGACGTCATAGCCCCGTCCCCTCATTGCAAGTCTATGGGAGGGGGCGTGACGCCGTCACGCCCCCTCCCATAGACTTGCATTGAGGGGGCGGAGTGTGACATCACGAGGAGGTGGGGCTATGACATCACAGGTTGCCGGCTTCAGCGTTCGGAACAGTTTGTTCCAAATGCTGAGCAGTGGAGTACCCCTTTAAGAGGAACAACCCTAGAAGTCTTATTTTAAGTTCAACGTAAGGTGGTGATCTTGGAGAAATCATTCTGTATATCAGTGATCATAGTTTTGCTTTGAAGCGTACCTCGGTGGTCTCGGTGGAAGAACATCTGTTTAACATTCCCGACAACATTGGAGCCCAAGACTTGCCCTGAGACTACAGGGATCAGGAGACTCCTTTGCCGGAAATCACATGCAAGCCTATCGTAGGATCATCGTAGGATGATCGTAGGACCATTGTAGGATGTACGCTTTAAATTCAAGGGCATTTCTCCAACATATAGATAAATGAAGAATACTGAGATATATGCTGCTAGAAGAAGACAATACTGCAGTGGTCTCTGACCTCTACAGCTACTGCAAAACTATACTTCCTAACATGACCTGACCACCAGTGGTCGTGAGAACTTGCTGGAAGTTGTAGTCTATCAACAGGTTGGAGGCCACTGGTATTTACTGCATGGTTTCATAATATGGAGGAAACACAGAAATGTCAAAAGTGTACAGTATTTTCTATTCCTAAAAGATCTATACAGTTCACTAGTATGTTCCGATATATATGTTTATAAACATGTTTATTGTTCCCAGTATGTACCTTGTATGTAAATTGTCATTTAATAATTGTTTTTTCAAAACTGTCACCAAAGTGAAAATCAGTATTTAATGTGTAAGCTTTGTCCATGTTGCGCATGCCTATATTTATTACGAAAAAAATAAAATAAAAATCCTTCATTTTGTTTTCTGTTGTTTCCTATGGCAAAAAGAGCCTTGGGCAATCGCGGGCTCCCATAGGATTCTTTTATATGCATCAATGACAAGAAACAATTTGTCTTAATTGAAGATCAAAGTCCTGTTGTCTGTGATTCTAAATGAACCCCCTGCTATTGTTTTTGTGCTGGATCCACAATTACAGAATATCTTCTGAAACATTTCTGTTGACGCCATTCCTTATTTAACCGTGTTTTCTTTTCCCTCACTGCACAACCAGGCTCGGCTTCCTTCCTGCTCATCCACCTATAGTGTTTCGGAGGTATACTTGCACGTATTTTCTTTTTCTTTCCACATAGTTCACACGCTCACCCTCACCTCCACCGTGTGTTTATTTATTTCTTTTTTTTTTTTTGCCTTGAACTGTGCACAAGTTGGGGAAAAACTTGATTGTTTCAGACAAGATTGCAATATTTGCATGCTCACCTCGCTCTTGTGTTTGACATTGTTTGATTTTCACTGTGGCTGTTTGTAAAGTATCACAATGTAGATCTTATCTGAACTGCTCATTTATAATTCACCCAAAAATTGATATTCCAAAAAAATATATAAAAATAAAAATCGGCATGTGTCCCTGCTTAGACCCATCAAACAGCTGTTTAAACCTAAAGTATTTGAGACTTTTATGATATCCAAAGTTTAATGGGGTTTTCAAGAAACATTTATCATTGGCCTGTGGATGTGTGATCATTGGTGGGCCATACTCTCGGATCATACACCACAGGGGCCACAATGATGGCTGTAGAAATAGATCGGCCATCAGTACATGTTTCTGGAAAACCTTGTTAACACATTATTTATATGATATATATTGTAATGAAATATACAAACATACTAGCAATAGAATTAGCAGATATATTTCTTACAAAAATTCTGGGATGTGGAAAATACAGTTTATTATGGCAAAGAAATGTTAAACAAATAAAATTAAGAAAAATAATAAATTCATACTTTGTTGATTTTGCACTGTTCCTGAAATGCTGATCCTTCTTATTTCTGACTATATGTAATGACGTGATGTTGGCAGCCGATCACAGCCATAAGACGTGGATAATACATCACCACCACTGGACTTGATCGACAAAATGTCACGTGACTACATACAGTTGCAAACCAGATGGACCAAGATCAGTAAATTTTTTGTCTATTATTTTTTCCTTTCTAGAACACCATATTAACACACAGGTCAACTTACCCTCTAAGACTTAAAGTGTAACTGCAGTTAACTCCAACATCCTTCTCCCTTTATGTCACTTTTAAAGGAAAACTGTCATCATTTTCATGCTGCTCGAACCATACGACATCACGGGCGGCCCCAGGTGGCTTCTTCCCACCTCACCAGATTTTTTTCTGTTTTGGTGTAGGGAAAGATCTATTCATCAAGGCTAGTTAGACCGGGAGAAGCCAACAAGGACCAGCCTGATGACTTGTGCCTCAGGCAGCATGAAAGTGATAACCAGTTCCTTTTACTAGAATATGTGTAACTGATGAGTGAAGACCTCACACTGTAGACCTGCATTAGCTGTCCATGTGACATGGAGAGAATCCTGTGGCCACCAGTTACTTTTTTCCCAGGTTAACAAAAGGCTCGGAAGATTCAAGAAATTACGAGCCAGTATTTTGGTAGGTTAAGGATCTTTCCATGTCACATATAAAGTGTAGTCCCCCCAGACATTTTTTATTTTCTCTCTCTGCTTCCTGACATTGGGAACACATGAAGGAGAGGTGTTAACTATAGTCATTGACCTTCATAAGGTAGTTGTAGTCTCTAAGACCATGTTATACTCCAGTTATTTTCAGCTTTAATAGCATTATCATTTCTGCTGTATGACTTGGTCTTTATAGGGGCTTGTCTGGTTTTGATAAATAAAGTTAGTTGAAAAGAGCTCACTGGTTGTTCTATATGACTATCAAGACCATAACAAAGAAAGTGTTCAAAAGACATATATCTTCTTTATGTACAACACGTTCCACAAGAGAAACAGAACCAGGGAAAAAGGCTGGAGAATGCTGTGAAGTCATTGTGAGGGGGTCTATAATACTTGTTGACCAGACCATTCAATTGATGTTTTTTTAAGAGGAACAAAAAGATAAGGCACCGTTTATGTGTGAGAAATTGCACCAAACTACACTCTAGTCAAGAGCTGTAATACCATATATATATATATATATATATATTATATATATCTCAATTTCCACATGCCATACAGATTTAGTGGCACAATAATACCCCAGGAATTCAGGATTCTGTGCGATTACACTATAGACAGTATGAGCAGGCCCAATTTTAATTCTCTACATACAGTTCATGTGCTGGTATAGAGGGTATGTCAAGTATCCTATCAGATGGGGGTGGGTGTTTGGTTGGGCTTCCATCTATGAACCAGAGAGACACCCATTTCAGTGTCTCTCTGCTCTGGTTCATAGATGGAAGCCCAATTAAGGACCCACGTCTGTCTTAAAGGCTACTTGACTTATGGTGAAGTCATAGGGGATATGTCTTACAAAGTCTTCATTTTATTGGATAGGCTTCAGCTAATTCTACAGGATAAGCAAGAGTGTTCCTTATTGGTCACAGTGGATTTCCAGGGGGGACAGAAGCCAGAGTGTTGCGATCAGCAGGATGGCTTCATTTTAAGAAGGGGTACGCCAAGGAAATCCTGCTCTTTCTATGCTAAGGAAGTGGAGTAGGGGGTCTTACTAAGAACTATTCATACAGAAATGACTGTCAATCACTGATTAGGACAACCCAATGGAATCCTAAGCATAGAAGAAGCAGGAGTTTAAATCAACAAGGTACAAGCAATACTGGATCTTTTTCCAGCAAAATTATATATTAGAGTCTGCTCAGTTTGGACTGCATGCAGTGTTGACAGGTTCCTTTTGAACGTTGACTGCACCAGCTGTCTTTTGTAGAAGAGAATTACATCCATAATGAGATCCACAATATTTAGGCTTTAATTTAAGACATCAGAAATAAAGGGGTCATGAGGCTATTTGTAGCTCTAAGAACTTGTGCAAAAAAATATGGAGTCTCTATGCTTCCTTTATCTTCACCCAAGTCTCCTGTGTAGTGTCATCTGTAGGGAATGTATATAGAGCTATCAGGAAATTGTTAGCAGTATAGAAACATATTCTTCCCAGTGTAAGAGTTCGTTCACACCTGTGTATTTTTTGCTGCAGATTTTGCTACCAATTGAAGTCAGTGGCAGCAAAATCTGCTACAGCAAATCTGCAGCAGAAAATGCACACATGTGAACTGACCCTGAGGGTAGGGTCACACGTGCTATTTTGCTGCCTGTTTCCTGCTGCATATTTTACGCTGATTTTGTTACCCATTGACTTCAATATGCAGCAGCAAATACATAGCAACATACAGTAACTGTGACTATACCCTAAGGGTGTATTCACGTATGCTGAACATATTTGATGCACAGGATTTAAAGCTGCAGATTTGAAGCTGTGCGTAGTCAATTAGTTTAAATTGAAATAGGCAGCATCAAATATGCACAGGATACTGTATGTGTGAAGATGGCTTTATGCGTGCAGTACCCCAGGTACTCAGATTGATTGTGCTTAGCGCCAGGGCCAAGCTTGTCTAGGCTGTTTGCAGACAGAATACAGACTGCCATCTGCTGACATTTTGCTTGGTATGAATTTATTTTGATTGTATATATTCCACAAGTAGAAACAAAAACTTTTGCCCGGACCTTCTAGGTGAGTATGGGTATATTATATTTGAGTTTAAAATTATAGAATAGATTACTTGGTCGTGCTTCAATAATAATGAAATATATTTATTAAAATGACAATATATAAAAGGTTACTCCTCACAGGGCCCATGTGTGGAGAACACATAAAATACAGGCAATAGATAATAAAAGTACATGAAATAATAAGCATATAATTATACGTCTGGCATAAATGTGTGGTTTCTTGTGTACAACAAGCAAATGCCTATGTGGAATAAGCAGATACCTATTGCACAAGACAAGCCATAGGCAGAGCCTAAATACCGTATATACTCGAGTATAAGCCGACCCGAGTATAAGCCGAGACCCCTAATTTCAACCCAAAATCCCAGGAAAAGTTATTGACTCGAGTATAAGCCTAGGGTGGGAAATACCTCATCCCCCCCTGTCATCATCCAGACCCGTCATTAACATCCTCATCATCCCCTTGTCATCATCCCACACATCCCCCCTTCATCATCCCCTTGTCATCATCCCACACATCCCCTTATCATCCCACACATCCCCCCTTCATCATCCCCTTGTCATCATCCCACACATCCCCTTATCATCCCACACATCCCCCCTTCATCATCCCCTTGTCATCATCCCACACATCCCCCCTTCATCATCCCCTTGTCATCATCCCACACATCCCCCCTTCATCATCCCCTTGTCATCATCCCACACATCCCCTTATCCCACACATCCCCCCTTCATCATCCCCTTGTCATCATCCCACACATCCCCCCTTCATCATCCCCTTGTCATCATCCCACACATCCCCTTATCATCCCACACATCCCCCCTTCATCATCCCCTTGTCATCATCCCACACATCCCCTTATCATCCCACACATCCCCCCTTCATCATCCCCTTGTCATCATCCCACACCCCCCCCCCCTTCATCATCCCCACCCCCCTTCATCATCCCCACACCCCCCCCCCCCCCTTCATCATCCTCTTCTCATCATTCGCCCTCAGTGGTCTTCAACCTGCGGACCTCCAGAGGTTTCAAAACTACAACTCCCAGCAAGCCCGGGCAGCCATCGGCTGTCCGGGCTTGCTGGGAGTTGTAGTTTTGAAACCTCCGGAGGTCCGCAGGTTGAAGACCACTGCGGCCTTCAACATGCGGACCTCCAGAGGTTTCAAAACTACAACTCCCAGCAAGCCCGGGCAGCCATCGGCTGTCCGGGCTTGCTGGGAGTTGTAGTTTTGAAACCTCCGGAGGTCCGCAGGTTGAAGACCACTGCGGCCTTCAACATGCGGACCTCCAGAGGTTTCAAAACTACAACTCCCAGCAAGCCCGGGCAGCCATCGGCTGTCCGGGCTTGCTGGGAGTTGTAGTTTTGAAACCTCCGGAGGTCCGCAGGTTGAAGACCACTGCGGCCTTCAACATCATCCAGCCCCCTCTCACCCCTTTAGTTCTGAGTACTCACCTCCGCTCGGCGCTGGTCCGGTCCTGCAGGGCTGTCCGGAGAGGAGGTGGTCCGGTGAGGAGGTGGTCCGGGCTGCTATCTTCACCGGGGGCGCCTCTTCTCCGCGCTTCCGGCCCGGAATAGAGCCGTTGCCTTGACAACGACGTATCTGCGTCGTTGTCAAGGCAACGTGACTATTCTGAGGCCGGGCCCGAAGCGCTTAGAAGAGGCCTCCCCGGTGAAGATAGCAGCCCGGACCACCTCCTCACCGGACCACCTCCTTACCGGACAGCCCTGCAGGACCGGACCAGCGCCGAGCGGAGGTGAGTACTCAAAACTAAAGGGGGTGAGAGGGGGCTGGATGATGTTGAAGGCCGCAGTGGTCTTCAACCTGCGGACCTCCGGAGGTTTCAAAACTACAACTCCCAGCAAGCCCGGACAGCCGATGGCTGCCCTGGCTTGCTGGGAGTTGTAGTTTTGAAACCTCTGGAAGTCCGCAGGTTGAAGACCACTGCGGGTGGGGGAGTTCACTCGAGTATAAGCCGAGGGGGGTGTTTTCAGCACGAAAAATCGTGCTGAAAAACTCGGCTTATACTCGAGTATATACGGTAATACAATACTTTAGTGGCTAATATATAGATATGTCCTTTTTGTAATACTAGACAGTTTGTAGCAATTTAAATATGTTACCGGTCTTTTGTGACAACTCGGGCAGTTCGCACTGAAAACAGGTATTGTTATAACAGTGCCTGGGTGGTTTATCGCGCTGAGTCCTCTGTGCGGCGGTCCCAGATGATGATGAAAAAATAGCCTAGCAGAGTTCTATTGTGAAGCGGTGGTGGTCGTCACGGGCTAATGACGCTGGCAGGCACCGATGTACACAGGCTGCCGGAGGACCGTTGGTGCTGGTAGGCGCTGTAGATGGAGAGATCCTCACCGCTGGGGGACCGTTGGCGCTGGCAGGTGCTGTAGATGGAGAAATCCTCACCGCTGGGCAACGATACTGGCTGTGTGGGACCGAGGACCGCACGCTGGATACGAGGAGCTCACCTCGTGTTATCGGCGTGTGACGTCAGCAGATGTTTAAGCTGGAGACACTGCACCTGAGTTGAACTTGTAAAAACTGGACCGGACAAATGCTGGACTAGATACGCTGTAGTTGATAGGTTCACAGAAGGTAACTTGCCGTTAGTAATGGACACAGTTCATAAGTAGCGTTTATTCAAGTGGCTATGCATACGGGACTAGACGCGTTTCAGGGTTATATAATGCAACCCTTTCCTCAGTAGTTAACCCTTTCCTGACTACTGAGGAAAGGGTTGCATTATATAACCCAGAAACGCGTCTAGTCCCGTATGCATAGCCACTGGCATAAACGCTACTTATGAACTGTGTCCATTACTAACGGCTAGTTACCTTCTGTGAACCTATCAACCTAACCTAGGCTCTGCCTATGGCTTGTCTTGTGCAATAGGTATCTGCTTATTCCACATAGGCATTTGCTTGTTGCACACAAGAAACCACACATTTATGCCAGTGGTATAATTATATGCTTATTATTTCATGTACTTTTATTATCTATTGCCTGTATTTTATGTGTTCTCCACACACGGGCCCTGTGAGGAGTAACCTTTTATATATTGTCATTTTATTAAATATATTTAATTATTATTGAAGCACGACCCAGTAATCTATTCTATAATTTTAAACTCAAATATAATATACCCATACTCACCTAGAAGGTCCAGGCAAAAGTTTTTGTTTCTGGTTTTCCCTTTTTTTTGCAACTAAGGTATAGTTGCATGCCCTAGTCTGACCTCGGTGTGTATTATTAATTGTGAGCTGCACATACACATTTTTTTCCCTTCTATATTCCAGAAGTGTTGGTTATACAGCAATGGTGCTTATGGACAACTGTGACCACACAGTATAACCTACACTATGAGAAAGTGTTATCCAGATCCAAGTACATATACTGCAGGTTGATGCTTGTGGGGAGAGTCTTTCAGGCTCAGGATAGGTTCTATAGTTATTTAATGATATTACAGATACTACTTTATCCCATGTGTCTCTAATTCTTAGAACCCCAACAAACATTTACATACATAGATTTGGAGGATTTGTAGTAGTATGTCTTATAGACTTCAGGCTTTAAAGGGGTACTCCATTGGCCAGTGTTTGGAACACTGTGTCCTCTGCGGTGGTCGACATTGTCCCCTCGTTGTTTCATGCCCCCTCAATGCAAGTCTATGGGAGGCGGGGGGGGTGGCTGACCCTCGCTTAGTGCGCACAGCATTCAGCACTAAATGTTCCGAATGCGTGCCAGTGGAGTACCCGTTTAAGCTTTTTGGCATTTTAAAGTGGATCTGTAAGTATAATGCCCTACTCTTGTATTATACTAGATTATTAGAAGTCTAGGTCAGATTAACAGCACAAATGTGACTTTTGTCTAATGGCACTTTACAAAAAAGAGGCATCACTGCCCCTGTCTCCTGTGAGGAGGATGGGAAGAGGCAGGAGCATGCTGCTCTGAAATATGTTGGAGTCATGGTATTTTTTGGAAAGGTCTATAAAGCAATTGTTTCAGAAAAAAAATTGTTTGTCGTTGTATTCCTCTTTAGAATTACACTGACAGATCTGCTTTAACACTGTGCCAGAGTTGAGCTATTACGCACAGTTCACGTTTTTTTGTGTCTTTCATCTCATATTGTGGTTCACGTGGTTTAGTTCTACTACTGTAAGTAAATGATATGAGACCTAGGACCAGAAACTAACTTGTCAACTAACACAGCGCACAGGGATCTGGAGTTTAGTTTTGTTGGCCGCATAGCGTCAACAAATGTTTTTCTGGCACTAAAATATGGCATAGCCTCAGCTGTTTATATATGTTGTGTATTTGGTGTGTATACTGTAGCTCTATATATACCTGGCCAGAGTCCACTTAAAGTTCCTTGGCCCCATTCCAAAATCTTAATCAGGTACCTTCCTGGGACCATGGAGTGAGATAGATATAAGAGAACACATTACCGTGAGAATATATCTTCACTTAGTTGTGTTACGTTAGAGGATTTTTTGTCTTGAACTTCCTGCATAATGTCCAACGTTCAGGTCAGGACTTTGACTAAGGCCCTTACAAACATGGAATTGTTTTTTTTGTTTGAATGTCCTGCACCATGAAACCAATGTTCCTTTTGGGTCATTCAGAAGAAGGCTTGCTCTTGTGCTTTGGATCATTGTCTTGACTTAAAGTGTACCTGTCAGATCCCACAAAAAAATACAAAATAAATAAAAACATGTTACTCAGTACCTAATGCTGACCATGTACATCTAATTTTTTTGCCTCTATCACCTCTATTATAAAAAAAAATCCCTCTTTCCATTAGCTCACAGTGTTAGAAATCCTCTCAGGGGAAGGGGATGTGTCCCTTCTTGTGGTGGTGAGAGGTGATTGGTGTGTGGTGGAAGGGGGAGTGTCCCTCCCTTGTGGTGGTGAGAGATGTTTGGTGGAAGGGGGAGTGTCCCCTCCCTTTGGTGGTGAGAGGTGATTGGTGTGTGGTAGAAGGGGGCATGTCCCTCCCTTGTGGTGGTGAGAGGTGATTGGTGTGTATGTTCATGCAGCTTTGTCCATGAGTCATCTCTTGTCCATGACTTATGGACAAGCCTGATGCTGCTGCAGGACTGATTAGTGTCAGATTAGGTATGGGGAACCCTAATGGTGGGATATTCAGGAGCAGTTTTTTTTTTTTTTTTTTTTTTTTTTTTATTCTATTAAATATTAAAAAAAATTAAGCAACCATATTATAAAAGGTCTTTAATTTTCATCAGTAACAACATTGAAAAAAGTATTTGGATCTGACAGTGCCCATTTAAGATAATAGAATGACATTCAGAAATTCTCCTTCAGGATTTCTTGACAGAGAGCAGAAATCATTGTTCAATAAATCATTGTTCTAGTCATCCAGAAAGTGAAGCAGTAAAGCATCCCCAGATTATGACACTACCACCACCACCATGTATGATTTTGTCTTTGATCTGGGTCTGTAAGGTGTTTTTAGCAAATTGAGATTATTGCCTTGGAATTCTCTAAAGGATACCATTTTTGCCTAATCCCTTTCTGATGAATCATGAAGACCTGCCATTCCTTAAATGTTTTTCCGAGTTCTTTTCTGCTCTGTGCCAAAAAAAAAAAAAAATCCCTAAGGAGACTCATTGGTCCATGAATCTCAGTCTCCCTTTGGATTTATACTAAGTGCAAGTCCACTTCTGAATGACTCAAGTCAGGTTGATTTGAAAAGGATGGTACAAAAGTAAAGGCCTGTAGTTAAAGTAACACCAGTGGTAAATGGCCAGTGACTGAATATTAAAGCAAAACTGGCTTAGTTGCCCATAGCAACCAATCACAGCACAGTAGGCCCCTCCGGTATGGCATATCATACAAAAACGTCTGTGTTGTAAGCTATATAGATTACATCTTCTCCAGGAGATGAAACCAGACCACAAACCGAAACGCTGTGATTTTTGCATTGACTTGCAGGGCCGATTGGAAGAAGACGAATTTGCTGACAATCTCAGGTTCAGCGATGACGCTACCTTTCACCTCAGTGGGAAGGTCAATCGCCACAACGTTAGAATTTGGGGCTCAGAAAAACCATGTGCCCTTATCGAGCACATGAGGGACTCCACCAAAGTAAAGGTGTTCTGTGCAATGAGCAGGCGCAAAGTCTACGGTCCCTTTTTTTTTGCCGAGGACCCTGTCATTGGGCACTCCCACCGACATGATAAAGGAACGGCTTATGCCACTGATAAAGGAAGATCTGCCAAACGTAGTCTATCAGCAGGATGGTGCACCTCCACTTTTCCGTTTGGATGTTCACCGATACCTGAATAAAACTGTACCCGAACCTTGGGTCGACTGAGCCAGAAACAAAAACCAATAACATGCTAGTCACACATCCCACCCTGCAACTTCTTTCTGTGGAGGCCACATCAAGGACTCCTCTCTGCCCCCAGCTACAGGAACTGAACAACCTGAGACAAAGTATCACTGAAACGGTGGAGTCCTTATTGAGAAGATGCTTGCATGCTTCTGGACAGAACTGGACTACTGCCTAGACATCTGCTTTATCAACTGAGAGCACTTTTAACAATTGTATAGATAAAACTTGGATAGCTATTGTATTTTTTCCTGATTAATACATGTATTATGTTCTCTTGGTTATGAATACCGAGGCTATAATTTTGCAACATCCTTTTTGAATCACCCTGTATATATCATATATAATTTTTAGAGTGGCTAAGTCCTCTAACTCTTGAAACAGGTTGGATATGCAGATTTTTTCATAGTATTAAATTGACAATAAGCAAGATTAGTTTTATACTAAGCATTTGTTTTATGTATGGTTACATTTTTTACCTTTTAGTTTTCCGCAGTTACTATGTATATGTAATGTCCATTGTATACAGTATGTGGTAGAGCCCTACACAGGACAGTTTTTTTGTTTAAATCCTGATCCCGCCCATGTCAACTGGATTTCTGACCATTACCGCCCACTCCTGCAAGGTGGGTGTTCCGAACCTGCCCGTGCCCGTAACATGTGTCCCCAATTCTGCCCGCTCCCGCAAACATTTTGTCGCAGCTTTTAGAAATAGTCTGCCCCCCCCTGTGCCATTTCATTACCCCCTTGTGCCATTTCATCACCCCCTTGTGCCATTTATTTCATCACCCCCTTGTGCCATTTATTTCATCACCCCCTTGAGCCATTTTATTAGTCCCCTGTGGCATCTCAGAGGTTTGCGGGACCCACTATATGTTCTGTAACGCCTTCTCCCCCAGCAACAACCTCATTACCTTCTGCACCCGCAGTTTTTTTTTTATTTGCTCCTGTGGCATCCCGATTCAGGGCTCTAGTATGTGGGTTGTTTTCATTAGCTTGAATTCAGACCATGTCAAATGAGAATTACACCTAAAGTCATCTTCTGACATATTTTCAAAGGTGCAGTAACCAGTATGGGATTTTCCTAGAAGGATTTTTTTTTAATGGGTGTCTTTAAAATTTAGAAAACTATGCCTAATCCCATGTGCCGCTGTTGTCCCGAATGTGACCAGGTCCCCACTGCTCACCACTTATTTCTGACATGTTAACAATTTGGAGAGAGATTCCCATTCAGCCAGTCACTGGCCCACCGCCTTAGTCTGTCGACATAAAGAAGCTGCTAGTGACAGGGGATCGGGAAGGTGAGTATGAATTTTTTTGTTGTTTTTTGTTTTGTTTTTTAGGCATACTGATGCCTTTAAAAAAATGTTTCCCTCTTGGAAAAACCCCTTCATCACATACAGCACGATTAAGATCAGTGGCACTTTATTTCACGTAAAAAAAAGACTTGTTGATATACATATGAGCAGAACTCAAAGGATTCTGGTGCACTAGTGACCACCTCAACATAGTTAACTTGTGGCATAATTGCATCATTCATATGACGTTGTAGCATGTATCTCATCATTAAAAAAAAAACATCACCCTCGCTTGTAAAAAAAAATAAATTGTCAGGCTTTACAATTGCAGAGGATTGGACATTTTTATATGATGCAAGTATACAGCGTCTTTACTGTGCGCACATATGCAGCAGAACAAAGTTTGTCTTTTTTTGATAACTGGCCACTTCCCATCATTGAAGATATTACTATTGATGTTGTATCTTATAGTGCTTGTATCTTATAGTGCTGTGTTAAGTACAGTTTGTAATAATTATTGTCTTCCAGCTGTATTTACCATGTGCTACCTTTAACCTTGTTGTCTGGAAAAAAAATACTGCTACATATTCACTCTGTTTTAATTTGACAATGCATAACATGCTCAGACCCTATGCTGTGAGCTTACTTTTCTCCACTAACTGTTGTGTAAGGAAGTGCAGTAAAGTGAGATGTCATAAACAAATTGGTGTCCTTTTTATTTATTTATTTTTTTACCCAAATTTAAATTCTGTCCAAAATGTAGCCCTAGTAACTACTTGGCTCGCAATTATCAGTAAGGGTAGTATGGCTAGATGACATAAAATCAGTCCAAATCATGCACTTAAAGGGAATCTGTCAGCTGTATTTGCTTCTGAGAGCTGCAGACCATTGGATGGCTGTTGGGGTATAAAAGAAAACTTTTAATTTCTCTGGACTTGATGGTGGTTGCCAAACTTATAAAATCCCCTTTTTATTTTTTTGTGTTAAGGAGGCGGAGCTGAGCTGCTGAAGGGTCACAGTCTGACATGCCTTGTTTGCCTTCACCTTCCAGCCCCTCCTGGACTGATGTACAGAGCTCTATATGTCAATCAAGATGAGGCTGGGAAGTGAGGACACTTGAGCAGCTTAATTCCACCTCTTTGACACTTGGCTGAGAAATACAAAGATGATTTTATACATTTGGCAACCACCATCAGCTACAGCAAAGGTACAATTTGCTTTTATACCCCAACAGTGTCTGCAGCTCTTAGCGGCAAATAGGGCTAACAAATTCCCTTTGAAAGGGGTACTCCTGTTTCGAACGCTGGACCCGACACTGGGAGCTCAAGACGTCATAGCCCCGCCCCCTCAGTGCAAGTCTATGGGAGGAGCTGGACAGCCGTCATGCCCCCTCCCATAGACTTGCATTGAGGGGGCGGGACATCAAGAGGGGGCGTGGCTATGACGACACGAGCTCCCATCTCCGGCGTTCGGAACAGTTTGTTCCAAATGCTGAGCAGCGGAGTACTCCTTTAAGATTCTCAAATACAGATCCCAAGGCACAGGAAAATGCACAAGAAAGGCAACAGACTGTGCATCGTGCAGCAGCATGCCGCACACTCCAGTCCACTGCAAGGAGAAGCAGAAATGATTGGTTGGTATAAGTCTTACGTTATGGAGATCTAATGTAGTCACCGACTTGTTGCAAGGCAGTGGCCTAAACCTGAGCAGTCATTTTGTATGAGTTGTTCTCTAGGGTTACCCACAATGGTTAAATCTATAAAATGGGGTATATGCATTGTTATTGGTTGATGGATAACATGATGATCATCTTCTGCAGTTTTAAGCACTTTCATTCACCTACTTATTGTTACTGTTTAGAATAAGTGAAATCATTCTATAGTTGTAAAAATCCAGGTAAGTATACACCAGATTCCTTATCAGAGCCTCAGCTCCAGGGCACAAGGAGCTGGATTATTTCTACGTAACATTTCCCTGTCATATCATTTCTTCATCCGGTTTCTTTTATTCGTGCCATCAACCCAATAAATGTGCCTGTGCCTCTATGTTTTCAACTAGAAATAGTTGCGTACTTTTTTGAACAGGCCGTAAATGATGTGAAATTCAGTGATGCTTGTTACTTACCATGCAAAGGATACCGTGTGTGTGTTTGTGCGGACAGCAGAATGTGTTCATATATCACCTGACATATACTTATTTGCCATGAAAGAAACCAGTTGATAAAAAACAATCGCACATTTTTTTTCCAGGACATTTGGATTGCTGCCCCCTCCTTTTCTCAGGTTGTATTTTTGACTTTCCGTTTCATAGATTTCCGTGGTTTGCTTTGCTTCAACTCTCTTGCTCTTCCATATTGATTGTTGTAGTGTGTATATTGTGTCATTGGTCTGGGAGCTTCTTACCTTTCTATTATTCTCATTTGATGGTTTTGTTTTTTGTTTTTTACACTTCTTCATTGGCTTTAAGTGAGCAAGTGCATCTTTGTGTGATCTCTTTACACCATCAGCCATTAAGCCAGTAGAAAAAATTGCCGGGGATTTTGTCGGATTGGTCACTCGCCCCTGGTATGCCACGCTAGTCTTAGACTTTATATATACTATAAAAATCTCTTGTATTATATCTGTGATACAATATGA
The DNA here is from genome assembly GCF_029499605.1 of Hyla sarda. Taxonomy (NCBI): domain Eukaryota; kingdom Metazoa; phylum Chordata; class Amphibia; order Anura; family Hylidae; genus Hyla; species Hyla sarda. The sequence goes on from NC_079199.1 coordinate 95,126,324, forward strand.
GTTATGCGTCATCAGTATCTGTCTTGTGGCCTTTCTCTTTCAAGACTAGGCTATAGACGCTCCAGTTTCGCTCATTGCATCTCGTCCTGTCACACTTTGTGTGTACACATCTACTGTTTTTTTTTATGTGTTCCATTGTAGAATGGTGTTGTACTGTATATGTGTGTACAAACCGTTTCATCATCTTTTACATGACTCTTGTGGTGTACAATGTTACACACCTGCATTTCTGTCCCACAATCTGCTTGTTCATTTTTGGTTATTTTTGCACTCTGACCTCTCTGTTCTTACATAGAACATGAGACAATATAATATATTGCATATAAAATAATTGCAATATACTATACACCAGGTGTTCATATATGTTTTATTGTATGTTGTGAAATTTAACTCTATTAATAATTGTAAAAGTCTTGTATAACTCATATTCTTTGTCATGGAGTTACCCCTTTTTTCCCATGGAGTCACCTATGGCTTAAAAACATTTTCACGAGGAACCTGTAAATCTACCTCTACTCTATAGTGAACATCTCTTACAGTTTCTGTCTTTTTGTTAACCCTTAACCAAGTTCCTTGGTTCTACACAGCCATGGTACAAATAGAGTAGTCGGGGTACTGTTATGGAAGCACTGTGTAGACTGCTGCTCATATATTTAATGATGTAAAAATTTAATTAGGAATAATTAGTTTTTTGAATAAACCTAGTCCAATTTTTTTTTTTTTATATAAAGAAAGTATACTCGCCTGCCCGATTCCCCTGCCACTCCCAGAGTCTTCTGCTTCCGATAGCATCCTGACCCTGCAGGAGATGCCCCTCAGCCAATCACTGGCTTAGATGAGTCACCACTGCTTTCAGCGATTGGCTGAGTGATCAGTTCCTCCAGTGTCAGCTTGTCATTGGAAGCAGGAAGAAGCTAAGAGTATCGGGGATGGCGAATAAACTTGGTTATTTAGTTCTCTACAGCTTAGCTGAGAACAGCGATGGATTTCTGTTATTCCAACCTGTCAGGTCCTGCGGCCATTGTTTGAGGCCCTGGGGACCTGACATGTTTCCTTTAAATACAATGCAATAATAAATAGTGCCTTTAAAGTGTACATAGCATTTAAGAGAAGTTCTAGACTGGGGAATTGGTTTATTTTATATAATTAGGATAGCATTTAAAAGGAAGAAAACAACCTAATATTACCCAAACCATGGTCTCCTCCAAGGATAAGGCGCCCATCTGTAGACAGCTGTTCTAGGGTTCTTGACCCTCTTTTGATCAGGATACTGATTGCTGTGAGAGAGAAAGCTCAGGGGTGTACTGTTTTACATTGAAGAGATCCAGTAGGTGTAAGAAGATTTTCTGACAGTGGTCCATGGGGAAAAAATATGCAAATCAACTCTTCTCCAGAAGAAAGATAGGTTTCTCACATTGGCCAAACCAAATGGATGCCTCTTCATTTTTTTAGCACGGAGATGCTAAGACACGATAATAACCCTGGATTTGGTGCGCAAACCCCAGTAGAAAGCCATACCTGGAGTCTATACATGTAATGAAGTGCATTTTATTTTAATAACACAATTATAATGTGTCTCAAAGCCCTTGACAGCTACGTGATATACATAAAAGGGATGCAGTAGTGCTTTTAAAAGTGTCCTCCGTCACTTTTATGTTCTCCTTAATATTTATCTACATAGTTTGGAGGTGTTGCACTGTTGTGTTGCAACAGACACCTTTTATAGTTGTTAATTTATATAACACCATAATGTTCTGCAGCACTGTGCAGAGCTTGTCATCGCTCACACCAGTCACTGTGCTCATTCGGGGTCACTAACCAATTTCCATATTAACCCATGTTTTGTTACATGGGTAATAATGGGGAATAGGAGTACCCGCACATAATATACGCAGATGTTGCACCTTGTGTTTCTTTTATACTGTATCTTTATAAATATTTTTAAAACTTGTTATCAGGTAAATGTTTGTGTTTTAACTCGTTTTGTTATAGTTTTTTCTAAGTATTTTTGACTAATTTACTACAAAAGTCACAATTTTTTTTAACCTCACTAGTGATGTCAGATAAAATAAGCAAGTAAACTTAAAGGAGATCTCCGGCGAAAATTAGCTTATGCCCTATCAACAGAATAAGGGGATAAGTAGCTGATCTTTTCGGCGCTCCCATAGAAATGAATGGAGTGCTGGAGCACATGCTCCTCCCTGAGCACCAGGTCCTTTCCTGGTGATTGCTGGGTACCCCAGTGGATGGACCCCCCACAATCACCGGTACAGAACCTGGCGCTCAGTGAGGAGCATGTGCTCCAGCCGGCACGCACTCCATTTATTTCTATGGGAGCGCTAAAAAGACCAGAGTACAGCACTCGGGTATCATCGGTGCTCTCAAAGAAATGAATGGAGCTAGTGCCTTCTACTGGTAGACGACAAGCGCTTCTCACTGAGAGCGCTGGGGTCCTGTCCTTTATATCTTGGGGGGGCTCCAGCCGTCGGACCCTCCCCCCGTGATCAGCTACTTTTCCCCTATCCTGTGGATAGGGGATAAGTACATTTTTGTCGGAGTACTCCATTAAGTTAAATGGTAACATCTTCGAGAATTGTCAAGTAGGAATATAACTTAGTTTATCCTAATATAGACTTGTTTTTGCCAAAAACATATTCTCATTTTTGTAAGCCTTCTGCTGTGGAGATCAGAAATCAAATTCTTGGTCACAAAGGACAAGTTTTGGCACAACAGTGACCATATTTTGGCCAAATGTAAAGTGGCAGGCAATGTTTTCATTTTTCTTGACTTTCAGTTTCAGTGAGCCCGACAAAAAGTATTCTGGTCCCATTCAATTCTATAATTTGGGAGCCCAAATAAAGGATATATCCTAAAAATTCATTATTTTGAGAATTGGTTTGCATTGACATTTTACATAGAAATGTTAATCTAAGACAGAAATGAGTTTAAAGAAACCTAATTCCCATTGTAGCTGTTGGAACGCTATAATGTTTTTGTTTTTGTTTTTTATTTAATGGTTACATATTCATATCATAGTCTATCGAGGAAAAGTTTTAGCAAGTCAGGTCTTTTTATATAGATAGTTACATATTTAGACTTCGCAATATTATACTCTGCTTTGTATTTTTCCGCTTTCCTGATATGCAAGAGGTTAAAGGGTATGATACATTTTTGGGTTCATTTAAAATTTTTCTTGGTTGGTAGTAAAATTAATAAACATATGTAGGGACAGGGGATATACAAAGCAGAGTAGTATCTGATAAACATAGCCTTAGAAAACTGACCTGGTATGGTCATATACTAAAATTTGGAAGGGTGCATTCACATCTGAATAACAAATACAAAGGGAGAATTTTAAAACCACCTCCTGATGGATCCTTGCTGTGTCCCATTGATTTCAGTGAGATGCCTGGAGTCATTTTCCTACCATATCTGTTCATTTCTTTTTCTTTTTTTTAACCAAAATGAAAACCGTGGAATTCTAGTCCAGTTCAAAAACTGGATATGATCAGAAAAAGAGTCAACCAGGGACACTAACTGACTCCAGGCGGCTCGTTGAAATCAATGGGGTACGGCGTGGATCCAGCAGCGATACTGTAAGAGGCGGTTCTGAAATTCTCGTGCCATATACGGCTGCTGAATTCACAATCTGAGATGTAATCGCACCCTTATATAGCAAATTATAATTCATTTTTTGGGTGAAAATTTTCTTTACTCATTCAGATTTTATCTTTTATTTTTTTGACGTCACAACTCCGCCTCCGTGTGCCATAGACTTGCATTGAGGGGGCAGGGTGTGACGGCACACGGAGGCGGAGTCGTGATGTCACGATACTCCGGCCCCGTGGTCATTGCGCTACATATTTGGAGCCTCCAGCGCTGCGGAGAGCTCATAAAAGGTAGGTGCGCAATGACAGATTGCGGGGGTCCCCAGAGGCGGGACCCCCTGCGATCAGACATCTTTTCACCTATCCTTTCGATAGGGGATAAGATGTATTAGGGCCGGAGTACCCCTTTAAAGTTTTAGCTGGGAGATGACAATTGTCCGCAAAGCATGTAAATACCCATATACTGATAAGATAGATACAGAAGTGTTGTTTTTACAGGGTTTTTTGCTATTCAGTGCTCCCAGCATATGTTAGTACACCTACAATGTCTCTGTATTTTCAGTACACCTACAATGTCTCTGTATTCTCAGTACACATATAAGGTCTCAGTATTCTCAGTACACCTACAATGTCTCTGTATTCTCAGTACACATATAAGGTCTCTGTATTCTCAGGACACCTACAAGGTCTCGGTATTCTCAGTACACCTACAATGTCTCTGTATTCTCAGTACACATATAAGGTCTCAGTATTCTCAGTACACCTACAATGTCTCTGTATTCTCAGTACACATATAAGGTCTCTGTATTCTCAGTACACCTACAAGGTCTCTGTATTCTCAGTACACCTACAAGGTCTCGGTATTCTCAGTACACCTACAAGGTCTCTGTATTCTCAGTACACCTACAAGGTCTCTGTATTCTCAGTACACCTACAATGTCTCTGTATTCTCAGTACACATATAAGGTCTCTGTATTCTCAGGACACCTACAATGTCTCTGTATTCTCAGTACACATTTAAGGTCTCAGTATGCTCAGTACACCTACAAGGTCTCTGTATTCTCAGTACACCTACAAGGTCTCGGTATTCTCAGTACACCTACAAGGTCTCTGTATTCTCAGTACACCTACAAGGTCTCGGTATTCTCAGTACACCTACAAGGTCTCTGTATTCTCAGTACACCTACAAGGTCTCTGTATTCTCAGTACACCTACAAGGTCTCGGTATTCTCAGTACACCTACAAGGTCTCTGTATTCTCAGTACACCTACAATGTCTCTGTATTCTCAGTACACATATAAGGTCTCTGTATTCTCAGTACACCTACAAGGTCTCTGTATTCTCAGTACACATACAAGGTCTCGGTATTCTCAGTACACCTACAATATCTCTGTATTCTCAGTACACATTTAAGGTCTCAGTATTCTCAGTACACCTACAAGGTCTCTGTATTCTCAGTACACATATAAGGTCTCTGTATTCTCAGGACACATATAAGGTCTCTGTATTCTCAGTACACATATATGGTCTCTGTATTCTCAGTACACCTACAAGGTCTCTGTATTCTCAGTACACATTTAAGGTCTCAGTATTCTCAGTACACCTACAAGGTCTCTGTATTCTCAGTACACATACAAGGTCTCGGTATTCTCAGTACACCTACAATATCTCTGTATTCTCAGTACACATTTAAGGTCTCAGTATTCTCAGTACACCTACAAGGTCTCTGTATTCTCAGTACACATATAAGGTCTCTGTATTCTCAGGACACATATAAGGTCTCTGTATTCTCAGTACACATATATGGTCTCTGTATTCTCAGTACACCTACAAGGTCTCTGTATTCTCAGTACACCTACAAGGTCTCTGTATTCTCAGTACACCTACAATGTCTCATCATTCCCCACCTGGTACATCTCCTAGCTACATGTTGTACCCACCCAGTGCACCTAGTAATTAGGACAATTAACCTCTTATTGGGCTGGCACATTTACTAATGCTTTTCGGGACATATTCATTACATCATTTCCCAGCTCACCCGTTATTTGTTTTTACGTATGAACATGTAAAGACTACACATGAGCTGTGAGGAAACCACTTTAACCTGTCCATGTACGTGAAGCCATTGATGAAGACACTTTCATGGGCAGTGGAAACCAAGCAGCCAACACCATATGCTGGATTACGCATTGGAATCTGGAACCAGTGCTGAAGAGCAGACATTGGGTCATGTGTCATTTCAGATTCAGAGGATCTATCAGTGTGATCGGAATTACAAAGATTAGCAACACTTATAGGCGAAATGATGATTTTGAATATTTGATCCATTTATATTCTTAGGGCAGTTTAGTTTAATCCAGAGAGTAATAAGCATAAAATCAACAGTTTAGATGATAGACAGCTGACAGTGGTATCAGTAATAACTTCGACATGCCTAAAGGTGGAAATCTTTTACGTCAGGAGATAGATTCCCCTCCTCATTATACTGATATCTTTTCTTTTTTGATAGTTGACCGTTACACCTACAGACACGTTTTAAGAAAAATCCATAAACAACATAGTAAAACCTTTCCTTCAAAGTTTATTTTACTTTATACTTTTCTGGTCTTAATACTTGATAACTATAAGTTCTACATAGTAAAACAGTGGGCGATGAACACAAAGAGAAACCAGTACATCATGGAATGTATTTTTGTAGATCTTTGTGGTAGGTTGAAGAATAATTTATTATTACGTTTTGGAGATACCAGTTTAAAAGGGAACCTGTGATCAATTTCATGCTGCCTGATTGAAAACTTATCAGGGTGGCCCCTAGTGGCTTCTGCCTGCCCTGCTGACCTTCATTATTAGATCTCTTCCTATACCCAAATAGCGAGAAGTCTATTAATCAAGACTGGTGCGGTCACGAGAAGCCGCCAGAGACTGCTGCGATGACTCATGGTTTGGGCACCATTAAAGTGATGGCAGGTTCCCCTGTTTTGGGAGATACTGTTTTAGAGTCTTAAAGGGGTACTCCGCTGCTCAGCGTTTGGAGCAAAATGTTCCGAATGCTTGGAGCCGGCGCCGGGAGCTCATGATGTCATAACCCTGCCCCTTCATGACTTCCCACCCCATCCCCTCAATGCAAGTCTATGGGAGGGGGCGTGACAGCCATCGAGCCCCTCCCATAGACTTGCATTTGAGGGGGTGGGGTGGGGCTATGACGTCACAAGCTCCCGGCGCCGTCTCTAAGCATTCGGAACATTTTGTTCCAAACGCTGAGCAGCAGAGTACCCCTTTAAAGGCTGTGAACACACTTTTGGGTGTGTTATTTATTTATTAATTAATTTTATGAACGTATTTTGGACCAAAAATATTTTTTATAAATGGGTTTTATTAAAGGGGTTATCCAAGAATAAAAAAACAGAGCTGTATCCAGGTTGGCTCCATTCACTGAATGAACTCCAGAACAACACCCAACCTGGAGACAGACAGGGAGTGGTTTTTGAAATAAATTTAACTCTCTTTTACTATTCCTTTAAATATTTTCAGTTCTTACCACTCAAGTGTTCTGTGGGATCTACTCGGCTTAGTTAGGATCAAATTAAAATTGAACTTAAAGGGGTTCTCCGCTGCTCAGCATTTGGAACATACTGTTCCGAACGCTGGTGCCAGCGCTGGGAGCTCGTGACATCAGCCCCGCCCCCTCATGATGTCACACACCGCCCCCTCAATGCAAGTCTATGCATAGACTTACATTGAGGGGGCGGGGCGAGATGTCACGAGGGGGCAGGCTATGATGTCACAAGCCCCCGGCTCCAGCGTTCGGAACAGTTCGTTACAAACGCTGAGCAGTGGAGTACCCCTTTAAGCTTAGCTTAGATGATTGCTTAGGAATAGGCAGCAGTACCTGTAGAATAAGTGATCTGATTTGTAGCACAAAATACATTAATTTTAGTTAATAAAAACACACAGTTGAAAATCCTACTGACCCCATTTGTTGCACAGTCTTGCAGAGGTTATCATTGAAGAGAGTAACATAAATATCTAAGATAGCGGAAGGATAGCAGTAAAGGTATGGATTCATTAATATAGAAGGGCAGAAGAAGACGTTGCTGTACTGGAAAGTCCATGCGTAAAATGGTCAATTATGGATTGCAAAATATATGTCTAAAATACACTCCGAAAAGATTGACAATAAGGCAATACTAGTGTTATCCTCTTGCAATGACTTGACAGCCTTCTGTTGGCCACTTATGGTTCTTTGGGATCTGTTGGCCTATGGATCGCATCAAAACCACAAAATAAATAATCATAACTAGCTAAGTAATAAAATAAAGAGTTATCTAAACAATAGGTCCCCTCTTACCTTAAATAAACAGCTTAAAATACTCAGTGGAAAAACCAGGAGCCACTTACATGTCCCAAACCAGAATCCAATGTCAAATTTGAAATTTACCAACAGAGAAAAGGAGGTGAGGGTGAATGCAAATAAGTGCATGGCTTTACTGTGAATGCTGCATTTTGTTCTGTTCTCCTGCATGCATATGATTTGTCTGGATATGGTTATAAAAAGTCTTGTTGAAATTGCAGATTTTTGTGTTTACATTTTTTTTTTCGCGACCAAGATAAATCATGTTTAAGGTTTTTCAACTTTAGGGTCACCTTTCAACCAAGAAAAATGCAAATGAGACGGGTCCGCTCTAGATGGGCTATTTCAGGACACAATTCTTTTTTTATTTATTATTTTTTTTACTATTATTTAAAAAAAAAAAAAATAATATTTTAGTTGAAAGTCTAGAACTTTTGCCATAACCAAAATTATAATGAGGCTATTATCACCTTAAAGGGGTACTCCACTGCTCAGCGTTTGGAACAAACTTTTCCGAACACTGGAGCCTGAAGCTCATTACGTCATAGCCTAGCCCCTTCATGACCTCACGCCCCGCCCCCTCATTGCAAGTCTATGGGAGGGGGCGTGACGACTGTCACGCCCCCTCCCATAGACTTGCATTGAGGGGGCAGGGTGTGACATCATGAGTGGGTGGGCTATGACGTCAAGAGCTGCTGGCACCAGCGTTCGGAACAGTTTGTTCAAAACGCTGAGCAGCGGAGTACCCCTTTAAAGCATTGGAGGAAATTCCTGATCTTGGCAATGTCCAAGTGATGCACCATTGTCTCATTTCACTCTATAGCACAGTTAAAGTTCTCTAAAACCCTTCTTTTCATCAATATCAGTTAACAAGACCCCACAGTTGTTTTTGTAAACCATTGGAGATTCATAAATAACTTAGTAGGGTGCAACCAACAGAGCTTCATATCCTAAACCACTGGTGGCCAAAGATTAGTCTTCATGGTACTCTGGCAGTAGATATTTTCCATTTTACCTGGCAGGGGAACCTGTATGAGATCTCGTCTGTAAGGCTGCATTCACACCACATTTTTGCAATACAGTTCCCGTATCAGGTTTTTGATGAAAAACAGATTCCTCAAAACCTGACTAAACTGTATCAAAACGAGTGTACAAATTTTAACCCCTATACGGTTAAAAACCATGTACGGTTAGAAAAATGATGTCCGGTTGCATCCGTTTTTTTTAAGAAAAAAACCTATACGTTTTTAACTTTTCACTTCATTATGAATAAAGTTTCACTTGTTTGATTGCAAAGTCAAAAACCGTATGGTGAAAACCGGATGGAACCGTACGCACATACAGTTCTGTACAGTTCCCATTGACTCCCATGTTAAAAAAAAAAAAAAACATATACGGTTTCAATACGGTTTTTCACCCGGACCAAAAACCGTGGTAGTCTACGGTTTTGGGTACAGGAAAAAAACAGACAAAACTGTACAAGACGCAAAGCAGATGCAACCGGAGGCATCGTTTGGCATACGGTTTTCAATGGAGAGTCAACGGTTTTCAATGGAGAGTCAATGCCTACGGTTTTCAATACGTTCCATACGGTTTTCTAATTGAAAACTTATACGGGAACTGTATTGCAAAAACGTGGTGTGAATGCACCCTAAGTGCGTCAAGAGAACTGAAAGATGTCCTTTTGTTGAATTCTGTCCAACACCATTGTCTTCTTCCAGACCAGAAAAGGATTTGGAGTGTTATGCCACCGAGGTGTTATTTTTTTGTTTGTTTTTACTTTTCATTTGTGTTTATCTACCTGTTTTTAATAAAAATTGTATCAGTTTTGATATCACACAAAATTTTAAAAACATGATTTATCTTGATTTTCCTGCTCTCTACCATAAAGATCTGCAGTGTCGTAAAGGATATAGAGGCTTTTCATAACCACTGTATGTTTGCCTATATATACAGCTACGTATATATATATTTATGTACTATATGTACTGTGTATCATTTGTGATTTTTTTATTATTTTTTTCCCCTGTTTAATTGCTATATTTGTGGCGATATCCTGAATCCAGATAACAGCCTTTACTTCTAACTCATGCATATTACAAGTAGACTCCTACTGGGAATCATAAGTGTGAATAAGTCTGCATGTCATTGTGACTGTCTGGCCCTACACTTTGATCCCATGTACTTTTTTTGAAAGCTAGTTTTTTGAGGGAGCAGGATGGTAACCGTATTGGCTCAAAGAAAGTTGGGAGAAGTAACCATACTTTAGTTTTGTTATAGTTCTTGCAGATTCACTCCCTTATCTCAGGATGTAAGAATTACTGGCAAATATCCAATGTAGTTCATAGTTTCTTGTAAACTTCCAACTTAGGGAGGGCTTGATGTTGCTTTACGCCTGCCTCCCATAGTGTCTGGTCCTTCATGTACCCATAGCATGCCTGTAAACTCCATGTGTCTATTGTACCCAAGTGATTTTTATATAAACTGTCTAATTTTACGAGGCACAAATGTTGATATAGCTGTGAAACACAGAGTTTGTAACACATATCACAGTATGTATGTTTTGTTCCAGGTTTTGATATGTAATCTTATAATTACACCCACAAAGTGCCAACATTGGTCCCACTGAAGAAGTGACTAAGATTTGAAGATGACAATTTGTGGGTTCAATTACCCCACCAAGCACATTTTTTTTACATAGTCCTCCCATAGATTTTTAAGTAATATTTCTACAGGGGTTTGTGTTTTCCCATTTTATCCAATGGTCTTTCAATGGCTTCAGCATTCTGTATCCACCAATACAAAGCGTTTGGTATCTATGGTTTGAGTGCCACTTTACAGAATTCTTCCCTATATTTATTCCACCATTTTTCAGGACTATCTTTACAGAATTATTCAAATATTCCATAATGTTAACAGTTTGGCAGAACTGACCTGCTTTGGGCCTGTATACATTTGGGTTTATGATAGAAACACACAACATTGGCCCTGATGTACTAAGAGTGGAGTGTAGTTTTCTTTGTGGGTTCTGTTTCCCTATAGGTATTTTTCCTCGGTATATACTATTGTTTCCCTACGTTTTGCACTTTTCCTTATGTTTTATTTTTTATTTTACACATGCTCTGAGCTGTGGGGTTTTCCAGAGCTCAAATACACCACATTTTCTGTGGAAACCTTAGTAAATATGTTGTGATTTTTGAAAATGTGGGGAACACACCTTTTTAGATGACCAAGCCCTCTTTCCCCGTCGGCAACGCCCCTTTCCAGTTTTTTTTTTTTTTTTTTTCGTAAAATTGAGAGTTCGTCAGGTTTTTAGAAATTTTAGCACAATTTCTGGCACAGACACATATTATGGCTAAATGCGACACAACCTGACAAAATAGGTTGGGTTTACAATAGCCATTGTCTTGTATTTTCCGCATAAACGGTTGAATAGCTGGTAGGGTATAAAAGTAAACTGTACCTTTCCTGGAGCTGATGGTGGTTGCCAATCTTATAAAATCACCTTTTTATTTCTAAGCCAAGTGTCATAGAGGAGAAGCCGAGCTTCTCAAGTGCCATGGCCTGGCACACCTTTTCGCTTGCCCTTATCTTCCAGCCCCTCATTGACTGGTGTACAGCGCTGTGTATCAAGGAAGAACTGGGTGTTGTGCAGAAGCACAGACTGTGACACTTTATCAGCATTTCCCTGCCTTCTTGACACTTACCAGAAAAGTACAAAGGCAATTTTATAGGTTTTACAACTTCTATCTGCCACAGGAAAGGTACAGTTTGCTTTTATACCCTGACAGCTATCCAACTGTGTATGTACAAGTGCAGCTGATAGAGTCCCTTTAAACTGTACCAGAGTTTTCAGCCACGCCTCCTTTGCCAAGACCTTTTTCCAGAGGCTTACCTGTTTTTATTATGAAGGGAGAACATGTCTAATTACACCAATCTGCCCTATTATTGAAATCATTCTGCAAAGATAGTGCTGTCCATAAGGTAAGACCCATAGCATACATTGGACAAGATCCCACATCATTTGGCCACCCACCCAAGGAGAGCATGGTGAAGGCTCCCCTATCCATTCTGTTTTCATGACCTTTGGGACAATTTTTTTCTTTTCTTAAAGGGGTACTCAGGTGGAAAACTATATATATATATATATATATATATATATATATATATATATATATATATTATTTATTTATTTTTTTTTAAATCAACTGGTGCCAGAAAGGTAAACAGATTTGTAAATTATTTCTATAAAAAAAATCTTAATCTTTCCAGTACTTATTAACAGCTGTATACTACAAAGGAAATTCTTTTCTTTTTGAATTCCTTTTTTGTCTGTCCACAGTACTCTGTGCTGACACCTCTGTCCGTATCAGGAACTGCCAGAGCAGGAGAGTTTTGCTATGGAGATTTGCTTGCACTCTGGACAGTTCCTGACATGGACAGAGGTGTTAGCAGAGAGCACTGTGGTCAGACCGGAGTAACCCTTTCAATCCATTTAATTCTAGCACTATAGTTCCTCTGTTGAAGGACGCCCTACATAGGTTCACCCCACCTATTTATAATTATAAGATACTATACTATGAACTGTAATGTTCTGGTTGGTTATAAGTATTCAGTACTGTACAAAAAGTACCCAATGGTCAAAATCAGAACAGGGGTACAGCATACTCATACATGTCAATTTTGCCTCTCCACGCCTTTAAGGCCATTTACCAAATCTCAATGGGTTCCAAAAAAATCATATAAAGCCAGTATATCAGTTTCTACGGAGGGTAAAAATCCTTTTCTTATGTTGGTAGGACATCAAATTACATAAGTACTGTAGGTACATAAGTATGTAGAAGTCAAAAAACAATAAAATTATACCCCTGTATTCTTTGTTTTAAAATGCTTGTGTCCTTGAAAATTTCCTTCTTATGTTGTATAAGCACTGGGTTCACAATGCTATATCACATTGGCACGTACTGTGCCTGTCTAACTCTACCCTAGACAGCAGCAGGTAGGTCATGGATTAAACAGGAGGTCCAAAATGTTTAATAAAAAAAAATAGTATTTTTCCTATCTGGGTCCACCTCCGCACCATACTAACTGGGGGTCCCACAGTGTAGAAACTGCTTCTTACCTTTCTTCCTTCCCATCATGACATGGACCTGATTGTGACCAGAAAATGCATGACAAAGTATTGTAGGCGTGAAACATGTCATGATATGAAGGGAGGGAAAAGTAAGAAGTTCTCTGCAGACCCAGGTACATTTTAGGTGGTTAAAAAAATAAAATAAAACAATTTGTCAATGTCATATTTTATTTATTTGTTAGTCTTTTTGCTTTTTAAATTTCAATCTGAATGCCAGTATCTCTTAGAACCTGAGTATTGACAGGATCATAGATTACATATTTTTTTTATTTTCCTTGCTGTATTGGCGCTCACCTGGCCACCTCTGATCTCCACTTTCGGTTCCCATTATGGCAAATTGAAAATACCCACTCAGTTAATTATCAGTGACAGTGGTGACCAGCCTCAGCCATTGATCGACTGAGAGGGCATTTGCACTTAATTTTTGGGCATTGAGATGGCCAGGATGTGGAGACCAGCAGCAGTTGCGCGTTGGAACATTACGTAACCCCTTTGTAAAAAACAAATTCTGAGGGCAGACTTATTCCTGTCACAAGATAAAACCTAGATGAATAGTTGTACTGTTTAGCTAGTCATCAAGACCTTACTAGATTACATTGTGACAAAAAATAATAATTAAGAGGTTTATGTGCTAGGACAGTGGTCCCCAAACCAGTCCCCAAGGCCCACCAACATTTATTTATTTTTTAGTTAGTCCATTGGAATGGTGGCCTTGAGGACTGGGTTGGAACCTCTGTGCTAGGCCATTCCATTGATTTAAGACCATGAACTGTAATCCTTACCAATACCTTGAACTAAAGAATCCCTTCACCCTAACCTAACCACCGACTAATCAACTACGCTTTTTTTTGGACGTCTTTAACAGAACCAAATGGGCGCTAATATTTCCTGGATTGAAGGGATCTTTTTTTCAAGGTGTTAACTGGGGTCACAGCATTTACAATTTCTGACAGATTTCTGAATTTTTTTGAATTGAAAATCCTGATTTAACTTTTTTTAATGCACATAGACAAGATGACTGTGATGACTTTGTTACACATGTATTGTTCTTGAACAAAATACAATTGGGTATTGTCTTGTTTATATTTGCCCCTTTTTCAGTAATTGTGTTTATGACATGTATAAACCATGTGATATCGAAATGTTTCATGTTGCCGTTTTGTGATGGGAGTCATGATGGACCATTGGTTCTTCATTGTTCCCATCATGAAGCACTGGTTGATAATATACTGTGTATCTCACATGTTCTGCAGGTAAGTGTGGGGATTTCCCTCATTGATTTCTAACCTTTATTTCCTTCCTCACTATTGGCATAAGCTTTTATCATTTCATGTGTTTTTTAATCATTTTTTGTTTTTATAAAGTATAAGTGGCATATTTTTGTATAATGATGTCTACCAATTTTTGATGAGGGAGAGAATTTTTTGGCCTAAGGCTGAACCTCCTGTCTCTGCCCTTGTCACTTTATTTTAATAGGCATAGTATACCTTTCCATAATCACAGCTTGTGTTTTTGTCCAGCTAATGCAAAAAGATGGGGCTGTGGCAGGTATAGCATTTGGAACATACCATAGGAAGCACTAAAATTGCTGTATATAAGGCATTTGGGAAGTCTACACACCCTTTCACTTTTGTTATAGTGCAGCCTCATGTTAAAAAATAGAAAGAAATATAAATTCCCCTTCCAATTATTCTGCATCCAATGCCTGATAATGACAGAGTGAAAACAGAATGTTGTAAATCTTTGCTATTTTATTGAAAAGGAAAAACTGGCATAAGTATTTAGACCCTGTACTCAGTACTTAGTTGAAGCTCCTTTGGCAGAGATTCCAGCCCCTAGTCTTTGGGATGATGCCACACAGTTTGGACACCTAGATTTGGGGATTTTCTGCTATTCTTCTCTGCAGATCCTCTCATACTCTGTCAGGTTGGATGAGGACCATGGGTGGAAGCCATGAACTGGCCTCTCCAGGGATATTCTATCGAGTTTGGTCTCTGGCTTGGCCACTCAAAGACATTCACATAGTGGTCCCTAAGCGACTTCTGTGTTGTCTTGGCTGTTTGCTTAGGGTCATTGCCTTGTTGTAAAATGAACCTTTGGCCAAGTCTGAGGTCAAAATCATTCTGGGTCAAGTTTCCATAAAGAATATCACTGGGCTTCAGCTCTCCCTAAACACTGACCAGTTTGCCTGTCCCAGCCACTGAAAAACACCCCAACAGCATAATACTGCCCCCATCATGCTTTACTGTAGGGATGGTTTTGGGCAGGGGATGAGCAGTGCCTGGTTTCCTCCACAGGTGACTCTCATGTGAAATGAGGCCAGAAAGTTCTATCTTGGTTTCATCAGACAAGGCAATCTTGTTTCTCAAAGTCTGAAAGTCCCTTAGTTGCTTTGTGCAAATTGCTGGTGGGTTTTCATGTGTCTTTTAAGTGGAAAATGCTTTTTTTCTGGCCACTCTGCCATGAAACCCAGATTGGTGGAGTATTGCAGTGATGGTTGACCTTCTGGAAGTTTGTTCCATCTGTGCCCAGTCATTTGGGTTCATGATCACCTCTCTTACCAAAGACTTTCTCAACTAATTACTTGATGGGACAGCCAGCTCAAAGAGTCCTAGTTGATCCAAACTTTTTGTATTTAAGAAATATGGAGAAAGGCCACTGTTCTCTTGGGTGCTTTCTGTGCAGCGTACATGTCTTTATACCCTTCTCTAGATCTGTGGCTCCACATAATCCTGTCTCTCAGCTCTGCTGGCAGTTCTGGACACAGGTGACTCTAGTCAAGGTGTATAAATATCTCAGAGGTTCCCAAAGGTAAATTTTAAGTGTCACCATAACAAAGGGTCTGAAAACTAAGGTCTGTGTGAATGCATTGATATGGGGGACTTTTTTTTTAGCACAAGGCCGAAACATAACAAAATGTGAAAATAGGAAAAGGGTCTGAAAACTTTCTAGATGCATTGTAGATTAAAGTAAATCTTAAATAACCATTTATTAAAAATAGCTAAATCCAGGAATCACTCATAATGAAGATTTAGAAAATAATAATGATTGATGGGGTCAGTATCCAAAAAGATTTCTGTTCATGTTTTGACCTGATTTAAAATATATAAAATGTTAACCGTAATTAAAAAGACCCTAGAAAGGGATTTGATAGTATATGATTCTGCCCATCTGATCAACAAATGGCATGCCTATCAATTACATTTTCTTGGGAGCGGTTGCCTAAAACAAATGCCCTTTCAGGGCTACCCCTGTCCATATCATTAGTGCATTTCTGGACATCATAGAGGATATCATATCACACTGAGCCAAATTCTACATGACCATGTGTTAGATGATCAGCCATTTTAAGGAATGCTGTGTAATTCCGCATTTCCTCTTTATTGGCCTCAGATTTCCACAAGTGGGCCTGCTGCAATCTGAAAGGAGCTTTTATTTCCCAGTTAAAGTTGGCCTTCACATACAGTAATGCCAGTCAAGAAGTTATATCCTTGGGTTTATCAATTGCAAAAAGGTGTGCCACTCTATATGCTTTGTCACAAACACCTACAAAGAACCCTGTCTTGAGTTGGCTCTACTGTATGTAGAACAAGCCGACCAGGGCCAAAAATGTAATTGAATCTAGAATTTAATTGAATCTAATTGGGAGTTGAATTTTTGGATATTCTTTGTAGGAAGTGAGGTGTCCTACAGTAGACACACTATTACTTTACATGTATTGCAGGAATGTGACGGATGCCATACAGTGTCAACTGTCACCCATGGGGTCCCATTGTACAAAAGCATATACCTTGTGGTGTTTTTTGTAATGTATAGGAAGGTGCAATCTGCTGCAATTTCCTAAACAGTAAAAAAAAAAAAACGTATTATCCGGACGCGTAATATGCCGGTGCGTAAATACCAGGCCGATAGTCACTCTATGGCCTGGTAGATTAGGGGAGTCTATCGACACGTAAAGCATACATGCCCGGAAACTTAAAATGTATATGTTAAATGTAATGTACTAATGCAGCATGTGTTTGGCTGTACTCGATAGAACATTTTCACATAATCTCATCCTGGGCACAGAATTCATCCTACAGAAAGGTCAAGGAGACATTCCTCCCTGATAAACAAATTACTTGATTTGTTCCAATCCGAGAATTTGAAACCCCTTTCAAGGAGCCGTTTAATCCTCTGACCATGACTAAATGGACCTTCAAGCGTTCCTTGAGATCCATCACACAAGATATTTATCCTGAATGACATGCATTTTACAAAGCCAAATTTTGACTCTCATAAATCATGAATGCATGCATGTGATAAGTGATGTGCATAAGACCTGGAAATTGTGGAAAGAAAGACTTAAAAAGCGTACAAATAATTGTTAAACTAAAAGTAAATGAAGATATACGTTAGTTAGTGTTTCTCCAATTTGTTGAAACCCACCCTATATTGTTGGCATACTACCACCACAGGATAGTGCCAGGTTATTCAGTGAATGTGTAAAGAAACAATATACTGCACTCTCTCTTAGTGGTGCACAAGTAGGATCCCAATCCTTATAAAGCTATTCAAGTAGGAAACTTGGCACTCAGAAGATGGTGATTCCAAAGATTTTTATTTCCGCAATCCACAAGGTAAACAAAGATTGACGTTTCGGTCCAGGTTGGACCTTCCTCAGAGTAAGGATTGCTGCGGAGGCGACAACTGTTGTCGCTTCTCACTGCTTACTTGTGGCCAGCCTTTGTGGCCGAAATGTCAGCATTTGTTTACATTGTGGATTGCGGAAATAAAAATCTTTGAAATCACCATCAAATTCAGTAAGTTTGCGGCAGTCCATGCCGTCTTGGTTACCATGGTCATGTTGGTGAGTGTTGAGGTTGTTAGAAGACCAGTCTGCACTCCTTTGCGTGCTGCACGTGTCCCTTGGTGGCAAGCCAGTGCACAATGCTATGTAGTAATGACAGACACTCACTGAATCATATTCTTTATTTTGGAAAGTAACATATAGTTACTACCAATCACTTACGTGACTCCTTTCAGCTCACTATTTGACAGAGACTCAAGCTGAAGATTCTGCGTAAGTGCCAGTCATAACTTCATAACATTGTGCACTTGACTGCCACTTTAGGTAACAGAAGAGAGTCCTTAAGTTGTCACCCACTCTATTGAACCTGAATGACCTAGTGTATTGGATTATGTAAAAGTATAAGCCTTTGTTATTTGTTTAAATAAACCTAAAATGCTTTTGTACTGTAAACCTTATGATTGAATGTTCTAAAAAAAAAAAAATAATTAAGAAGAAGAATTTCTTAAAGATGTAGCTGTCCTTTTTTGTATGAAGTTGACTGGCTTTCATCTTATTATGTGGAAGGTTTTACATGCTTCCAAGAAGAAGGAGACTCCACCACTATGATTTCATAAAAACTCCTTATTTATTCCAATATCCCGTAAAGCAGCACATTACATCTCAATGGTCATAAGTCACATGTCATGACAAACACAAGATGCGTTTTGAGCCCTGCTGAGGTTTTGTTTATAGCATAACTGCTTAAAATGTCTCTCATGCAATTAACAAATGCTGAGAAGGATTCAAAATGCGTCTTTCATTTGACACAACATGTGAATTGTGACCAATAAGACGTAGGATTTTTTTTTAAAGAATGATAGAATTAAGATGTTTTCATGCAGCGGGAGCCTCTTTTTACTTAATGGTTTTTTTTCTGATTCCTGATGACCCATTCATCATATCAGATTAAGAATCAGTAGTCTTTTAAAGGGCTTGTTTGACATTAGAAGAAATGGTCTACTGTTTTTTTATGCAGGGTTATTGCCACTCTTGTCCATAGACTGTGACTGATATTACAGGTCATCTCCATTCACATTAACACTGCAATGCCAGATACGGCCCATGGATAGCAGTGGCTTTGTTTCTGTGGGGGGGAGCAGACCATTTTCTAAATTCTGGACAACCCCTTTAAGAGCCAGAGTCTCTATAGCAGTAGCGGCTTGCTTTGTTTCAATGATTTCTAATAGGTTATGAGAAAATATAAGCTATCTTAAAAGTTATGAATACTTTTGTCTCCAAGTGCTTCCCAAGTCCACAACAAGAACTCATAATATATAAATATATATATATATAATTTTTTTGTTTCTTTATATATAAGAATTAGATTTGTGTTTTAATATAAAACTGGCTAAATTGTATATAATTTGTCTTACTACCCTCTGTTGTTTTATGCCACTTTTCCTTGCTTGTAAGGGAAAAGGGGCATGATATGAAATTTAGGACAAACGTTACAAGTGGTGTTCAAAGTGTTAATGTATGATTCTGATGACTATGCTGAGTGCTACTTAAGGTTTCTGAAGAAAGTTATATATTCCAAGACCAAGTTCTATATTCCAAGTTCAATTATTCTTATTTTAACTTTTTTTCTTTTTGTTTGTACTGTGCTACCAACAAACCTCATGCTTCACCAGTAGCATTTATTGCAAAGACCAATATGGACATTTATCAACGGGTTTAGTCAGGTTTTCTTTACTATAATTGTCGCAAAATTGTCGCAACTGCGACTACACGATTTTTCGTGCGACATTTTGACTGGAAAGCAAGAAAAGCAAGTTTTCCTAAAATTTACTATGTAGTAATAATTTTAAAATGGACTACGGGTAGTCAGGTATTTATTAACTGCGACAGTCGCAACTGCGCAAAAAAAAGTCGCAACAGCGTTAAAAATTGACTAAATTTACTCCAGCTCAAACATGGAGCAGAAAAAGCTACTACCAAAGTAAAAAAGGAAAAATTGCTTACGTAAAAGAAAATTATCAACAGGCTGAAACCAGTTGATAAATACGTCGCACATAAGCAAAAAAAAAAGTAAGGAAAAAATTACTAAAAAAAAGAATACATAAGCAAACATTGATAAATGTCCCTCCAAATGTCCAGTTGAGAATTCTCCTTCTATTCCAGCTCATGCCGATATGGCACATAAAGTGATTTGGAGAACAAAAACAAAAATAATTAAAGAAAAGAAAAATTGTGACTAAGCTAAACTGTGACCCAACGTGTCTGCGACTTAATTCAACAATCTCAAGTGTCTCTGCTCATTTTCAATCTTTTGTTTTTGTCCATGCAATAGCTCCACTATAAATTGGAAGGGCTTAAAGATGAACTCAGGAGGAGTAGAGGCTGCGAAACAAGAGTAACTATTACTGATCAAAGGAGCTGCTTTCATTCGCAAAAAAGATGCTTTGCGCTATGAGTTTGAGCTCCTTATTATATTTCGTGGAGATTCCTGACTTTCATTTTACTTCCTTAGCGCTGTCTTTCCACTAACATTTTTCTCTTATTAGCTTTTCTCTTGTGTCCTTTGGATATATGTTTTTTTCCACGCTAGTTCTTTACTAGTCTACTTGTTTATTTTTAGGACTCTTTTGTGTTGTTATAGTTTCATTTCTCCGTTCTAAACTTATTAATTTGAAGCACTTCTACTCACGTGTTCTGTACTCCATGTGTACCTGTCCAACCATAATGTCCATAGTTTGTAGGATGTGTTACTTTGTAGGTCCAATCTTCTCATGACTCTGCTCCACCATCATTCATATTCATCTCTTCCATCTGTCCTGATTTTTGGTTCAGGCTTTGTTTCTTGAATTCAAAAACTTCTCATCTTGATGAAGACTTATAATAATTTATTGGTGTTTGAATAAGAGACCTATTGTTGGTTACCACCTATCTAAGAACAAATTTTGCTTTACTGTTTAGAGTATCATCACTGTACTTAAAGTTTTGAAGACAATGGAGAAGAAAGTCACGCTTTCACCTTATTGTTTTATGTCTTATGAAGTTTTGGAATGATCACAAGTTTCCTACCCAAGAAATGGCCCAGATTTAATACAAAGGTCTAATTCTTAGACACTACAAACTTAAGCTAGACAGTCTAAGAATTCACCAGATCAAAGTATTTTAAGCTGTAAAGTAAGACTGCCTAGTCCTAGTTTGGATCAACTGTTAGTAGCTGGGGAAAGAGTCTAAATCTGCCCCAATGTCTACATGACTTGTTGTTTCTTTACATTATCAATAGCGCTATTGGAGCCATGGCTTTTCTCCTGACTCTTTCGAAACCTATTGTTATCTATAGACTTAAACATATGGTTAAAGAAACTTTAGACACTTTTTATAGCATTGACTATATATATTGTAGCCAGTAAGACCATTTCTAGAGACATTTTTTCTTATTATGGACTAGTCGCCCAAATTTCAAGAACTTCCGCTTCAAAGGCACGTACGATTTAAAAAACAAATCCGAACCAAATCATAAAACATTCTGTCAATGAAATGTATCTGTTTTTTCTTTTTGAACATTGTTTTACCAGGAAGGGCAGTCATACCATCATTAGCTGCAACATTTCTGTCATATTTTGTCCCATTACAGCAAGTAGGCTGTGTTGCTTGGTAGATTTCAACCTGTTGTGTGGACGTACATATTTTCAGTTTATGGGCTGGCTTCTGTATGGATAAAATCTCAAAAAAGGTTATTTCCTCTGACAAAAAGTGTTAAAAAATGCACCTAAACTGATACTATCGAACATGATCGACCCATCAAGTCATTACAGTGAATTAAACTTCTAACAATTATGGAAAGTTAAAATTTCCTGTAGTGTTCTAGAATAGAATTCATAGCTCATGGTTGATGCCTCAGGCTATAATGTAGGCTATATTTTTAACTCAAAGGTGACTTATTGGTTTGTTTTTTTTATACACCCAAGACCTTTGAAAATTCTATTTCCTTAGATCAATACCTGAGGTAATATGTTGCCTTTTTGGCCTTTATCACTTATCAATGAAGAATAATTCCAAGGAGCCTGCCCATGAATTGCCTTCCATGCTAGAAGGGTTGGAGCGCATTGTCGGACAATGCGATACAAGTCACTATGGCATTAAAGGTGGAATACACATGTGAGTTATGATTACTTGTGTCACTGATGTGCTGTTTGCTCTCTTTACAGGTCCAATCCAGATGTAGCAGCAAGGAAAACATCCTCAGAGCCAGTAAGTCGGTGTTAGATATGTTTTTGAAGACATGAATAAATATATTTTTGCAAATGAGTTTTTTTGGTAATGCAGTTCCAAAGTCAGATAAGGCCCCATGTACACAGTTGCAAACAAAAGTAAGTGAAACCTTTGGAACAGTGTAGCTCTTGTTTTAGGTGACTTTTTAGGATAAGCTGCCCTGTGCGCGTACATAAGATGTATCACTATTTCTGGCCATTATATAACTTGTATATGGCATTTTTCTGCAGATTATGCTCTGCAGGCTTTATCTTTAATTATAACTACACCCAGAGCTGTTAGGCAGAGCCCAATGGCTATTGCTTCTGCAATATAATGCACACACAGAGGAGGACATACTGTTCTTCTATTTCTCTTTCCACAGCCTAAACAGCAACAGCATGAGCAGTCTAAACTGTGCATAAATCCCTGGGGTGAGATCTCTGTGTTCCAAGGCACTCTCCCTCCCTTCACCCCTCCTCCCCCTCCATAGACCTTTATTGCTTGTAATTTGATCCCTAAGTGAGCTACAGGACAAATATAAGCAGACACATTACATAATTTAGCTGATTTTCAGGATGGAAGGTAGTATATCAGGAGGGGATGAAAGCTTGATTGAAAAATTTTCATTGAGTAGAAATCCACAGCGAGGGGTAAAAAGTAAGTGAAACTTTTCCAAGACTCTAATTATCAAAATGTGTCTTAAGGAGATGGAATTGGACATAGGTTTTACATTTGCTTTGCACACAAAACTTGGTTACTTACAAATCTGTTCTTCTAAAGTCCCACCATTGAGTTTTAAATGCATTGGTTTACTTCATCCTGTGTCTGTCCTATTTTACAGCATGTATTATAGTCTAGAGCTACGTTCACAGTCCTAGTGGTCGTCAGTGGAACTAGTTGTCAAATGTGTCATCAGACAGGACCGCAATGGTGTAACTGAGCTCCTAAGTGCAGAAGAACTGTTTCATGTTCATACATTACGACAGTGTATAGTGCCGGGTCTAAAAATGGCACTTCCCATAGTGGATGATGGTAAATTTCAGTTCTGAAGCAAAGAGAATTGTGAACGCAGCCCAGGACTATGACAAGTGGATGTGAACCTGGACCTGTAATATGTTGAGCAATATGTACTCAACTTTTTATGTAGAAAAATAATTTTGTATGTCAACTGGTATCCTGTAATGAATATACACTTTATTCATAATAAACTCCTTTTTTCAGCAGTGTTTTCAGATGTTAAGATTGGGTGATGTTGGATATTGTTTGTAGCAATAAAATAGCTGCTTCTTGTCCTACTGAAGAACATATTATGTGTCATCCTTTCCAACCATGTGGAATAATTTTTTTAGTCCCTACTGTCATAGTAAGCAAATAAACCCCTGCTCTGGAGCGCATGTGAACACCCACAAAAAATGTATGTACATTGTGTCTTATCATGTGACACCATGGTCATTGCTAAGTTCTCTACAGAGTCTTTCTCAATGTGCTTTGTTTGTAGGTCACAGTGCCGTTGACATCACTAAGGTAGCCAGAAGACACCGCATGTCTCCGTTTCCTTTAACATCCATGGATAAAGCCTTCATTACAGTCCTGGAGATGACTCCAGTTCTAGGGACTGAAATAATAAATTACAGAGGTACCTTGTCTTATTCTCTTTATAATTTCTTGGGCTTTGATTATGACAAGTACACGACTTCTTACAGGTTTGGGTTTTTTTCTTAGTAGTCTAGGTTCCTAATATGGTCCCAAAACTGTTACACTCAAAAGTCTTGCTGTTAAAATGCAGCATACAAAGTCCATCAAGTTTAACCAAAAACCCTATTGTGTTAGTCCAGAAGAAGGCCAAAAAATTCCCATAAGGCTGATGCCAGTTCTATCACCGTAAATCTATTCTCCATAGCCTGTAATATTTGATTTTATAAGAAAAACATCCAGGCCCCCCTTGAGTCAGACACCACAACATCATGTGGCAGAGAGTTCCATTCTCTCACTGCTCTTACAGTAAAGAATCCCCGTCTTTAATGTTGGTAAAACCAATTTATGGTTACAGGCCTATGAATAGAGAGATTGCTAGAAAGGTCTATAAATTTGGGAATATTTGGTAGATAAGACTATATCTAGACATCATATCATTGGTCATTGATTTTACATTTCGTCAAATAAGTTTTTTTTCTGGTTTTAGTAGCCAGACTATAGGTATCCATGGAAAACAACCTAAAAAATAGATATCTAGCAAATCTATAATCTTGTTGGCTACATTACTGCTAGGATTTGTCCAGTTCTGTAACAACCGTTTGCACGTCCAGCCCTTTTGGCCTCAGTTGCATCCCACTAAATTAACTTGGGCTCACAATTCTTAAACACACAATGATCCTTGTAAAGTGGGTATGTAAGTGGGTATGCCAACTGGACATCTACCGTCAATATGCCTTGTTAGGGCATGTGGATATCTAAGAGGGTCCCTAGACTCCCTTTGTTAGACAAAATGTTGAGCCACTCCCATTCTGGCAGATTCGGCCTGTACATTGTCCTCCATTTATCTGAATAAGCACCATGTAATACTGTAAACATGCAGCTGCCTACAGCCTCCCCTTTATGCTTACAGCTGATCGCAGAGAGGATCAGCAGCCAGATTTGCGAGGATCTGCTTGTCAACAGGGGCGGTGTTGTCCAGTTTGTACATTAACATCTCCAGTGGATTCACACATGGACCACTTCTTGCAAGAGAGTACAGTTCAATGCAAGTGATTTTCAAAAACACTATTATCGTACTGGAAAAAACTTAGATTAGTGTAGATTTTAGAGCACTTTGCGGGTTTTCAGACTTGCAATATGCTGGATTTGTGGAGTATTTGTGCCAAATTCTTGGCTATCACCCTTTACAATCCTAAAGCTGAAATTATGTGGCGTGAAGCACTCCGTTATGCCTATTGCAAGACCTAAGGGGAGGGTGCAAAGTGCTCTGCCCCTAATACAATGTGCATGTTTTGCCCATAGTGTTCACTAAGACCTAGAGCTTCTAAGCCTTTGGTAATATTACTTGTACCTTTCCTTTAGATGGCATGGGCCGCGTCCTGGCTCAAGAAGTATACGCAAAGGACAACTTACCACCGTTTCCTGCATCGGTGAAGGATGGGTATGCAGTAAGAGGTAAAAGCTCACATTAGCAAAGTCAACATTTTTGTATTTTTGAGCTCCAAATCTTATTCCATATGAATGAAAATGTTATATAAGACATCAAACACCTTCGTCCTGACCTTTTATGTCGAGTCCTTTCTTTTGCTCAGCCTTTTATTTATCTGAACATTATTTTACAGCTGCGGATGGCCCTGGAGATCGTTTCATCATTGGCGAGTCTCAAGCCGGTGAACAGGTGAGAAGATCTGTATATTCATATGTCTGGTGCCTTTGTCATAAGCCAACCGGGCTTCACAAGACACCGCGAAAGATGGGATATAATGAGAACAGAGTTAAAGTAGTCCTTAAAGGAGAACTCCAGAATATAAAAAGTGTCCCCCATACTGCCGGCAGTAAAAAAAATAAAGATGTACATACCTTCTCCTGCTCCCCCGGGGCCTCCGGTAACCGGCTCCGGCCTCCGCCACGATCCTCTTCCTGGTTGCTGGTGGTCGGCGAGTCATACTGCACTCAGCCAATCACCGGCGGCAGTGAAGTCCCGACTCAGCCAGTGATAGGCTGAGCGGCAGTGTGAAAACGCTTCAGGACACAAAATTCTTCACTACACCGGCACCTGCTGCCGGGGCCGAAAACGTCACACTGCCGCTCAGCCTATTCCCGGCCGAGTCGGGACTTCACTGCGGCCGGTGATTGGCTGAGCGCAGTATGACTCGCCGACCACAAGCAACCAGGAAGAGGATCGCGGTGGAGACCGGAGACGATTACCGGAGGCCCCGGGGGAGCGGAGGAAGATATGTACATCTTTATTTTTTTACTGACGGCAGTAGGGGGGACAATTTTTATATTCTGGAGTTCTCCTTTAAAGTGGCACTCTAGTGAACAGCGACAGGCATCTTTCTTTGAAATTTGCAACCAGTAGTGGGCGGTATCAGACAAGGCATTTTGGTTACTGGGGTAGAAGCAGCACAACCGGACCTAACCTCCTTGATGCCATTATTAATACATATATATATATATATATATATATATATATAAAGTAGTGGGCAGTATCAGTTCATATATATATATATATATAGCCATAGGCAAGCTATATATATAAAATTAAGCAGCACTCTTTCAGGGGTGGAGTTTCTCCTAGACTAAAAAGAATGGGTGCA
This sequence comes from Hyla sarda, assembly GCF_029499605.1. Classification (NCBI taxonomy): domain Eukaryota; kingdom Metazoa; phylum Chordata; class Amphibia; order Anura; family Hylidae; genus Hyla; species Hyla sarda. Next base: position 95,152,749 of record NC_079199.1, read on the forward strand.
TGCTAAAATAAGGGTAGGGTCCGCAAACAGTCCCCATAGAATACAAAAAAAAAGACTGTTCACATTATGATGGAATAAAACCTTTTTCAAGTTTTTTCACCTATTTTGGAGTGCTACATTCAACTTAATATATATATATTTTTTTTATAAATATATATATATTAATGTATGTATATATATATATATATATATATATATATATATATATATAGTAGCACTTAATACAAAAATGTACAGAAAATATGTAGGTCTCCCAAATCTGGTTGCAGCTTTTTTCTATATTTTTTAAAATATATATATTTATATATTATTTATCAGCAGCCTATGAATTTTACTTTCAGGGTAAGTCTAGACACGGTGTATTTGTTGGGGATTTGTATTACGTATTATGCACTATAATTCTGTCATTTTAAAGTGCAAGTATGCAGGGTCTCCAAATACCATCCACATGTACCAGAAGAAAAAAAAAATCTTCACGGAATTCAGAGCGTGCTGAGCCTTTTCCTTTTTTTTTTTTTTTTAGCCAACCCAGACGGTGATGCCAGGGCAAGTCATGAGGGTCACAACCGGTGCTCCGATTCCTTGTGGTGCAGATGCAGTGGTGCAAGTGGAAGACACCGAGCTGATCAGAGAATCAGACGATGTAAGTAACCAGACTACTAAACACATCTATGATTTCCTCCTTACACCGCTTCTGTCATAGGCGCCATCATCTGTACATGACCCCATGGTTACAGCAGCATGTAAGTGATGACAGCTTTAAAGGAACAGGCCATGTTGTATAAGCTTTGGTATAACTTGTATATAATTCCTTTAATTAAGCGTTTTCCAAATAGTGTGCCTCCAGTAGTTGCAGAACAACAACTCCCAACATGTCCGGACAGCCAAAGGCTGTCCGGGCATGCTGAGAGTTGTAGTTTTGCAACTGCTGGAGGCACATTGGTTGGGAAACACTGCTTTAACACCTTTCCCCTATAGCATTATTATTTTCCCCATGTTTGTTACTCCTAATAAGACCTATAACTTTCATTTTTTTCACATACAAATCCACATGAGGGCTTGTTTTTTGTGGGGCCAAGTGTACTTAAAAGGTACTGCAAAACATATAAAAAATATCTGTGGGCTGAAATAAAAAAAAAAATCCTGCAATTCTGTGAACCATAAACAAGAAAAAGTATTTGCGGGCTGAAATATTTAAAAATAAAATCCTGCCATTCCACAACTTTTGAGGGATTCAGTTTTTGCTCCGTTCACTGATATGTTATCTTAATAATGCAGGTCGGTAAGATTATAGAAACACCCAAATTATATATAAATTTTGTTATGTTTTACTACTTTAAATAATAATAATAATAATAAAAATGTAATGAAAAAAGAGAAAATAAAAGGATTTGAATTGCTATATTCTCACCCCTATAGTCTGACTTTTTTTTTTTTCTAAGAAGCTGTATTGGCTCGTTTTTTGCACCATTACCTGTAACTTTTTCTTGGTACCATTTTGGTGCTTACTTTCATGATTGCCTTTTATAAAAAAAAATTCTGGGATGTAATGTAACCAAAAATGAGTAATTTTTAAATGATCAATATAAAATCTTATCATTTAATATATTAGATGTTATATTTTAATAGTGCGGACATATCCGCATGAGACCATCCCAAAAATAATTTTTGTTTTGGAGTTTAGACTCTCTTGCTTGAAAAATGGGGGGGGGGGTGTCAGAAGAAATGTATTACTGTTTATATATATATATATATATATATATATATATATATATATATATATATATATTCATTTATTTATAACTAATTTAACTTTTTTTATTTATTTATTTTTATTTTTAGTCCTCCTAGGGGGCATTTATAAGCAATTGTTACCATATATATTCAAGTATAAGCCGAGTTCTTCAGCACGATTTTTCATGCTGAAAACGCCCCCCTCGGCTTATACTCGAGTGAACTCTCCGCCTGTCAATCCCTTCTCAGTGGTCTTCAACCTGCGGACCTCCAAATGTTGCAAAACCATCTGCTGTCCGGGCATGCTGGGAGTTGTAGTTTTGTAACACCTGGAGGTCCGCAGGTTGAAGACCACTGCGGCCTTCGTCATCATCCAGACCCCCCTTTAGTTTTCTACTCACCTCCCCTCGATGGGAAGGAAGGGTGAGCTGGTCCGGGCCATCTATGCTGCAGGGACCATCCGGTGGGGAGGGTTAGTCGTTCCGGGCTGTCCATCTTCAGCGGGAGGCTCTCTTCTATGCTCCAGGCCGGCCTAGTGACGTTGCCTTGACGACGACGCACAAGGATGTAAGTGCGCAGCAGACGTCCCTGCACATAAACGTCCCTGTGCGTCGTCGTCAAGGCAACGTCACTAGTCCGGGGCCGGGCCCGGAGCAGAGAAGAGGGCCTCCCGGTGAAAATGGACAGCCCGGAACGACTAACCCTCCCCACCGTATGGTCCCTGCAGCATAGATGGCCCGGACCAGCTCACCCTTCCTTCCCATCGAGGGGAGGTGAGTTGGAAAACTAAAGGGGGGTCTGGATGATGACGAAGGCCGCAGTGGTCTTCAACCTGCAGACCTCCAGATGTTTCAAAACTACATCTCCCAGCATGCCCGGACAGCCGATGGCTGTCCGGTCATGCTGGGAGTTGTAGTTTTGCAACATCTGGAGGTCCGCAGGTTGAAGACCACTGATGAAGGGATTGACAGGCGGTAATGATGAAGGGGGGAGGATGATGACGAGGGGAATGATGACAGGGTGATAATGACAGGGTAATGATGACGTGGGTGATGATGACGGGGGTGTTAATGATGGGGGTCTGGATGATGACATGGGGGGGGGATGATGTATTTCCCACCTTAGGCTTATAGTCGAGTCAATAACTTCCTGGGTTTTTGGGGTGAAATTAGGGGCCTCGGCTTATATTCGGGTCGGCTTATACTCGAGTATATACGGCAAGTTGTAAAATGAACTTTTGTTTTCCAAACTTTCTCCTTTATGTCACATGTTACATTTTTGCAATTTTTCGTGTTTCTTACATAACTTCTTACAACTGCAATTATCTTTTTACAGGGAACAGAAGAACTGGAAGTCCGTATATTGGTGCAAGCCCGTCCAGGCCAAGATATTAGGTGGGACAATTTTCTGTTTACTGCTTATTTATGTGATTAGCATATTAACCTCTTCACCACTCGCCTTGTAGACGCAGCCATTTTTCATGACTCCTATTATTTTTACATCCACAGACATATATGAGGTTAGTTTTTTGCAGGGTCAATTGTACTTTGTAACCACACCTTTCATTTGTTATAAAAATAAAAAAAATGTTTAAAAAAAAAAACACACAAAAATTCCATTTGGAAGCCTTTCGTGTTTTACGCAGTGCATTTTACGGTAAAGCTGACATGTTCTATTTATTCTGCAGATCAAGACAATTTTGTGTTTACTTTATTACTTTTAAAAAAAGCAAAACTTTTTTCTTCTACGAAATTCTATGAATTATTCATAAGATTTCCCTATTTTGACCCCTGTAACGTTTTTGTCTATAGGCCTGAGTATTCATGCCCACAGGATCTGTAGTTTTGTTTACAATGGGAGTCTTTAATCCCTTTTTTTAGTTTAATTAAATAAATGATGTTACCAAAAATCAACAATTCTGGCTTGCTGGTGATGGAGCCCTTTCTTATATGAAAAAAAAATAAGAAGAATTATCAATATTTTTATTTATTTGTTTTTAACCATTTTTAAGTCCCCATAGAGGACTTTTGGAAGCAGTCATTAGATTGCTTATAGTGATCAATGCAATGCTTTTTTAAATAATAATTGATCAGTTAAATCTGTTCTCCTGTCAATACACTTCTTTAATTCAGCGCAGCGATCGGTATTGATTGCGGCACTTATGGAGTTAAATGACTGACCTCAATGTGATTGCTGATGTCAGTCATTGCCGGTGAATGCCAGCTGCTGATAACAGCCATCACTCACCGACTATGAAGCAAACTCGGCTTCTGAGCTCAATTCATAACTACATGATGTTTTGTTTTCATCACAGGTTAAAGAGGATCTGCTGGCGTTCCTAAATGTCTGTTTTCTAAAATATTATACTTGTATTTCTTTGTATTTCTGAAACAATTGTGATACATCTTTTTGCAGTTCCTTTGTTATTGTTCCTGAAAATGTATTTGTAAATAAATAGTTTTCTTGTTTTACTCTTCCTATTTGTGTATAACATGTGCAATTTTTTCATTTTCTAGACCTATTGGCCATGACATCAAAAGAGGGGAGTGTGTACTGGCCAAAGGCACACACATGGGCCCCTCAGAAATCGGCCTGCTGGCGACTGTCGGAGTCACAGAAGTTGAAGTCCACAAGTTCCCAGTAGTTGCAGTTATGTCAACAGGAAATGAGGTTGGTATGAGAACAAATACCCCGGTATACAGTACATACAGGCATACGTATATATCTGACCTTGTCCTAACATAGCAATTACTACTTGAATTCAGAGCATACTGTGGCTTTTCCTTTTTTTTTTTTTTTTTCTTAGCCAACCCAGACGTCATGTGTACTTCCCCAAAATTTATCAAAGAGGTGCATGTTTTTCATAGTAGCTTAGTTGTAGAGACGTTTGTGTAGGGGATAAGATGTCAAGGCGCAGAGTTCCCCTCAAACTCATCTTTTAGTTAATTTTTACCTGTATTTACAGCGCATAATCCTCAGAGCACCAGTGTTAAAGGGGTACTCTGCTGCTCAGCGTTTGGAACAAACAGTTCCGAACGCTGGAGCCGGGAGCTCGTTACATCATAGCCCCGCCCACTCATGGCGTCACGCCCCCCCCCAATGCAAGTTTATGGGAGGGGGCGTGACAGCAGTCACGCCCCCTCCCATAGACTTGCATTGAGGGGGCGGGGCGTGATGTCACAAGGGGTCAGGGCTATGACGTCACACGCTCCCGGCTCCAGCGTTCGGAACAGTTTTGTCCAAACACTGAGCAGCGGAGTACCCCTTTAAGCTGATGCCAGATATGTGCCAAGTTGGCCTTTATGTTCACATAGCCCAGATTTTCTGTAAATTCATGTCTTTTTTTTTTTTCTTGCAGCTGTTAAATCCTGAAGACGATCTTATGCCAGGTAAAATTCGTGACAGCAATCGCTCTACTCTTCTAGCAACAATTCAGGAACACGGCTACCCGACCATCAACTTGGGTATTGTGGGAGACAAGTAAGTGCATGACATAATACCAGTCATCAATACAATTATAGGAAGGTGGTGATAAAGGTGTTGTCTGGACAGTTGAAGTTAAGAAAAAATATTATTAAAATTAATACTCATCAATGCACCCGCCACTGCCATTCTAATGCTTCCCAGAATCCCCAGCCAGTTTCTGTATTTATTTCCTGGTTCTTCTCAACAAGGACATGTGATCGCTGTATGAGATCACTGCCGTGGACAGTGATTGGCTGCAGAGATCACATGTCTGTATCAAGAGGAACCAGGTAGTACAGAGATCAGCAGGTGGACCCACGAAGCATCAGAACGGGAGTGGTGGTGGGGGATTGGTAAGGTGCCCACTACTACTTTTATGGCAATATTTGGATGCCACATAGAAAATAAATGGAGTGGTGGTCGTGCATATGTGGTGTGTTGCGTTCATTCAGGGCCACCGTTCCCATTCGTTCTTAGGATCAGGGATAGAAAGTAACTTACTGAAATTAGAATCCACTTTTAGGATTCAGTAATAGGCCTCATTCTGTTATTTACAAGGTCCCATTTGGGAACACTATCCGGAGTTTTACCTTTCAGTATCACATCTATGGTGATAATACCACTTTAAGAGATTCCTCCTACAGCCCATTAGATGCCATGTCTTCTCTAAGGCTTCAGCTTCATCTTTCTAAAACTGGTGTTTGTGACCCTTGAGCCCTTAGTCATATTTTACATAGTTCATCATTTATTGATTAATACTCAGCTTTCAGTAGCTTCCAGTTTGACATTGTTCTTAAGCTTTTTTGATGATTGTGTTGTCTTTATTAGTCATATAGAATAGGGGAGATCACTGACCTCTCATGTCTTCTTTACCTACAGCCCAGATGACTTATTAAATGCCTTAAATGAAGGTATCAGCCGTGCTGATGTTATAATCACTTCAGGAGGTGTATCCATGGGAGAGAAGGTAAGAACTGGGGACTTATTTGTTCCCCATGCTATATTGGATGTTTTACGCTTTATCTTAGCCTATTATTTTCTTTGCCTCTTGGGTACTCCAGTGCTCCAGCGTTCTGAACATTTTGTTCCGAACGCTCAGAGCCGGAGGCCGTGATCATGACATCACAGCCTTGCCCCTCATGATGTCATGCCACACCCCCCTCCATTCATGTATATGGAAGACATAGGTATGAATGGAGGAGGCGTGGCATGACCTCACGAGGGCGTGGCTGTGACGTCACGATCACTTCTGTAGGAACCCTGCGTTTTTTTAGAATGCCGAGTGATGCGGGAGATCGCAGGGGGTCCCAGCAGCAGGACTTCTGCGATCAGACATCCTATCCCTTATCCTTTGGCTAGGGAATAAAATATCTTGGGGCGGAGTACCCCTTTAACTAGATGGGAACATATGCTGTATAAGTGATATGACAGCTTGTATTTGTGACAGATAGAATAATACAGTCAAACTGTATTCCATGGTATTTATGCAAAATGGTCTTCTACTTTATCCTCAGTCCCTACAATAATTGTTTATGTAACACAGAAAATTATATTTCATTTGGTACAAATGCGTCCTTTTCCACCTATCAGACTCCTTTCCTACTCCCCTGCCCCCTTTTTCTTCCTAAACTCATTAATCACCCTGCAAAACTGTTAAAGTCTGTCTTGATATGGATGAACTCACTGAGGGATTCGTAGCTGCCAATAGAAGTTTGTAGTGTATAGTAGAAATCAGCTAGCACTACCTTTCCACTCAGTCCCTTAGCGACTCCTTCAGTGCACGGGTCCAGAACCTCCGGCTTACTGCTGAGAGGCAGACAGTGCTCTCTACCAAATACATACAGCCCATAAATCGTATAAGTGGAGGAAGACAGCGCAGAGGCACTCGATTCAGTCTGTAGGATTTATTCAGCACAGGTGAAATGTAGGGATCGACCGATTATCGGTTTGGCCGATATAATCACGATTTTGGACGTTATCGGTATTGGCAATTACCTTGCCGATAATCCGATAATGCCCCCCGTACCGCCCCCCACCGCACCGCATCTTCTGCGTGTGTGCAGTGTATGGAAAAATCATAGCAGCTAGTCTACGGCCACTAACTCAGGGACAACTCAAAATAAGAGATGGAGCCTACAGAGGAGAAAACTGGTGAAAATGCCATATACAAGTTATATAAGGGCCAGAAATAGTGCCGCTGTAATGAAGAAAACTGTGTCCTTGTAGCGGAATGTGACCCTCCGCACAGGGACACCCTTTTCTGCTTTACAGCCTGATCCCTCTCACTCCCTAATCCTAATCCTAACGCTTATTGCAAATCCTAACTCTTATCCCTAATCCTAACCCTTATCCCCAATCGTAACCCTTATCCCTAATCCTTACCCTTATCCCTAATCCTAACCCTTATTGCAAATCCTAACCCCTAATCCTTAATCCTAACCCCTAATCCTTAATCCTAACCCCTAATCCTTAATCCTAACCCCTAATTCTAACCCTTATCCCTAATCCTAACCCTTATCCCTAATCCTTAATTAGGGATAAGGGTTAGGATTTGCAATAAGGGTTAGGATTTGCAATAAGGGTTAGGATTAAGGATTAGGGGTTAGATTAGGGATAAGTGTTAGGATTTGCGATAAGGGTTAGGATTAGGGATAAGGGTTAGAATTAGAATTAATTCTAACCCTTATCCCTAATCCTAACCCTTATCGCAAATCCTAACCCTTATCCCTAATCCTAACCCTTATCCCTAATCCTTAATCCTAACCCCTAATCCTAACCCATATCCCTAATCCTAACCCTTATTGCAAATCCTAACACTTATCCCTAATCCTAACCCCTAATTCTAACCCTAATATTAACCCCTAATCCTAACCTTGACCCCGAATGCTAACCCCCAACCTTTAACCCCTATTCCTAACCCTAATCCTTAACCCCTAATCCTAACCCCCTAACAGCGATCAGATTTGAGAAAGACTGAGTGCGCTGAGCTCAGGTCACATTAGGCTACAAGGTCACAAATTTTTTCGCTTCACGCCCCTCATGTACACACAGGACAACTTTTCCCGTAAATGCCGATATGCTTTTTTTTGTGAGAGCAGAGAATGTATTGGAGGTTGAAATATGAAAAGTGACATTTCTCTCTCGTCCAACAGGATTACCTTAAGCAGGTGCTGGATATTGATCTCCATGCACAAATCCACTTTGGTCGAGTATTCATGAAGCCAGGGTAAGAATATAAAGAACCTCATCCTAATAATGTATTATAATAATTGCTGTTATGTTGGGGCCGATATAATGTTTACAGTCTAATAATACTGCTAGTGAACAATGCAAGTCATGTGAACTGAAAATAGCTAATCGGTTACCAGTGTCGGCCATTTTATCGATAGAGTACGTGGATAAATTCCAAAAAGAAGGACTTTCCATACAAGCGCTTCTCCTCCAAGGAATGATGCATGGCAGCCGTCCACAGTGTAAAATAAGGAACTTTATTTGCAACAATAGTTTCGAGCCCGGTACGGGCTCGAAACTATTGTTGCAAATAAAGTTCCTTATTTTACACTGTGGACCGCTGCCTTCCATCTTTCCTGGGAGGAGAAGCGCTTGTATGGAAAGTCCTTCTTTTTGGTATTTATCCATGTACTCTATTACACTGCATCCAGCTGACCTTAAAGGGGTATTCCAGGAAAAAACTTTTATATATATATATATATATATATATATATATATATATATATATATATATGAACTGGCTCCAGAAAGTTAAACAGATTTGTAAATTACTTCTATTAAAAAATCTTAATCCTTCCAGTAATTATCAGCTGCTGAAGTTGAGTTGTTATTTTCTTTCTGACAACAGTGCTCTCTGCTGACATCTCTGCTTGTCTCGGGAACTGCACAGAGTAGAAGAGGTTTGCTATGGGGATTTGTTTCTACTTTGGACAGTTCCCGAGACACGTGTCATCAGAGAGCACTTAGACAGAAAAGAACAACTCAACTTCAGCATCTGATAAGTACTGAAAGGATTAAAAAAAATTAATAGAAGTAATTTACAAATCTGTTCAACTTTCTTGAGCCAGTTGATATATATATATATATATATATATATATATATAAAAGTTTTTCTTGGATAATCCCTTTAAGGCATCTAGAAAGGACACCGATTACCACTGCGAGTCTACACCCCTTCTGAGGTGTTGTGCCCTGAGCACAACACTATCTGGTAAGGCTCTCAATTTTAGTGCACAATGCACTATTATCCTAAACCGCCTGCACTAGGAGCGCACCTTGTTTTTTCTTTTATATCTACTTGTTTTTTCTTTTATATCTATTTAGGCCATTTTAGCTATGGCTGGGTTTCTGTCCCCCTGTCACTTAATGTCCTTCCTATCACAGCGTTTTAGGAACTGGTACTGTCCTGGGCACTAACCGAATAAGCTTTGTCTTACAGCCTGCCTACCACCTTTGCCACCTTGGACATTGATGGTGTTAGAAAAATCATATTTGCACTCCCAGGTAAGCAGCTTTATTGGGAGCTACTCTACTTTATTACAGCTACTTTACAGCTGGAAGATCTTTTGGCACATCCGCTCTCTGATCTTCTCAATTGTAGAAAAGAAAGATGTCAGTACAGAATATTATAGCAGTGCCCCTGCCGCCGCCACCTTCTCGTCCCTCTGCATAAATAAAGGTTATAAAGGATACATTGCATTGGCAGGAGCGAGACGTCTAGTATCATACGTGCATTTTTTAGGCTATGAAAGTGTTTCTGAAATGTTCTTTCAAGGCTGAATGTGTGATGTCCCCAGGGGGAAAAAAAATTCCTCACATATGATTGCAAATATTGTCGCATTTAGAAAAATGAATTCTCCAGTTCAGCCAGTGCTTGGGTCAGATGGTCGCATGTTATGAAGGCAGATTAGTAGAGTTTGATGAGAACTGTCAGATCCAAGCCATTGTCTTTTTAACTAATTGGACCCATGAATGGACTGGTATTATGTTATATTATAAAATGACTATAGAACCAACAAGAACAGATTGTATATTGGATTGTATCTGTCATGCCCACACACTATATATATATATATATATATATATATATATATATATATATAAACATCATATATTAAAAGCATATTCTGGGTATACGTAAGGTCTTAAAGGAAATCTGTCACCAGTGTCACCTGCACTAACCTGTCAGTACAAACAGATGGTGCAGGTGACACTGATGACAACGGTACTTACCTAGTCCCAGTCCGTGACGGGGATCTTCGGTAATCTCCTCCGTTAGCTCCGCTCCGGGCACCCTGCTTGGGGCAGGGGCGGAGCTTACTGACATCACCGCTGCTGATCTCTCACAGCGGGACCCAGCAGGGAGCAGCAGCGGTGACATCACTAAGCTCCGCCCATGCCCCAAGCCGCTGCTGCTCTCTGCAGGGTATCGCAGCAGTTCTCTTTGTGCACTGAGTGATCTCTGTTCGACACTTCTCCTCCCTCTATCTCTATGGGAGAGCTTTAGATACATGGACAGGGCTGCCATCAGAAATTCCGGTGCCCCTTACACAACTCAAGGTCTGGGCCCCCCTCCTCCTCTCCCTGTGGTACACGCTGGATACAGTCATGGCCGTAAATGTTGGCACCCCTGAAATTGAAGTATTTCTCACAGAAAAGGATTGCATGTAACACATGTTTTGCTATACACATGTTTATTCCCTTTGTGTGTATTGGAACTAAACCAAAAAAGGGAGGAAAAAAAAGCAAATTGGACATAATGTCACCAAACTCCAAAAATGGACTGGACAAAATTATTGGTGCCCTAAACTTAATATTCGTTGCACACCCTTTGGAAAAAATAACTGAAATCAGTTGCTTCCTATAATCATTAATAAGCTTCTTACACCTCTCAGCCGGAATGTTGGACCACTCTTCCTTTGCAAACTGCTCCAGGTCTCTCTTATTGGAAGACGCCTTTTCCCAACAGCAATTTTAAGATCTCTCTACAGGTGTTCAACGGGATTTAAATCTGGACTCATTGCTGCCACTTCAGAACTCTCCAGCGCTTTGTTGCCATCCATTTCTGGGAGCTTTTTGAAGTATGTTTGGGGTCACTGTCCTGCTGGAAGACCCAAAATCTCGTACACAAACCCAGCTTTCTGACACTGGGCTGTACAGTGCGACCCAAAATCCATTAGTAATCCTCAGATTTCATGATGCCTTGCACACATTGAAGGCACCCAGTACCAGAGGTACCACCATATTTCACTGCAGGTGTTTCTTTGTAGGCCTCATTCCTTTTTCGGTAAACAGTAGAATGATGTGCTTTACCAAAATGCTCTATCTTGGTCTCATCTGTTCACAAGATGTTTTCCCAGAAGGATTTTGGCTTACTCAAGTTCATTTTGGCAAAATGTAGTCTTCTTTTATGTCTCTGTGTCAGCAGTGGGGTCCTCCTGGGTCTCCTCAATAGCGTTTCATTTCATTTAAATGTCGACGGATAGTTCGCACTGACACTGATGCTCCCTGAGCCTGCAGGACAACTTGAATATCTTTGGAACTTGTTTGGGGCTGCTTATCCACCATCTGGACTATCCTGCGTTGACACCTTTCATCAATTTTTCTCTTCCCCCCACGCCCAGGGAGATTATCTACAGTGCCATGGGTTGCAAATTTCTTGATAATGTTGTGCACTGTGGACAAAGGCAAATCTAGATCTCTGGAGATGGACTTGTAACCTTGAGATTGTTGATATTTTTCAACACTTTTGGTTCTCAAGTCCTCAGACAGTTCTCTTCTCTTCTTTTTGTTGTCCATGCTTAGTGTGGCACACATAGACACACAATGCAAAGACTAAGTGAACTTCTCTCCTTTCTATCTGCTTTCAGGTGTGATTTTTATATAGCCCACACCCGTAACTTACCCCAGGTGAGTTTAAAGGAGCATCACATGCTTGAAACAATCTTATATGTCCATAATTTTGAAAGGGTGCCAATAATTTTGTCCAGCCCATTTATGGAGTTTGGTGACATTATGTCCAATTAGCTTTTTTCCTCCCTTTTTTGGTTTAGTTCCAATACACACAAAGGGAATAAACGTGTGTATAGCAAAACATGTGTTACTGCAATCCTTTTCTGTGAGAAATACTTCATTTTCCTGAAACATTTAAGGGGTGCCAACATTTACGGCCATGACTGTATTATTATAGTATCGGGCTCAGAAACATAAAATAATACCTCCACTTCAGGGCAACATATCACTCCTGCAGTGACTAAATAATACCATCATACTGTAAGGAAATAAAACCACAATACACAGATCAGTATAACTGATAACACCACTATACAAGGGACAAATAATTGCACCACACCATCATCACTACCATTATCACTGATATATAGTTATTGGATAGAAACCAAAAACCGAGACCCCTCTAAGGGTAGGGTCACACACAGCGCATCCGCAGCATATTCAAACACGCTGCCGACAGTCACAGAGTGACTGCAGCGTGAGCTCCCTGCTGCGGCTGGATAGCTCTGTGTGTCAACCTGTGACTGCCAGCAGGAATCCCGCAGCTATGAGTGGACACACAGAGCTGCAGGGAATTCGCTCTCTGACTGCCGGCAGCGCATCCGCAACATCAAATACGCTGTGGATGCGCTTGTCAGTGGCCCTACCAATAAATTTACCATACAGAATATCACCAGCTGTACACAGGTGCTGCAGACCATATAAGTCATTACAGTCACATACTCACAGGGGGCATCTTGTTTGTTTGGAGTTGTTCACCTTTCTCTTTCTTCTCCATCTGTCTTGGGTCATTATGAAGGCGTCTCAAGATCATAACTCGTCTCCACCAAATATGCCAGACAAACATTTTAGGCTTCTCTTTACTACAGCAAAATCTTCACCTTTATACAACCCCCTATAGACAGGCCCTCTGTCTCCGTATAGTATTAGGCCCCCTTATATTGCTCCCATATGGCGTAAGGCTCTCTCACATTGCCTCCTGAGTAGCAGGCCCCCTCACATTACCCCCATAAAGTAGCAGGTCACCAACATTGCCAGCATAGAGTATTAGGCCCCAAACATTGCTCCTATAGGTTATTGGGCTTTCTTATGCTTCACCCATATTAATTAAGCCCTCTTACTTTGCCCCCATATTATTTAGGCCGTCTTACAGTGCCCACATAGTTCACCTTACAGTGCCCCCACAGATAAATTACCAGGTGAGTGGAAAGGGTTTATTAAACTGGTCAAGCGCAGTGAAACACGTTGCTTTGTTTTAATAAACCCTTTCTACTCACCTGACGTGTCCATCCCTGGTCAGTGCCACTGAAACCCACTGCCCCTTGGAAGTCTTCACCTGGTATTGCTCGTATGATTGTAGAGGCTGCAGACCGGGCTTAATACTCGCGCTGACCATTCTTGTGTGTGAGTTTACACAACCACCTTTGGTAAGAGTCCCTAAATTTACCTTTGAATTACACATTGTCGGTTTTATGCTATGGAGCGCTTTTCCGTCCTTTTATAGTTTCCCACAGATTATTATGCCCCCTTACTTTGGCCCCATAAATTATGTCCCCTTACATTGCCCCCATAGATTATTATGCCCCTTACGTTACCCCCCATAGAATATTATGCCCCCTTACATTACCCCCATAGACTGCAGCCATAGATTATGCCCCCTTAGACTGCAGCCATAGATTATGCCCCCTTAGACTGTAGCCATAGATTATGCCCCCTTAGACTGCAGCCATAGATTATGCCCCCTTAGACTGCAGCCATAAATTATGCCCCCTTAGACTGCAGCCATAGATTATGCCCCCTTAGACTGCAGCCATAGATTATGCCCCCTTAGACTGCAGCCATAGATTATGCCCCCTTAGACTGCAGCCATAGATTATGCCCCATTATTCTGCAGCCATAGATTATGCCCCCTTAGTCTGCAGCCATAGATTATGCCCCATTATTCTGCAGCCATAGATTATGCCCCCTTAGACTGCAGCCATAGATTATGCCCCCTTAGACTGCAGCCATAGATTATGCCCCCATAGACTGCAGCCATAGATTATGCCCCCTTAGACTGCAGCCATAGATTATGCCCCCTTAGACTGCAGCCATAGATTATGCCCCTTTAGACTGCAGCCATAGATTATGCCCCGTTAGACTGCAGGCATAGATTATGCCCCCTTAGTCTGCAGCCGTAGATTATGCCCCTTTAGACTGCAGCCATAGATTATGCCCCCTTAGACTGCAGCCATAGATTATGCCCCCTTAGACTGCAGCCATAGATTATGCCCCCTTAGACTGCAGCAATAGATTATGCCCCCTTAGACTGCAACCATAGATTATGCCCCCTTAGACTGCAGCCATTGATTATGCCCCCTTAGACTGCAGCCATAGATTATGCCCCCTTAGACTGCAGCCATAGATTATGCCCCCTTAGACTGCAGCCATAGATTATGCCCCCTTAGACTGCAGCCATAGATTATGCCCCTTTAGACTGCAGCCATAGATTATGCCCCGTTAGACTGCAGGCATAGATTATGCCCCCTTAGTCTGCAGCCGTAGATTATGCCCCTTTAGACTGCAGCCATAGATTATGCCCCCTTAGACTGCAGCCATAGATTATGCCCCCTTAGACTGCAGCAATAGATTATGCCCCCTTAGACTGCAACCATAGATTATGCCCCCTTAGACTGCAGCCATTGATTATGCCCCCTTAGACTGCAGCCATAGATTATGCCCCCTTAGACTGCAGCCATTGATTATGCCCCCTTAGACTGCAGCCATAGATTATGCCCCCTTAGACTCTAGCCATAGATTATGCCCCCTTAGACTGCAGCCATAGATTATGCCCCTTTAGACTGCAGCCATAGATTATGCCCCGTTAGACTGCAGCCATAGATTATGCCCCGTTAGACTGCAGCCATAGATTATGCCCCGTTAGACTGCAGCCATAGATTATGCCCCGTTAGACTGCAGCCATAGATTATGCCCCCTTAGACTGCAGCCATAGATTATGCCCCCTTAGACTGCAGCCATAGATTATGCCCCCTTAGACTGCAGCCATAGATTATGCCTCCTTAGATTGCCACCATTGATTATGCCCCCTTAGATTGCCACCATTGATTATGCCCCCTTAGATTGCCACCATAGAATAGAAAAATAAAATAAATAAATAAAAACATAAATAACACCACTCACCTCTCCTTCGTTCCCCCGCAGCTCCTGAAGTTCATCTTCTGTCTCCGCCTCCTGTGTAAACAGCGTCATTAGGAGCCCAGGCTAGAGTGACAGGACGTAGCCACTGGCTCCTTCCTGTCATGTGAGCCACCACCGCGCCAGTTCAACACTGTGTGAGTCTTAAAGGTACACTCATTGCTGACAGTTGCGGCTGCTCTTGAATTCGGGACAAGTGTCCCGGATCCCCTGGCGGCCTCCCCTTCACCTGCGACGGGGCCCGCAGTTGAAGGGTCCGGTTACCCCACTGCAGGGACAGTGCAACCACAGATCCTAGCATGGGAGTTACCGGCAGGGTGCAGCCATAGGGCTCCGGGCCCTTACTGGGGAACCGGCTGTACCCCCTGATGGCGGCCCAGTACATGAACGCTGTACCCCCGGCTCTCCCATAGAGTTGCATAGAGGAGGCGTGTCAGTATTTGCTGCGTGTGGTGGTCGGCACAGCTCCGTTCATTGGAAGATCCAGGGTGTTGTGCATGAGATCCCGGTGGTTGCCCCCCCCCCGTGATCAGACACTTATCCCCTTTAATAGATTTGGCGCATCTTGCTCTAGTGCACTTTGCATTAAGACCAGCGAATGAAATGAAATGCTGCCCGTAATACATTTCCACCTCACTGCTAAGCAAAATGAATACTAACGCCAGGCGATAATAAGTGAATTACTGATGTATATAACTCTGCCATATATTAGACTGTTTTACGACACTTATTAACCTGTGCAAGGGAATGCGTGGGATTCGCCCGTCTTGCTATGGTCATGAAGGGGTCGGCTTGAGAGAGCTCTTATTGATCAGAACAGGCCATGCACTTACAAGGTTAAAGGGAAAATCTATTTATACATCTTGCAGAATCAAAGATGGATTATGGATTAAATGCCAGAAATTGTTACATGTGATTTATCCTTTTTACCCCCTGCCAGGTCGTGATTAATGGTATTTACTTTCCATTCATTATAGGCAACCCTGTCTCAGCAGTAGTTACCTGTAATCTTTTTGTTGTACCAGCACTAAGAAAGATGCAGGGAATCCTGGATCCAAGACCTACAATCATCAAAGCCAGGGTATCTATACTGACTACTATGTTGTGTTGTACAGAGAGCAGATTTTGTTCTTTTTTTCCACCTTTTCATCTCCATTTATTGCAGTTGCCTTGTGTCCCATGCTTTTAAATCTTTCAGCATCTATTCAAGTGAACGGAACAATGCAGCAACCAAGCGCCGCTGCTAGAAATAGTAAAGCATTGAGAGTACAAACAAACATGCACCCTTGTACGAGCGCTGTGGCCCCTTAAAGGGGACTCTCCCCTAGACATCTTATCCCCTATCTAAAGGATAGGGGATAAGATGTCTGATCGTGGGGGTCGGCGGGACCTCCGTGATCTCCCTGCTGCACCCTACGTTCGTTTAGAGCGTTGGGTGCAGCGCCGGAGGCTCGAGACATCACAGCCACTCCCCCTCAATGCAAGTCTGTGGGAGGGGTCGTGACGGCCGTCACGCCACCTCCAATAGACTTGTATTGAGGGGACGTGACCGTGACATCACGAGCCTCCGCATCGCCAGTCATCCGGCACGGAGCGAAGTTCGCTCCGTGCACTGGATGTCTGGGGTGCCGCAGCCGAGATCACGGGGGTCCCCAGCGGCGGGACCCCCGCGATCAGACATCTTATCCCCTATCCTTTGGATAAGGGGATAAGATGGCTAGGGGTACCAACAGATGGCAACGGTACTCACCTTGTCCTGTTCCATGGCGGGGATTTTTGTTACTCTCTGTTAACTCCGCTCTGGGCACCCGGCTTGGGGCACGGGCGGAGCTTACTGACGTCACTGCTGCTGTTCTCTCACAGCGGGTGACATCACGAAGCTCTGCCTGTGCCCCAAGCCTGGTGCCCGGAGCCAACAGAGGAGATTAACAAAGATCCCCGCCACGGAACAGGACAAGGTGAGTACTGTTGTCATCAGTGCAGTGCCGGAGGCTCGTGACATCACGGCCACGCCCCTTCAATGCAAGTCATGCCCCCTCCCATAGACTTGCATTGAGAGGGAGCGTGGCCGTGACCTCATGAGCGGGGCGTGGCCGTGACATCACAAAACTCCACCCCACATCGCCAATCATCCGGCACGGAGCAAAATTTGCTCCGTGCATTGGATGTCTGGGTTGGGCAGCCGATATCACAGGGGTCCTCAGCGGCAGGACCCCCGAGTTGAGACATCTTATCCCCCATCCTTTGGATAGGGGATAAAATGTCTAGAGGCGGAGTACCCCTTTAATTTCTCTAGTTCGGGACAGGATAACCAATGTATTTATAGACTTAAAGGGGTTATCCAAGAATCAAAAAACAGGCCTAATTTCTTTCAAAAACTGCTCCCTGTCTGTCTCCACTTTGGGTGTGGTATTACAACTTGGCTCCATTCACTTCAATGGGACTGAGCTGCAGAACCACACCCAACCTGGAGACAGACAGGGAGCGGTCTTTGTCCTTTCTGAACAATCCCTTTTTTTTTTTTTAGGAGAGCTTTTCACCAAAAGAAGTACAATTTAGTTTTTCCCACTAGATAGTTCAAAAGGTGGACGGACAGGATCATAGGTGGACATGGTTGAATTATTTAGGAGAATACTTTATTTTTTGTGTTGCAGTTATCTTGTGATGTTAAGTTGGATCCTCGCCCAGAGTATCATCGCTGCATACTTACATGGCATCACCAAGAGCCACTGCCTTGGGCACAAAGTACAGGTCAGTATTGATGACATATAAACCTCTACATATTAGGCTGAAGGTTTTTATGATAACTTTGTCATAACCTTGACAATAAAATGATGACTGGAGCTAGAAGATCTTCCTGATATGTAAGGCAGTTTACAACCATTAAAGGGGTATTCCAGGCCAAAACTTTTTTTTATATATCAACTGGCTCCAAAAAGTTAAACAGATTTGTAAATTACTTCTATTAAAAAAATCTTAATCCTTCCAATAGTTATTAGCTTCTGAAGTTGAGTTGTTTGTTTCTGTCTAACTGCTTTCTGATGACTCACGTCCCGGGAGCTGTGCAGTTCCTATGGGGATATTCTCCTATCATGCACAGCTCCCGGGACGTGACATCATCATTGAGCAGTTAGACAGAAAACTTCAGAAGCTAATAACTATTGGAAGGATTAAGATTTTTTAATAGAAGTAATTTACAAATCTGTTTAACTTTCCGGAGCCAGTTGATATATAAATATATATATATATATATATATATATATATATATATATATAAAAAAAAAAGTTTTGCCTGGAATACCCCTTTAAATCCAAATACAGTGGTCCCTCAAGTTACAATATTAATTGGTTCTGGGACAACCATTTTATGTTGAAACCATCGTATGTTGAGACCAGAACTCTATGGAAACCTGGTAATTGGTTCTGAAGCCACCAAAATGTCATCCAAAAATAGGAAAAAATGAGAATTAAAGAAAAAGAAGTAGATAACTAATATAGATAAAGCAAATCCTTCCATATAAAAGTAATGAAGAGCTGCTGCGAGCTGTAAATCACTGTCTATTTCAGTGTTTCACAACCAGGGTGCCTCCAGCTGTTGCAAAACTACAACTCCCAGCATGCCCGGACAGCCAAAGACTGTCCAGGCATGCTGGGAGTTGTAGTTTTGCAACAGCTGGAGGCAACCTCTTTGGGAAACACTGGTCTATGTAGAGGACAGGAGCTTCTTCAGGGTCCTGTACAGAACACGCAATGTCCTAAAAAAAAGGAAATGGAGCCGCCCTCACCTGATGCCCAAAGGAGCAGCTAACCCTGGCACAGGTAAAGAGTACAGAACATGTAATACCTCCCTGTACTGTAGGGGGCGCTACCAGACACCAGTCACTGCATACACTTCAGTAATACAGGTAAAGAGTACAGAACATGTAATACCTCCCTGTACTGTAGGGGGCGCTACCAGACACCAGTCACTGCATACACTTCAGTAATACAGGTAAAGAGTACAGAACATGTAATACCTCCCTGTACTGAAGGGGGCGCTACCAGACACCAGTCAGTGCATACACTTCAGTAATACAGGTAAAGAGTACAGAACATGTAATACCTCCCTGTACTGTAGGGGGCGCTACCAGACACCAGTCACTGCATACACTTCAGTAAAACAGGTAAAGAGTACAGAACATGTAATACCTCCCTGTACTGAAGGGGGCGCTACCAGACACCAGTCAGTGCATACACTTCAGTAATACAGGTAAAGAGTACAGAACATGTAATACCTCCCTGTACTGTAGGGGGCGCTACCAGACACCAGTCAGTGCATGCACTTCAGTAATACAGGTAAAGAGTACAGAACATGTAATAACTCCCTGTACTGTAGGGGGTGCTACCAGACACCAGTCAGTGCATACACTTCAGTAATACAGGTAAAGAGTACAGAACATGTAATACCTCCCTGTACTGTCGGGGGCGTTACCAGACACCAGTCAGTGCATACACTTCAGTAATACAGGTAAAGAGTACAGAACATGTAATACCTCCCTGTACTGTAGGGGGCGCTACCAGACACTAGTCAGTGCATGCACTTTAGGAATACATGGGTTTTACCAGTGAAATATCCATTGACACATTTCGCAGATTCCATAGCATTGTATGTTGAGTCTGGTTTCAAGTTACAATGGTCCAGAAAAGACCATTGTATGTTGAAACTATTGTATGTTGAGGCCATTGTAAGTTGAGGGATCAGTGTATTAGGGTAGAGCCACACACAGAGGAAATCCATAGCATTTCCACAGCAAAAATCTCAATACTTTGCCTTTACTGAGGGTTTTAATTTCCCATAAAAAAAAAAACATGTAAAGCTTCCTGATAGACTTGTGTGGTATGAGATACTGTCTATATCGGTTTCTGGAATTTTCCACATCTTGTCCTGTGATTGGTTAGGTGAAGCCATCATGCCCAAATAAGATTCCCATTGTTATATAAAAGGATAGGAATATAATAAAATATCATAGCATGGTGAAAAGCATTTCTTTTGTCTGGATGTATTAGGAGGGCGGGTTGTCAGCATAGTCCACTCTGAAAAGGCAAAATTCCCTCTCAAAAAAATAAAAATGGTGGCATTAGAGAATACAACTTGTCCTGCAAAAACAAGCCCTCCTTCAGCTTCAGCTATGGATAATAAAATAATTATGGCCATTTTAATGAGGATGAAAAAAGGGCTTGGTCAACAAGGACCCAGCGGGTCTGGTCAGCCTGGAGAGAGGCCATCAATGTCTGATCGCCAGGGTGCTGGGTGTTGGCTGTTTGTAACCCTGCACTGCATCCATGGTTACAGGACGCGGTGCAGGGTAACAGGATGCAGTGCGGGGTTACAGGACGCGGTGCAGGGTAACAGGACGCGGTGCAGGGTTACAGGACGCGGTGCAGGGTTACAGGACGCGGTGCAGGGTTACAGGACGCGGTGCAGGGTTACAGGACGCGGTGCGGGGTTACAGGACGCGGTGCGGGGTTACAGAACACGGTGCGGGGTTACAGAACGCGGTGCAGGGTTACAGAACGCGGTGCGGGGTTACAGGAGGCGGTGCGGGGTTACAGGACGCGGTGCGGGGTTACAGGACACGGTGCAGGGTTACAGGACGGAGGAGGGGGGAGGGCAGAAGCAAAGAGGAGGGGGGAGGGCAGAAGGAAAGAGGAGGGGGGAGGGCAGAAGGAAAGAGGAGGAGGGAGGGCAGAAGGAAGGAGGAGGGGGGAGGGCAGAAGGAAGAAGTAGGGATGACAGAAGGAAGGAGGATGAAGGACAGAACAAAAGAGGAGGAGGGAGGGCAGAATGAAGTATCACTACTTACCACTGACGTCATACTTAAATACAATGCTGTAAATTTGGCCAAATATACATTGTATCAGACCTGCAGACATTCTCCGTGTGCAGGTTATTCCAATCCTTATAGCACCAGTATGCGGTAAAGATGTCCGTTTCTATTTGGATATTACTTAACCCATCAACCATATAGAGGTTCATTTGTGGTGCACAGTAGGAGCAGCCATATTATTCTGCACACAGAACACCTTTATCATGGCAGAGTCCTAGAAAGAAGGTTTTCACCAGTGTTCACCAACCTTCCGCTGTCAGGGCATAATGGGAGTTGTAATTTGTGCAACATATGGAGAGCAGCTATTGATCCGGGAACATTGGTTAAGACTGACTTCCAGATGAGTGAAGCTGCTTTTATTTCAGACCAATCCGGACACCAGTTGCCCCTTTCCATCTTGTCGTGTTGGTCATCGTGCTCACGTCTAAGATTTGTTTTCTCCCCCTTTGCGCACAGGTAATCAGATGAGCAGTCGCCTGATGAGTATGCGCAGTGCCAACGGACTGTTGATGCTACCTCCAAAGACAGAGCAGTATGTGGAACTTCACAAGGGAGAGGTGGTGGACGTCATGGTCATCGGACGGCTATGATGACAAACGCAAGAGAAGAAGAAGCATTGATGCATGTCCACATATCATTGACTGTATCCTGTAATATGCAACGGCACAGCTAGTTTTTATGATTTGGATAAAGTTGATCAGTGTAGTCAACATCTTGAACTAAATTTCCAAAATTGACTTTGAGGAGAAAAAAAAAAATTGAAAAAAATATATATATATATATCTTTTTTTTTTTTTCCAAAAAAAAAAACCTTAAAAAAAAAAAAACTTCTAAAAAAACAAAAAAAAAAAAAAACCTACTCTTATAAAACCTTATTCTGATTATATCAAGGCAACTTTTCCTTCATTGCAATTGCTTTGTGTGTTAAAATGCTAGGTCTAATAGCGGTAGCTTTTAGTAGACAGCAGTAGATGCCTGCAAAAGTTGTGTTTCTCTCATCCTTAAAGTACAAATACTTAAGCTCTTAATCAAGGCTGTCTGCTTACTTTATACTAGCTTAGATGACACTGCTGTTTCCCTTCTCAGTATGCTTCATAACCGCTTCACAAGAGAGCGCTGCTTGTTCTTTATCTTGTATAACGTGTTGATGTGCACAGTGCCAAAAGCTAAAGTGGTTGCGTCTGGATCGAAGACTCCCCCATCTTCTTAACAAGGAGGAGAGACGTCCCGGCAATCACTCCGCTCAGTACTATTGGGCAGTAACTGAATACCTTTTTTCTTTGAAAAAAACAAAAAAAAAACAAAAAAAAAAAAATTGCTTCCTTAAGTGCTGACAGCCTTTTTAACCAATACATTTAAAAAAAAAAAAATGTACAGAAAAAAAAAAATCAAAAACTGATCTTGTACAGATTACAGTGTACCAGCTTTCATGTGGAAAAAAAAGAAGCAAAGAAAATATTGAAGAACTCTGTACCATAACATTTTCTGTAATGATATCGAAACAAGATGAATTAAATCCTTGACCATTATTTAAAAAAAAAAAATAAAATCTGTTCTTTTGTCTTATGTTTTGTGAATAAAAAAAAAATAAATAATGAAAATGTCAAGTTAGAAAAGAAAAAGACATATTGCTAAATTTATAGCACAGATTTGTAAATTTTGAACCAAATTCTACATTAAAGGGGTTCTCCGGTGCTTACACATCTTTTCCCCTATCCAAAGGATAGGGGATAAGATGCCTGATCGTGGGAGTCCCGCCTCTGGGGACCCCCGGGATCTTGCACGTGGCACCCTGTTTGTAATCAGTCCCCAGAGTGTGTTCGCTCCGGGTCTGATTACAGATGACCACCGGGCCGGCGGCGTGTGACTTCACACTCCGACCCTCAATGCAAGCCTACGGGAGGGGGCGTGATGGCTATCACGCCCCCTCCCGTAGGCTTGCATTGAGGGTCGGAGCGTGACGTCACATGGGGGCGGAGGCATGACGTCACACGGCCCGGTGGTCTTCTGTAATCAGACCCGGAGCGTCCACGCTCCGGGGACTAATTATAAATGGGGTGCCGCGTGCAAGATTCCGGGGGTCCCCAGCGGCAGGACTCCCTCGATCAGGCATCTTATCCCCTATCCTTTGGATAGGGGATAAGATGTCTAAGCACCGGAGAACCCCTTTAAGTAGTTTTTTTTGTTTGTTTATTTATTTTTAAATGTTGCTTTTTGGTAAGTATTTTATTATGAATTTATCAATGAACTCCTCATGGGCGTTAAAGGGGTACTCGGCTGATCGGCGTTTGGAACAAACTGTTCCGAATGCTGGAGCCGGGAGCTTGTGATGTAATAGCCCCGCCCCCCTCATGATGTCACACCACGCCCCCTCAATGCAAGTCTATGGGAGGGGGCGTGACAGCCATCACGCCCCCTCCCATAGACTTGCATTGAGGGGGTGGGGTTATGATGTCACGAGCTCCCAGTGTCTGCCCCAGCTTTGAATATAGGATGCTGTTACACATGTTAGTTTTATATTAAAGGGATACTCGGCTGCTCAGCGTTTGGAACAAACTGTTCCGAACGCTGGAGTCGACACCGGGAGCTTGTGATGTCATAGCCCCCTGGTGATGTCACGCCCCACCCCCTCAATGCAAGTCTATGGGAAGGGGGTGTGACGGCTCCCATAGACTTGCATTGAGGGGGCGGGGCTATGATGTCACGAGCTCCCTATGTCAGCTCCAGCTTTCAGAAGTTTGTTCCAAACTCTGAGCAGCCAAGTACCCCTTAAAGGGGTACTCTGGTGGAAAACTTTTTTTTTTTTTTTTTAAATCAACTGACCACATCATTACCACAGCATATGTTTTCTATGGGGATTTTCTCCTACTCTGGACAGTTCTTAAAATGGACATAGATGTCAGCAGAGAGCACTGTGGTCATGATGTCAGCAGAGAGCTCTGTGTTCCAAAAAGAAAATAATTTCCTCTGTAGTATTCAGCAGATAAGTACTGGAAGGATTAAGATTTTTTTAATAGAAGTAATTTATAAATCTGTTTAACTTTCTGGCACCAGTTAATAAAAAAATAAAAAAAAAGTTTTCCACCAGAGTACCCCTTTAAATATAAAACTAACACGTGTAACAGCATCCTATATTCAAAGTATATATATATATATATATATATATATATATATATATATATATATATATACACACACACACACACACACACACACACATATATATATATATATATATATATCAAAATAAGGGATGCAATTGGTATCTGAATGAAAAAGACGGTTCTGCCTGGTGTAACTCAGTTCTTTATTGAGGCCATGTTTTCTTACCCTGAAATGAGTGGGGGCTCCTGATGGAGAGTGCGCTTGTTCTATTAGTTTTCCTTTTCTGAAATGAGTGGGGGCTCCTGATGGAGAGTGTGCTTGTTCTATTAGTTTTCCTTTTCTGAAATGAGTGGGGGCTCCTGATGGAGAGTGCGCTTGTTCTATTAGTTTTCCTTTTCTGAAATGAGTGGGGGCTCCTGATGGAGAGTGCGCTTGTTCTATTAGTTTTCCTTTTCTGAAATGAGTGGGGGCTCCTGATGGAGAGTGCGCTTGTTCTATTAGTTTTCCTTTTCTATAGTGAGCAAATATAAAGGTCAATTTTAGACCAGACCGGTGTGTGGATGTTGTGTGTCAAGATTTTTTTTTCTACGGTGCCACTTGAAAGGTTGGTGCATAAGAATGGTTGGGCTGGGGGAAAATGTGTGGCTTATTATTAGAAAACAAAGGTGGGTTATTAAATGAACATTCTCCCATTATGTCAAGTAAGTTACCACAAGGGTCAGTATTCTGTCCTCTTCTTTCTTCTATAATTATTAAAGTGGTTTTCTTGTGAAAGAAACAACCTGTGTATGGTGTGACGAAGTATAATAAAGCAGCTTACTAATATAATGTTATAAGCCCTGTGAGCTGAGCTGTCTGATGTGTAGCTGTGATGTCACATCACACTCTCTGAAGGCAGAGCCCCCATCTCTGCTCCCCCCCTCCCTTCCTGTCTGCTCAGGATAAGACAAGTGATGTTAGATTTTAAAGCAGCAGAAAGACTTTCTCAGATAAGACGGCAGTAAAACTGTTCTGACAGAATCTACTGTGACAGGGAAAGGCTGCCTTAAAATCTAATGAGCACTAATATGTGCTCCCCTTTTCACATTACTTGTCTTGTCCTGAGCAGTTAGGAGGGAAGAAGAGGACAGGAATGTAAGCTCAGCTTTCCGAGAATGTGACTGTGATGTAACAGCTACAGGGGAGAGAGCACAGCCAATAATAGGTTATCTGTACAGTACGGCTAATAGCATTATATTACTTATTTGCTTTATTATACTTTTTGACATAATTCGCAGGTTGTTTCTTTCACTGGACAACCCCTTTAATTACCTTGTAGAGTATTAACAGAATAGAATCTCAATGTGATGATACCAAGCTCTGTAAGGTATAAACAGGAGGATATTTATATTACAGAGGGGTTTGGGGAAGCTGGAGGCTTGGCAGGGAAATCGCAAATAAAGTTAATTGTTGATAAATGTAAAGTTTGGGGCCACAGAACAAATTTGCCAAAACAAACAATGATAGTATGGAGAATAGACTTGTTTGGCAATTTAGAAATTGCAAATCTTGAGGTTTCCTGATATAAAGGTTTAATCCAGGCCACATATGCGTGAACCTAGCCTTAAAGTGAACCAGTTACAGAAAAAAAAATGCTCCAGGCTTACTTTTTAACTGGTGCTCATCTTGTCTCTGTGCTTAAATTCTGGTTTTCTTTTAGGGCTCTTAAATACCTTGTTTATGTTGGTCACACTGCATGCAGTTCACTGAGAAGGAGGGACATTCCCTTGCTCGCCCTCACACCTCACGTGAGAACTACCCCCCTTGCTCCTCAGAGTTGACAGCTGGCTGCTCTGTGTACTGAGGCTCTATCACACACCCCCGGCTCACACAGCAGGCTGCACAGAGCCCTGTTTGTTCTCACACACTTCCTGTATTTTGAATGCACAGACACACAGGCAATAGCTGCAGGGACAAGACATTGTTTTATACAGTGGAGGGGTCCTAGTGGTAAGAAGTACCGTATGTAGAGTTGTCTCATCCACATATATGCACATTTTTTAACCAATGTTTATTACAAATATACATATTATATTATTATCCACATTCTATAAAATGTTTTTAATGACAGTGCCCATTTAATTGGATAATTCAATAATTGTCTTAGTGAAATATTAAAGTTTTCTTTAAATGTTTATATTAAAGGGGTACTCCACTGGCCAGCATTAGGAACATTAAAGGGGTATTCCAGGGAAAAACCTTTTTTTTTATAAAATATATATATATATATATATATATATATGTATATGTATATTTATCAACCAGATCCAGAAAGTTAAAGGAACACTCACCAAATCCCCCCCCCCCCCCCGCACTAACCATAGGTACTTGCTGGTGCTCTCTGCTGACACCTCTGCTTGTCTCAAGAACTGTCCAGAGTAGGAGCAAATCCCCATAGCAAACCTCTAATGCTTCGGACAGTTCCCGAGACAAGCAGAGGTGTCAGCAGAGAGCACTGTTGTCAAGACAGAAAAGAAAAACTCAACTTCAGCAGCTGATAAGTACTGGAAGGATTAAGATTTTTTAATAGTAGTAATTTACATATCTGTTTAAAGGAAAACTGTCACCTAAACCCCCCGCACTAACCAGAGGTACTGGCTGGTAGTGCGGGGGACGCTGATCAATATGATGCCTACCACGCCCGCATCCGCCCCGCCATTCGCCCGTTATCTTCATTATTCCAGATATGCAAATTATCTTCTAACTGGCACGGGCGGGGTTACTGCCTTCATCTGACGCCCGGCTTATGCATATTGTGACTACACTGCGCTGAAGCTGCTTCCGGGTGTACACAGGAGGCCGGCACATGTGCAGTGGAGTCACATACAGAGCGAGGAGAGGGAGATACGGAGGGAAGGCATGAATATGCATAAGCCGGGCGGTTCTGCGGTGATGTCACAGTGCCAGATGAAGATCTGGATAATGAAGATAACGGGCGAACGGCGGGGCAGATCCGGGCATGGTAGGCATCATATTGAACAGCGTCCCCCACACTACCAGCCAGTACCTCTGTTTACTGCGGGGGGGCTTTGGTGACAGTTTTCCTTTAAACAGATTTGTAAATTACTACTATTAAAAGATCTTAATCCTTCCAGTACTTATCAGCTGCTGAAGTTCAGTTGTTCTTTTCTGTCTGATAATGGTGCTCTCTCTGCTGACACTCTGCTTGTCTCGGGAACTGTCCGAAGCATTAGAGGTTTGCTATGGGGATTTGCTCCTACTCTGGACAGTTCCTGAGACAAGCAGAGGTGTCAGCAGAGAGCACTGTTGTCAGACAGAAGAGAACAACTCAACTTCAGCAGCTGATAAGTACTGGAAGGATTAAAATTTCTTAATAGAAGTAATTTACAAATCTGTTTAACTTTGTGGAGCCAGTTGATATGAAAAAAATAATAATAATAATAATTTCCTGGAAAACCCCTTTAAGTTCCAAACGCTGTGTGCGAGCTGCGGGGGTCGGTCATGCCCCCATGACATCACGTCACGCCCCCTCAATGCAAGTCTATGGGAGGGGCCGTGGCGGCCGCCGCCACGCCCCCTCCCATAGACTTGCATTGAGGGGGCGTGGTGTGATGTCACAGGGGCATGGCCGACCCCCGCAGCTCGCACACAACATTCGGAACTAAGTGTTCCGAACGCTGGCCAGTGGAGTACCCCTGTAAAGGGAAACCGATAGCTGGTTCACCAAACTCTATAAACAGTATGTGGGTAAACCAGATTAAAATGAGATCAGTGCTGCCGTTCTAGGTATTAGGGCCTGTCACTACCTACTGGATATTGCAGGTCCATAAAAGATCATGTTGGCTCGTAGAAGACATGCCTCCGTCTGCTGGAGTAAAGTTTAACCTCATCATCTCTTTATTTTTAAAGACATTTCTCTGCTAGAGTTGGCCATATGTTGCTTTTTGTGCCATCATAGTAAATGAGCTCTGTTGTTTCCTACTCCGGCAAAGCGGCACAATGATACAACAGGGGGAGTGTCAGCTGCGGAGACCACAGGGCCTTGGCTTACAGTGAATTAGTGCCCTCTGCTGGCCTGTAACCTGTTTACATTGCTCCATGGCTCAGATCCCCCCTCTAAGGCATTATTGCCACCCCCCCCCCCCCTTAAAGGGGTACTCCGGCACTTAGACATCTTATCCCCTATCCAAAAGATAGGGAATAAGATGCCTGATCGCGGAGGTCCCGCCGCTGTGGTCGCCGGTAATCAGACCCGGAGCAAACATGCAGCGGGGACTGATTTTAACTGGGGTGCTGCGTGCAAGATCACGGGGGTCCCCAGCGGCAGGACCCCCGCGATCAGGCATCTTAAGGATAGGGGATAAGATGTATAAGCACCGGATTACCCCTTTAAAGGGGTACTCCGCTGCTCAGCGTTTGGTACAAACTGTTCCGAACGCTGGAGCCAGCGCCGGGAGCTCGTGACGTCATAGCCCTGCCCCCTCTTGATGTCCCGCCCCCTCAATGCAAGTCTATGGGAGGGGCGTGTCATGCCCCCTCCCATAGACTTGCATAGAGGGGGTGGGGTGTGATATAAGGGGGTGGGGCTATGATGTCACGAGCTGCCATCTCCAGCGTTCAGAACGGTTTGTTCCAAACGCTGAGCAGCGGAGTTCCCCTTTAAATTGCTGCCCTAGGCCTGGGGCTTGTTGACTTATTGGTAAATACACCACTGTTTAGGCCATTTGTTTTGTTATTTTTCTTATATTTATTTTTCACTTTTATATATGTTTATACTTTTTTATTTTCCATTTTGTGTCCACCGCCCCCAATAAGGTTATAAAACACCTTTGTGAGGCATTTTCTCACTGAAATGCTATTTTATTATTCCCGATTCCTCTGTATCTGGGGCTGACACTTGAGCCCGACTTACAGGGGGGATACAGCCCTCAGATATTGTCTACAGAGCTCAGTGGGTCTCCTAAAATCCAGCAGCTGACTGCAGATACCCTACATTGGTGACCATACGATCGCCTGGCCAGGACGCAGTATTGCTCCCTGCTGGGCTGTATGCACAACGCTCATTGAGTGCAGCGTATACAGCGCTCAGGAAGGCAGGAACGCCAATAGACCAGCCCTGCCTTAACCCTGTGCAACTGTGATACTCTACACGGCCATTTTGGAATGAGTTAAAGGAGTACTCTGAGATAAGAAAACTTATCCTAAGGATAGGGGATGTTTCAGATCGCGGGGGGTCACGACCACTGGGGCCCCCTGCGATCTCCCATATGGGGCCCTCGGCTCTTTGCCGAAATAGCGCGTTTTGACCACTGTATGACGCGGCGGCCGACACGCCCCCTCAATACATTTCTATGGCAGAGGCTGCCGAATGCAGCGCTCCGGCTCTCCCATAGAGATGTATTGAGGGGCGTGTCGGCTGCCGCGTCATGCGGTGGTCGGGCACGCCCCCTTGCCGCTGACTACCGGGGCCACGTACCTTGGGGTTGGAGGCCAGCAGTCAGACCCCCCGCGGTTTGAAGCTTATGCCCTATCCTTAGGATAGGGGATACGTTTTCTTATCCCGGAGTACTCCTTTAAGGATCATAAGTGGGGGAGATTTATCAAAACCTGTGTAGAGGGAAAGTTGACCAGTTGCCCATAGCAACCAATCAGATTGCTTCTTTCAATTTTAAAGAGGACTGTGAAAAATGAAAGAAGCGATTGGTTGCTATGGGCAACTGGTCGGCATTTCCTCTACACAGGTTTTGTCCATTACATACAATGCATTCACAAAGTTTCCAGACCCAGAGGAAAAACTAAAACCTGCAGTGACATAAGTATTCAGACCCTTCACGTAGTTGAAGCCCATTTGGCGGTGACAACTTCCGGTCTTCTTGGGAATGAGGCAACAAGTATTACACACCTGGATTTGGGGATTGTCTGTCCTCTGCAGATCCTCTCAAGCGCTGTCAGGTTAAATGTGGACAATGGCTTTAGTCTCTGACCGGGCCCCTCAAGGGCATTCAGAGTTGTCCATAAGCCGCTCCCGTGTTGTCTTGGCTGTTTGCTTAGGGTCATTGTCTTGTCAGCAGGTGAATCTGAGGCCCAGAGTGCTCTAGATCAGGTTTTCCCTAAGAATATATGTGTACTTTGCTCAATTCAGCTTTCCTTCAATCCTGACCGGTCTCCATGTCCAAGACACTGAAATCCCCCTAACAACATGATACTGCCCCCACCATGATCACTGTAGGGATGGTATTGGGCAGGTGATGGGCAGTGCCTGGTTTCCCCCAGACATGATGCTGCCCCCACCATGATCACTGTAGGGATGGTATTTGGCAGGTGATGGGCAGTGCCTGGTTTCCTCCAGACATGATGCTGCCCCCACCATGATCACTGTAGGGATGGTATTGGGCAGGTGGTGGGCAGTGCCTGGTTTCCCCCAGACATGATGCTGCCCCCCCACCATGATCACTGTAGGGATGGTATTGGGCAGGTTATGGGTAGTGCCTGGTTTCCTCCAGACATGATGCTGCCCCCACCATGATCACTGTAGGGATGGTATTGGGCAGGTGGTGGGCAGTGCCTGGTTTCCCCCAGACATGATGCTGCCCCCACCATGATCACTGTAGGGATGGTATTGGGCAGGTGGTGGGCAGTGCCTGGTTTCTTCCAGACATGATGCTGCCCCCACCATGATCACTGTAGGGATGGTATTGGGCAGGGGATGGGCAGTGCCTGGTTTCCCCCAGACATGATGCTGCCCCCACCATGATCACTGTAGGGATGGTATTGGGCAGTGCCTGGTTTCCTCCAGACATGATGCTGCCCCCACCATGATCACTGTAGGGATGGTATTGGGCAGGTGATGGGCAGTACCTGGTTTCCCCCAGACATGATGCTGCCCCCACCATGATCACTGTAGGGATGGTATTGGGCAGGTGATGGGCAGTGCCTGGTTTCCTCCAGACATGATGCTGCCCCCACCATGATCACTGTAGGGATGGTATTGGGCAGGTGGTGGGCAGTGCCTGGTTTCCTCCAGACATGATGCTGCCCCCACCATGATCACTGTAGGGATGGTATTGGGCAGGTGATGGGCAGTACCTGGTTTCCTCCGGACATGATGCTGCCCCCACCATGATCACTGTAGGGATGTTATAGGCAAAAAAGTTAGATCTCAATTTCATCAGATCTAAGAATCTTGTTTCTCATTATCTGGGAGTCCTTTAGGTGCAAATTGTTTAACTTTGTTTCGGGTGTTTTTGATTTTCCAGAGCACCCAAATAGTATAAAGTCAGCCGGAAACTGCCAGTGAGATGGGAATACCTCTTTACCCCTAAAAAAAAACAGTGATTTTTGTTTTTTGTTTTCCTCCCTGCCTTTTACCATTCATAACTCAGCTGCCTATTTCCCCCTGTACCTGCAGAACTTACATGGAAGACTGGCTGTAAAGTTTCTGATGCTGGGGAGTTTGGCTAGAGCCTATGACCCTTCTCAGTCACTCCAGATTGATAGAAGGGGGTGATCTGAGGTTTAGGCCTCTAGTAATTTCCACTAACCCAGAGCCCTTGTGAAGGGTGGTCCTGACCATACTTGATGGTAATCTTAGACTGTTCCTGGAAGACTTTTAGGCATTGTATTATCCTAATTATCCTGCATTGTCCTAATCTGACATTAAATACAGTGTAGTTACCAGAACACTGACACTGTGCCTGGTGCAGTCCGCCATAGGGGAGGGTTCAGCAAAGTGGGAGAATTCTCCAGATCAATCACCTGAGCAGTGACCTAACTTAGAGACCATGGAGAAGGTAAGTATGAGTGTTTTTTTTTTTTTTTTGGCAAGGGGACAACTATTTAGGGTGACTAACTTACAGGGGGCAACTATCTGCGGGGGGGGGGGGGGGGGTATACCTATGGGGGGGAACAACTATCTCCAGGACGTCTACTTACAGGGCAAAACTATCCCCAGGGTTGTCTGCCTACAGGAGAAAACAATCTGGGGGGGAGGGGGAGGTCCTACCTGCAGGGTTGCAACTATCTCAGGGGGACCCTACCTACTCCAGAGGAGACACCTATGTAATGCAAGGAGAAATTACATGAAGTGACCGGTCTACCTATTGGAGTGCCCTAACTACCTAATGGGGGGAACATACCTACTTTTCCCCAGCCCACTTATCTACCCACTCTACTGTGTGACAGGGAATAATCACTCTGTGGGGAACTATAGGTCCTGGAAAAGTGTGGAGCCTAAAATGTTTGTCTGGCAGGTTCTGCGAAGACTAGTCATGGCTGAAAGATATTATCATGACGGTCTGGGCCAGATGGAGAAGAAGAAATCATCATGGTCACCTGATGTAACTGCACTGTTATCAGTGTCTGTAGTGCTAATGATGGCGGTTATGGTTTGGCGGTATTATGTCGGAGCATCACTGGATATAACTGCACTGTAATCAATTATATGGTGTTTAGTGGTAATGATAGCGGTTGTTGTTCTGTTACCTGAGTGTTGGGGGGTGCTGACAACATTATTGATGTTAAAGAGGTATTCCCCTAATTTATGAATATGTGCTCGGGCATATTGAGGGTGTGGTTATGGATGTGGCTGTGGGCCTTGAATTGCTCTCTGCAAAAGTTGGGAGGTATGGCTTTTACAAGATATAACGTGTGAGCACCATGCTACGCTGAGGAGGGGGAGGACACAGGTCCACGCAGGGGCCTGTCCTGGATGGCATAAGCCCCCCTGCCCAGCCCCCACCCTTTAATAAACTAGGGCTCTAAGATTACAGTGCTGAGAATACTGTAATAATATGCAGTCTACTTGTATTACTAGACCTCACCACTAGATGGCAACAGAGACTGTATGAAAGACTTTTGAGGTTCAGCCCATAGAAAGCTGTCACTGGTTTTACAAGATGGTTTACAGAAGTCTAAATGGGTAAAATTAAACTAAATCCTGTCTACATATTAAAGTAAAATTAAATAAAGGGGTTCGAAGAAGAGGTTTTGATTTATAGGGGTTCTTACATACAGGCCCCTCAAATGTACTTCAGAACTGTACTGGTCCCTAAAGCGATCTGATCTTGAAAATTTTCTCTAATTTTGAAAATTGCTGCCAAACTTCTAAGTCGCATAACATCCTAAAAAAGTAAAAAAAAAAAAACATTTAACAAATGCCAACATAAAGCATACATATTGTAAATGCGAATTAATAACTGATTTATATGGTATAATTATTTCTCTTACAAATAGAGAATCTGGAATTCAGAAAAATGCTGAATTCTCACATTTTTCCAGAATTTTCACACAAAAATGCAGAATGCATTGGCCAAAATTTACCACTAACATTAAGTAAAATATGTCACAAAAAAAAAGAATCTCAAAATCACTTTGATAAAGTTGAAAGTGTCCTGAAGTTATGACAACAGATAGTGGGACAGGTCAGATTAGAAAAATTGGAAGGAGTAGTGGAATATAACGTATCCCCGGATGGGGCCCCCGCGATCTCTTGTACGGGGCCGCTGAGTGCGCAGGAAGGAGGCGTTCTGTTCCCGCATGACGTGGCAGCCAACACGCCCCCTCTATGTATCCCATATTGATACATTGAGGGGGCGTGTCTGCCACGGTTTCCTCCTGGGGACGCCATGGCGCTTTCAGCAGATTGCCGGGGCCCCAAACTGGAGATTGTGGGAGGCCCCAGCAGTCAGACCCTCCTGCGATCTATTAAGGCCAAAATTGGCCTGGTTGGGAAGGAGTTAAAGAGATAAAAAAAAAACAGGATGTTCGCCGTAGTGTAATACCTTGTGATAAATGGTAACTAGAGATGAGCGAACTTACAGTAAATTCGATTCGTCACAAACTTCTCGGCTCGGCAGTTGATGACTTTTCCTGCATAAATTAGTTCAGCTTTCCGGTGCTCCCGTGGGCTGGAAAAGGTGGATACAGTCCTAGGAGACTCTTTCCTAGGACTGTATCCACCTTTTCCAGCCCACCGGAGCACCGGAAAGCTGAACTAATTTATGCAGGAAAAGTCAGCAACCGCCGAGCTGAGAAGTTTGTGACGAATCGAATTTACTGTAAGTTCGCTCATCTCTAGTGGTAACGCTAAATGTGAACTGCGCTTACCAAGGCTAGATGTACAATGGAGTAGGGTGTATATAGTGGGAGGTCTCAGCATCCACTCCATGCCAATAAACAGCATTAAACCAAGATAACTCCTCCACAAATGGCTGGATCAATCAGGAGCTGAGACCAAGGTAGGATGAGGGAATTTTATTACTCACAATGCAACGCGTTTTGCGGAAAATCCGCCTCCTCAGGCATCGTGCCGGAGGAAGTGGATTTTCTGTGAACACCAAGATTGGCAAATTCACCACTGGCGCCCTGTGCTCTTCACAGATGAAAGCAGGTTCACACTGAGCGCATGTGACAGAGTCTGGAGACGCCGTAGAGAATGTTCTGCTGCCTGCAACATCCTCCAGCATGACCGGTGGGTCAGTAATGGTGTGGGGTGGCATTTCTTTGGGGGGCCGCACAGCCCTCCATGTGCTTGCCAGAGGTAGCCTGACTGCCGTTAGGTACTGAGATGAGATCCTCAGACCCCTTGTGAGACCATATGCTGGTGCGGTTGGCTCTGGGTTCCTCCTAATACAAGACAATGCTAGACGTCATGTGGCTGGAGTGTGTCAGCAGTTCCTGCAAGAGGAAGGCATTGATGCTATGGACTGGCCGCCCGTTCCCCAGACCTGAATCCGATTGAGCACATCTGGGACATCATGTCTCGCTCCATCCACCACAGACTGTCCAGGAGTTGGCGGATGCTTTAGTCCAGGTCTGGGAGGACATCCCTCAGGAGACCATCCTCCACCTCATCAGGAGCATGCCCAGGCATTGTAGGGAGGTCATACGGGCACGTGGAGGCCACACACACTACTGAGCCTCATTGGGACTTGTATTAAGGACATTACATAAAGTTGGATCAGCCTGTAGTGTGGTTTTCCACTGTGATTTTGAGTGTGACTCCATATCCAGACCTCCATGGGTTAATAAATGTGATTTCCATTGATAATTTTTGTGTGATTTTGTTGTCAGCGAATTCAACTATGTAAAGACGAAAGTATTTTATATGATTAGTTCATTCAGATCTAGGATGTGTTATCTTAGTGTTCACTTTATTTTTTTGAGCAGTGTATATTAAAACCATAAAAAAAAAAAAAGTGGACCCTAGAAGTCCAGATATCTACAGGCCGTGAATGGCACAAAAACTACTCATGGCAACACTCTAAGGCAATGCAGATTTTTATGTCATTCAGAGGATGGGAAAAGCTGGGTAGACCATGTATGGACAATGTATAGGTTAACACTAGTTTATTAAACATTTGGAAACCAGGACTGAATAACATAACACAAGGCGCAGGGTCACATGACACAGCCGTACACCCCCTCCTATGTTCCAATGTGGTTCTTGCTCTTGAGGACCAGGCATGAGGTTTATAACAGATGTGAATAGCCTCCTAATCATTCACAGATGTTGCAAAACTACAACTCCAAGCATGCCTGGACAGCCGTTGGCTGTCCGGGCATGCTGGGAGTTGTAGTTTTGCAACAGCTAAAAGCACCCACCAGCCAGACCCCCGCGATCTTCAGCCTAGCATGCGCAGAGCGAACTCCACTCCGTGCCGGATTACGAGCGACCACAGCCGTCACACCCCCTCCATCTCTTCCCCCCCATGGACATTAAAAGGGGTCATCCAGGAATAGAAAAACAGCGAATTTATTTCAAAAACCGCTTCCCATCTGTCTCCAGGTTGGGTGTGGTATTACAACTTGGCTCCATTCACTTCAATGGAACTGAGCTGCAGAATCACACCCAACCTAGAGACAGACAGGGAGTGGTTTTTGAAATAAATTTGCTGTTTTTCTATTCCTGGATAACCCCTACTCCGGGGGAACTAAACCCGTAGCCCACCCTTTCCCTCTCACCAACCTATGCATTAGTCTAAATATCACTCATTAGCTATATAGAGCAGTTTCCCTCTTTGAGCTGTCACTTACTTACTAAGACCAGCCCCCACACTCCTGGAAGACAAACGCCACATGATATCTGGCTTCACAGGCACACACCTTCCCTCCCTCTGTGAGGAACTTGCCGGCACAGAACGCTGCTCTTTTCCTGCTGTAGATCTAATCACTGACTGCTGCCATTCAGAGCATAGCATGATTTATTGCTGTGGGGGGGGGGGGGGGTAAATAGTGTGAAAGAAAACACAGCATGCACACAGATAGTAGGGCAATTGGCTGGCAGCCATTACACAGAGCTGCACTGACTGCTGGGAGTTGTAGTCTGGGCTGCAAAGCAAGGAAGGAAAAAATATTTGAGACAACAGGGGCCACAGGAGCTGTAAAAAATCACATGGATAACTACAAGGGACACAGAATGGGTATTGTGGTGGCTTTGGGGCATTTTTGTTTTTCTTAACTTCCCTGGAGCACCTCTTTAATGGAGGAGGGGGGGGGGAGTGAGGGGGGGGGGGGGGGTGTTCGAGGTGATGACCACAGCTGCCCGAAACCTAGCACAGAGGGCATTCAGAACATAAAAGTGTTCAAAATGCGGGGGTGCTGGGCCAGAGATCACGGGGGATCCGAGTGTCCGGACCCCCATGATTAGACATCTCATCCCCTATCCTTTGGATAGGATAAGATGTCTAGGGGCGGAGTACCCCTTTAAAAGGTAGTGTTTGCAGCGGACATTCCACACATTTGCCGTATCCGGCAGCCGCTAGGACCGCTCGGAAATGCGTCGTCTCATAGACAGCACTACATTTCCTTGTGGACTCCGCAGATGCTGTAGTCACGCCCCCTCCCATAGACTTGCATTGTGGGGGCGTGATGTCACACGGGGGCGGAGCCATGACATCACGATACTCCGGCCCTGTGGTCGGCGCCCGGCAATTTGTGAGCTGGCAGCGCGGCGTGCAGCTCAAAGAGGTGGGTGCCAAATCCAAGATTGCGGGGGTCCCCAGCGGTGGGACCCCTGCGGCCAGACATCTCATCCCCTATCCTTTGGATAAGGAACAAAATGTCTTAGGGCCGGAGTACCCCTTTTAGAGAAATGTTCTGCCGTCGGAGCGCGATTGTAGTTACGCTTTAGGTTGATGAATAAGCATCAGACGTGCAAACAGTTTGTCCTACAGCCAATCAGCTGTGGGGGAGATCTGATTTACTCAATACATCCGTGCCCCAAAATAGTCCCACAGACCCATCACTCTGGGATTTACTTTTGGGGCAGATGTTCCGCAGAGCACATGGCCATCACCTCATTCGTTTGTAGCAGATCAGATGATACATTATAATAGTTTTAGTCAGGAATGTCACTACGGTGCTGTCAGAGTATATTTTACAGTATCATTTTAATGGAAGTGTTTGTCCGAACCAGACAACCTGTACAGTAAACTTAAAGAATATATCTTCCGATAACAAAAAAAAATAAAAAATAAAATAAAACAAAAAGTACTCCTAAAATATAAGAGGCGGTGGCAGCAGAGTGAAGCATGTGTATGGCCCCATGTGTTACTGGCCTTATAGTCTTCTATAGGCTGCGCTCGTCCTCACTGCTCTCCTCTAGATCAAATAAGAGTCCAAAAGGCCATCACTGGTTGGCGCTGCTTTTCTTTGTTTTACTTTTCTTATCCTTCTTTTTCAGTCCGTCCATATTTGCACGGAGTAGGTTGGAATAAGCCTGGAATAAGAAGAGTAAATGTTACGTATTGCAGAATACAAGGCTCCATTGTTCCAAATGTTCCTGTTCTAGTTTCCAGTCTAAAAAGGAATACAGTGGTCCCTCAAGTTACAATATTAATTGGTTCCGGGACGACCATTGTATGTTGAAACCATTGTATGATGAGACCAGAACTCTATGGAAACCGGGTAATTGGTTCTGAAGCCACCAAAATGTCATCCAAAAATAAGAAAAAAAAAGTGAGGATTAAAGAAAAATAAGTAGAAAACTAATAGAGATAAAGCAAATCCTTACATATAAAAGTAGGAAAGATCTGCTGGGAGCTGTAATCACTGTCTATGTCAGTGTTTCCCAAGCAGGGAGCCTCCAGCTGTTGCAAAACTACAACTCCCAGCATGCCCGGACAGCCAAAGGCTGACATCTCTGTCCATTTTAGCAACCATGCATAGCAGATATATGCTAAGGGCAGCATGGTGGCTCAGTGGTTAGCACTGCTGCCTTGCACTGCTGGGGACTTGGGTTCAAATCCCACTAAGGACAACAATAAATAAAGTGTCATTATTATTATAATAACGTCAGCAGAGAGAACTGTGCTTGTGATGTCATCAGAGAGCATTCCAAAAAGAAAAGAATTTCCACTGTAGTATTCAGCAGCTAATAAGTACCGGAAGGATTTTCACCGGAGTACCCCTTTAAGTGGTTTAAGTTAGAGCCAAGTGGTAATACCACACACAACCTGAGGACAGGCGTGGTGCAGTTTTCAAATGAATCTCAGATCCGTTTTTCTATTCCTAGATATCCCGTATCAGTCCAGTTCATCTCTGAAGCTACAGGACAGAACGCTCAAGAATGGTTTGTTGAGTGGTGAGAGCCAGTCCCCACTCTTGGAGATTGCGGGGGTCCCAAGAGTTCAGAACCCCCCCCATGATCAGACACTTATCCCCTTATCCTGTGAATAAGTTTTGTTCCCACGGATAACCCCTTTAGCATGCAACCAATGAACCCCCCTCCCATCCTCTAGGTATATTTAGCATTTGAGCCCATTTCTGACCACTTTTTCCCCCTCTAAATAGAATTTATAGCAAAGTGATCCTACAGTAAACATTGCCAAGTGGGTCCTCGCTTTGTTTCGTCTTACAAGATTTGTTCTGCCAAGTGCCAAAAATAGCAGAGCGGACTTCAGGTACGGCACTGAGGTGTCCTAGGATTGTATCTAGAGATGAGCGAACTTACAGTAAATTCAATTCGTCACAAACTTCTCGGCTCGGCAGTTGATGACTTTTCCTGCATAAATTAGTTCAGCTTTCAGGTGCTCCCGTGGGCTGGAAAAGGTGGATACAGTCCTAGGAGACTCTTTCCTAGGACTGTATCCACCTTTTCCAGCCCACCGGAGCACCGGAAAGCTGAACTAATTTATGCAGGAAAAGTCAGCAACCGCCGAGCTGAGAAGTTTGTGACGAATCGAATTTACTGTAAGTTCGCTCATCTCTAATTGTATCCAACCCCAGGGTGCCAAACCTGACACTTTCACAGCAGGAGAAATATTTAATATAATATACATTCGATTCACTCACCTCTCTTCATGCAAGTTTTGACAAGCAGTGTGCCTCCAGCTGTTGCAAAACTACAATTCCCAGCATGCCCGGACAGCCGAAGGCTGTCCGGGCATGCTGGGAGTTGTAGTTTTGCAACAGCTGGAGGCACACTGCTTGAGAAACTATCATTTAGAGTAGTGTTTTCCAATCAGTGTGCCTCCAGTTGTTGCAAAACTACAACTCTCAGCATGCCCGGACAGCCTTTGGCTGTCCGGGCATGCTGGGAGTTGTAGTTTTGCAAAAGCTGGAGGCACCCTGGTTGGGAAACACTGTTGTAAAGAACATTTAAAGGGGTACTCCGGTGGAAAACTTTTTTTTTAATCAACTAGTGCCAGAAAGTTAAACAGATTTGTGAATTACTTCTATTAAAAAAAAATCTTAATCCTTCCAGTACTTATTAGCTGCTGAAAACTACAGAGGAAATTAATTTTCTTTTTGGAACACAGAGCACTCTGCTGACATCTCTGTCCATTTTAAGAACTGTCCAGAAAAGGAGAAAATCCCCATAGCAAACATTTAGGAACTGTCCAGAGCAGCACATGTTTGCTATGGGGATTTTCTCCTACTCTGGACAGTTCCTAAAATAGACAGAGATGTCAGCAGAGAGCACTGTGCTCGTGATGTCAGCAGAGAGCTCTGTGTTCCAAAAAGAAAATCATTTCCTCTGTAGTATTTAGCAGCTAATAAGTACTGGAAGGATTAAGATTTTTTTAATAAAAGTAATTTACAAATCTGTTTAACTTTCTGGCACCAGTTGACTTTAAAAAAAAATAAATAAAAAAAAGTTTTCCCCTGGAGTACCCCTTTAAGAGCCCAACCTATACGACATCCTGCTGACACCATAACATGTTGCACTTACCATCTGAAACTTGTTTACATCTTTGGAACTGACCTGTGGAGACAGAAGACAATACATGAGTATCGTGCGCGTGTCTAGGAAGACATCCCCCCCCCCCCTTTTACTGCCACTCACCACAGTGCTGATCTTTCGTTTTCCATCTGTGGCTCTCAATAGACACTTGTTGTCCGCTGGTTCGAAGCTTTCGGAATGGCCTTTAGCAGGAAGCGGCTTTGTTCGGCCATCGTCTGTGAATAATAAGGTAACAAATAAGACTTAACTAATGAAGTATTGTACACCCTATGCCTGAGGTCACCACAAGGATAAGTTGGATATGGCTGACGCAGGCCGCCTTGTTCTGTTCTTCACCCCTAAAATCCACCTCCGCTCCTGTGTCCCCTGCAGCAATGATGTCACATGTGATGCTGCAGGCAATAGCTCAGCGGTCTTTTCCTACATGTACCGTACTGGTTTTTAGTCATAGCACCTGGTCACTGATGTAATGTCCTTAAAACAAGTCCCAATGAGGCTCAGTAGTGTGTGTGGCCTCCATGTGCCCGTATGACCTCCCTACAACGCCTGGGCATGCTCCTGATGAGGTGGTGGATGGTCTCCTGAGGGATGTCCTCCCAGACCTGGACTAAAGCATCCGCCAACTCCTGGACAGTCTGTGGTGGATGGAGCAAGACATGATGTCCCAGATGTGCTCAATCGGATTCCGGTCTGGGGAACTGGGGGGCCAGTCCATAGCATCAATGCCTTCCTCTTGCAGGAACTGCTGACACACTCCAGCCACATGAGGTCTAGCATTGTCTTGTATTAGGAGGATCCCAGGGCCAACCGCACCAGCATATGGTCTCACAAGGGGTCTGAGGATCTCATCTCAGTACCTAATGACAGTCAGGCTACCTCTGGCAAGCACATGGAGGGCTGTGCGGCCCCCCAAAGAAATGCCACCCCACACCATTACTGACCCACCGCCAAACCGGTCATGCTGGAGGATGTTGCAGGCAGCAGAACATTTTGTACAGCGTCTCTAGACTCTGTCACGTCTGTCACATGTGCTCAGTGTGAGCCTACTTTCATCTGTGAAGAGCACAGGGCGCCAGTGGTGAATTTGACAACCTTGGGTTGTTGCCCTCGTACGGCCTCTTCCACGTCTCCTGATGTACTGGCCTGTCTGCTGGTAGCGCCTCCATGCTCTGGACACTACGCTGACAGACACAGCAAACCTTCTTGCCACAGCTCGCATTGATTTGCCATCCTGGATGAGCTGCACCTGAGCAACTTGTGTGGGCTGTAGAATCCGTCTCATGCGACCACTAGAGTGAAAGCACCGCCAGCATTCAAAAGTGACCAAAACATCAGCCAGGAAGCATAGGAACGGAGAAGTGGTCACCACCTGCAGAACCACTCCTTTATTGGGGGTGTCTTGCTAATTGCCTATAATTTCCACCTGTTGTCTGTTCCATGTGAAATTGATTGTCAATCAGTGTTCTTCCTGAGTGGACAGTGGGATTTCACACAAGTGTCAGTGACTTGGAGTTATATTGTGTTGTTTAAGTGTTTCCTTTATTTTTTTGAGTAGTGTGTATCATTTTCCAAGATTTATTTTTTTTTAATAATTATTATTATTTTTTTAAATTGTTAAAATTATGGAGTACTTGACTTCCATAGGTTCCTGTAAACCCGCAGCAAGTAATTGGCTTATTCACTGTTTCCCTGCAGGGCCCTGGGGGAGGAGAGCTGGATGATCTGTTTCTTTGCTTTACATGGTTCATGATCTCCAGTGACCGGTAACAGTGTCACATCATCACTAGAGATGAGCGAACTTACAGTAAATTCGATTTGTCACGAACTTCTCGGCTCGGCAGTTGATGACTTATCCTGCATACATTAGTTCAGCTTTCCGGTGCTCCGGTGGGCTGGAAAAGGTGGATACAGTCCTAGGAGACTCTTTCCTAGGACTGTATCCACCTTTTCCAGCCCACCGGAGCACCGGAAAGCTGAACTAATTTATGCAGGATAAGTCATCAACTGCCGAGCCGAGAAGTTCGTGACGAATCGAATTTACTGTAAGTTCGCTCATCTCTACTCCTGACACCAGGTCGCTGTACAGTATCAGACCCCAATCACATTAGGCAATAGTTGGGCAGCACTTTATAAGTAACATGACAGATCTGCTATTAGGAGTTGCACAGCAGGAAGCACTTGTGTGCAGTTCAATAAAGTTATACACACATTTTGTGGATAATCTGTTTTTTTTTTTTATTACTTAGTTATTGCTGTGCGAAAAATTCCCTTATGTAAAAAAAAGTGGGATTTAGTACAGCACTTTGCTATCTCTGGGATCTTAAAGGAGAACTCCAGACCATAAAAATTGTCCCCCATAGTGCCGGCAGTAAAAAAATAAAGATGTACATACCTTCCTCCGCTCCCCCGGGGCCTCCGGTAACCGGCTCCGGTCTCCGTCGCGATCCACTTCCTGGTTGCCCGTGGTCGGATGAATCAGCCAATCACCAGCCGCAGCGCAGTCCGACTCGGCTGGCGATAGGCTGAGCGGCAGCAGGTGCCGGTGTAGTGAAGCGTTTTCACACTACCGCTCAGCCTATCACCGGCCGAGTCGGACTGCGCTGCAGCTGGTGATTGGCCACCAGGAAGTGGCTCGCGGCGGAGACCGGAGCCCCCGGGGGAGCGGAGGAAGGTATGTACATTTTTTTTTTTACTGCCGGCACTATGGGGGACAATTTTTATGGTCTGGAGTTCTCCTTTAACCTCTTCAGGACGCAGGGGTGGCGTCGTTTGTGAAAGAAAGCAGCATTTTCTTCCCCTTATATTCCTGGATAACCCCCTGTAATGTGCAATAGCAAATCATTCTGTAATCTACTACATATAAGCTGGATTGTAAAGAGGAACACCGAACTGATGAGAACAGCTGGAGGCACATACTATATACTTACATTTCTTTAACGTAATAAAGACACTTCCAGTTGTTCGGCATTTCTGGAACAGACGTGTGAGCTCTGTCAAAAACTGCAAAAAAAATAAAGATTTTTACATTACCACCAATAGTCAATTGGAGAAATCCCCTGATATGTAGCAGCAAATCCTTAACTATTACTATTAATACAGAATCTAGCATTTGAATGAATGCCAGGAGGTGAAGCCAGAGGGAGGGCGGCAGCAGTGACAGGAGGTGCAGCTGGAGGGAATGAATGACAGTAGGGAGGGAATGAATGACAGGAGGTTCAGCCAGAGGGAGGGCGGCAGCATTAAGAGGAGGTTCAGCCAGAGGGAGGGAATG
The DNA here is from genome assembly GCF_029499605.1 of Hyla sarda. NCBI lineage: Eukaryota > Metazoa > Chordata > Amphibia > Anura > Hylidae > Hyla > Hyla sarda. The sequence continues at coordinate 95,196,592 of NC_079199.1, forward strand.
AGTGACAGGGGGTGCAGCCAGAGGGAGGGAATGAGTGACAGGGGGTGCAGCCAGAGGGAGGGAATGAGTGACAGGGGGTGCAGCCAGAGGGAGGGAATGAGTGACAGGGGGTGCAGCCAGAGGGAGGGCAGCAGCAGTGACAGGAGGTGCAGCCAGAGGGAGGGCAGCAGCAGTGACAGGAGGTGCAGCCAGAGGGAGGGCAGCAGCAGTGACAGGAGGTGCAGCCAGAGGGAGGGCAGCAGCAGTGACAGGAGGTGCAGCCAGAGGGAGGGCAGCAGCAGTGACAGGAGGTGCAGCCAGAGGGAGGGCAGCAGCAGTGACAGGAGGTGCAGCCAGAGGGAGGGCAGCAGCAGTGACAGGAGGTGCAGCCAGAGGGAGGGCAGCAGCAGTGACAGGAGGTGCAGCCAGAGGGAGGGCAGCAGCAGTGACAGGAGGTGCAGCCAGAGGGAGGGCAGCAGCAGTGACAGGAGGTGCAGCCAGAGGGAGGGCAGCAGCAGTGACAGGAGGTGCAGCCAGAGGGAGGGCAGCAGCAGTGACAGGAGGTGCAGCCAGAGGGAGGGCAGCAGCAGTGACAGGAGGTGCAGCCAGAGGGAGGGCAGCAGCAGTGACAGGAGGTGCAGCCAGAGGGAATCATATGCGCCAAGTGTGAGCGTTGCCTTAAAGGGCTATTCCCACCTGAGAAAGTTATCTGGGGCACAGGGCCCCTCCCATGTGATCTCAGGAACAAGGACCCCCTGTCCGCTCATTACAATGAAGCTGTTTCCTCTGCTCCCATAGGGAATGAATGGAGAGGCAGCAACACTGCTTCAATGTAATTGGAGTTTGGGGTCCCCTTAGGATTACAGGGGCCCCAGAGGTCAGACCCCATTATAAGCTATTGTGGTTATATTATAAGCTGTGTGGATATACTGCCACCCCTGGTGGGTGTTGGGAGTTACAGCCTCCCCACAGTACATTTTATAACACCATATGTCACATGATGCCCCGGTCACCCCCCTGCATGTCGCCAGGTCTGCCCGGGCCCCCTCTCCGTGCCCCTCACCTGTTCACTCTCAAGCAGAACCATCTTCCTACAGAGCTGAGCTCAGCACTAGAAACGCCGGAAACACGTCACCGGAAACTGCGGACGATAGAGCGAGCGGAGCGGTGTTATAGAGCGCCGCATCCCAGAGTAATAAGTGCCCTCGGACGTGCGAACAGCGACACCCGCTGGTGGGAGGTATGAAACGCTTACAGTTTTGAATGTAGAAAAGCTGAGCCCGGGAGGGGGCAGACTTTTTATTTAAATTGCTAAATGTTTCACCTAAAAATATATTGTTTTTAGGACAAGTTTTTCTATGGTGTGCAAAGGGGCAATGGCATCTACAATTTGTCCAACAACCATCTAGTATAGTGTAAAAGAGGGGTCACCAAATTTTAAACCTCAAAATGCTGCAAAACTACAACTCCCAGCATGCCCGGACAGCCAACGGCTGTCCGGGCATGCTGGGAGGTGTAGTTTTGCAACGGCTGGAGGCACACTGGTTAGGAAACAATAGCCTAGTGGTGTCCAAACTGTGGACCTCCTGCTGTTGCAAAACTACAACTCCCAGCATGCCCGCACAGCCATTGGCTGGATGTTGGATGGCAGGATGTTGCCGAACTACAACTCCTAACATGCCTGAAGAACCGTCGGCTATGTGGGTATGCTGAGAATTGTAGTTTTGAACAGCTGAAGGCACCCTGGTTGGGAAACAATAGCCTAGTGGTCTCCAATCTGTGGACCTCCAGCTGTTGCAAAACTACAACTCCCAGCATGCCTGGACAGCCATTAGCTGAATGTTGGATGGCTGGATGTTGTCCAACTACAACTCCAAGCATGCCTGGAGAGCTGTTGGCTTTCTGGGTTATGCTGGGAGTTGTAGTTTTGCAAAAGCTGGGGGCACCCTGTTTGGGAAACAAAAGTCTAGTGGTCTCCAAATTGTGGACCTCCAGATGTTGCATAGTTCAGTTCCATAGAAGTGAATAGAGCCAAGTTGTAATACCGCACACAAACTGAGAATATATTAGTTCTGTTTTCCTGTTTTTTAACCCCTTTAAAGTGTCACTGTTAGTTGAATAATTTTTTTATATGTTGTCCAGACCTGTCAAAAGCTTAGATCGCATCTGGTCTCAGTCCTGAGACCCACCGTGATCGTGAGTTATAACCCTGTGAAGTGCGCAGCAATATACTTCACTCCCAGGCTGGCTGCTCCGTCCGACCTTTTCTCTCCATAGACTTATGCAGTAAAAGGGTCAGGTTTGAGTGACAGCTGGGGAATGAGGTGCTGTAAGTAACTGAGACTTGACACAATCTAAACTTTTGTCTTGTCTGAAATTTTTTTTTTCAAATGACAGTCACACTTTTTAAAGCAGTTATCCAGGAATAAAAAAAAACAGAGCTAATTTAAAGGGGTACTCCAGTGGAAAACTTTTATTTTTATTTTTTTTAAATCAACTGGTGCCAGAAAGTTAAACAGATTTGTAAATTACTTCTATGAAAAATCTTAATCCTTCCAGTATTTATTAGCTGCTAAATACTACAGAGGAAATTCTTTTTTTTTTTTTTTTTTGGAACACAGAGCTCTCTGCTGACATCACGAGCACAGTGCTCTCTGCTGACATCTCTGTCCATTTTAAGAACTGTCCAGAGTAGGAGAAAATCCCCATAGCAAACATATGCTGCTCTGGACAGTTCCTAAAATAGAACAGAGATGTCAGTAGAGAGCACTGCGCTCTTGATTCAGCAGAGAGCACTGTGTTCCAAAAAGAAAATCATTTCCTCTGTAGTATTCAGCAGCTAATAAGTACTGGAAGGATTGAGATTTTTTTAATAAAAGTCATTTACAAATCTGTTCAACTTTCTGGTACCAGTTGATTTAAAAAAAAAAAGTTTTCCACCGGAGTACCCCTTTAATCTAAAAACAGCGCAACCCTTGTCCTCAGGTTGTGTGGGATATTACAGCTTAGCTCCATTTACTTCAACGGAACTGGACTGCAATACCACACACAACCTGAGGACAGAGGTGGCACTGTTTTTGGCTCTGGTTTTCTAATCCAGAAGAACCCTTTTAGGGTAGAGTCACACGTAGCGCATCCACAATGTATTTCATGTTAGCTCTGTGTGTCCCAGCCGGAGCAGGGAGCTCGCTTTTTTGACCCTACTCTTAAAGGGAATCTGTCATCAGTAGCACCCGCACTCACTTGTTACAGGCTGGTAGTGTGGGTGATACTGATGAATATTATACTTACCATTCCCCAATCCGTGCCTCCATTCTGCTGCAATCCCAGGTCTTCTGGATATGCAAATGACCTGCTTGGTGCACTGTGGCGTCCAGCTGGCATCTTCATTGTCACTCCTCCCCTGTACTGAGCTTACTATACTGTGGGCGCGGCTATTGGGCATATAGAGGAGAGGTGTTATGCTGCACAGTGGAGCTCCATTCGTCTGCATAGCTCAGTACAGGGAAGGAGTGGCAATGAAGATGCCGGCCGGACGTCACCGTTCACCAAGCAGGTCATTTGCATATCCAAAAGACTGGGAATTACAGGGCATATCCAAGCTGTCCAAGCACCACATGTTCCGCCAGCGCCTGCGGTTTGCTGAATGTCTGCCCGCAAATTTTGAACATTCTGCTGTGTGAACATAGGCTAAGGGTCTATTCACAAGGGGGGAATTTCTGCCCAAATTTCGCTTCCGCTTCCTTGGGTGGTTTCTGGCTTGTGCGGATTTCGTGTGGAATTTTTGCAGAATTAGGTTGCCCTTAGGGTCTATTCACACAGCAGAATTTCCGCATAAGGATTTTCCCCTTAAAGGGGTTCTCCACTGCCCTGCCTTCCGGAGCTCCGCTCGCAGCGTCTGGAAGTTTATTACTCCGAACTCTGTGTGCGGGCTTCCGTGTTTGAGGCCGCCCCCTCGTGACGTCACACCCGCCCCCCTCGTGACGTCACACCCGCCCCCTTGTGACGTCATGCCCACCCCCTCTTGACGTCACGCCCGCCCCCTCAATGAAAGTCTATGGAAAGGGGGTGCGACCGCTGTCACGCCCCCTTCCCATAGGCTTTCGTTGAGGGGGCGGGCGTGACGTCACAAGGGGGCGGCCTCGACCACGGAAGCCCGCACACAGCGTTCAGAGTAATAAACTTCCGGACGCTGCGAGCGGAGCTCCGGAAGGCAGGGCAGCGGAGAACCCCTTTAAAGGAAAGCCCATAGACTTCTATAGGATTCAGCACTCCCATTCACACTTCTGAATTTCCGCTTTCAGAAGTGTAAATGGGAGTGCGGAATCCCATAGAAGTCTATGGGCTTTCATTTGAGGCAGAATTCCGCCGTGTGAATAGACCCTATGGCTGAGTTCACACCAGATTTTCCATGTAGGTCGCTGGTATGTAGGGATCTCAGCTAAAAGTTATGCCAACGTATACCCATTAAAGCATACCTGCAGGATCTGGAGACGTATTTGCAACTTAGTCGGATCTACAGCAAACCCAACTCGAGATCCTAGTAGTTTTGGGGTAGGTCTTGAGCTCAGAAATTGCTAAGGATTTAAAGGGTTACTCTAGTGGAAAACATTATTTATTTATTTTTTTTTTCAAAATCAACTGGTGCCAGAAAGTTAAACAGATTTGTGAATGACTTCTATTAAAAAATCTTTACCCTTCCAGTACTTTTTAGCAGCTGTATGCTACAGAGGAAATTCTTTTCTTTTTGAATTTCTTTTTTTGTTTTGTCCACAGTGCTCTCTGCTGACACCTGATGCCCGTATCAGGAACTGTCCAGAGCAGGAGAAAATGTCAAAAAGAAAAATGAAGAAGGAAGGCTGACATCTCTAACTTCACTCCTCACGTCTACCAAAAAGTGTGAGCAAATAACCCGACGCTTTTACCACTAGAGGTCTCCTTAATACCATCTAAAGGTTAACTCAGGAAACTTTACTGTGAAGGCATCTAAACCAGTGGTCCCCAAACTGTGGTCCTCTAGATGTTGCAAAACTACAACTCCCAGCATGCCTGGACAGCCAACGGCTGTCCAGGCATGCTGGGAATTGTAGTTTTGCAACATCTGGAGGGCCACAGTTTGGGGACCACTGATCTAAACCATTTTGAAAGTGGTCAGTTTTACTTTACTTCTAATAATATTTTTAATGCAAAAACACATATCAAATCCGACCAGAGGAAAAGTTGCTGAGTTGCCCATAGCAACCAATCAGATCGCTTCTTTCATTTTTTAAAAGGCCTGTGAAAAATGAAAGAAGAGATCTGATTGGTTGCTATGGGCAATTCAGCAACTTTTCCTCAGGACAGTTTTTGATAAATCTTCCCCATAATATGTATATATTTGCACTGTATACCGATGGGTATCACCCCCTATAGAAGCCAAAAAAAGACAAAAATGGGTCGTTACCTGACATATGTGTTGTGTACGGAGCCTAAGGGGGGAATTAATCATCACACACTAAAGGAGTCTCCTGCCAGCGCACCAGCCTGTGCACCCTCCCTAAAATCTCCAATCCTGCAAATTTCAGATTTCGACAGTAGTTTGTGCGTGCTAACATGCATAAACTAAGAAATTTGGCAAGCGGGCAAGACCACCCCCTTCTGTTACAACCACGCCCCCTTTCTGTGAAGTCATGTCCATTTTTCAAATACATAGTGGCAAATAATTCACTGTTCTACAGGTAAAAAGTTGCGAGCATGAAAACAGCTGTTCTTTTGGGGCAGACTGACTGGCCGGTCCGATCGGATGTAATCCAAGGGCCCAGCTAACTCTGCTGCTTCCACCTACTGGGGGGGGGGGGGACTCTAACTCTGCTGCCTACACCTACTGGGGGGGGCTCTAACTCTGCTGCCTACACCTACTGGGGGGGGAATCTAACTCTGCTGTCTACACCTACTGGGGGGGACTGAAACTCTGCTGCCTACACCTACTGGGGGGGGGGGGGAGGGGGGAAAACTTTGCTGCCTACACCTACTGTGGGGGGACCCTGCTGCCTACACCTACTGTGGGAGGACCCTGCTGCCTACACCTACTGTCGGGGGACCCTACTGCCTACACCTACTGTCAGGGGACCTTGCTGCCTACACCTACTGTGGGGGAACTCTGCTGCCTACACCCACTGTGGCGAACTCTGCTGCTTATACCCACTATGGAGAAACTCTGCTGCCTACACCTACTATGGAGGAACTCTGCTGCTTACACCTAATGCGAAGGACTATATACTATGTTCCTGCCTACCTAATATGGAGACAAACTACTAAACTAATAGGAAGGGGTTTTCATAATGCCCCTCCAGAGACTAGACTCTGGATCCACCACTGGGTGGAGGGGGGTGCTGGCTACCTACTTGACTAACTCACTGGCTACCTAACTTTGTACCTGGATGCCTAACTACTGACCTACATACCTGGCTATCTAACTACCTACATACCTGGTTGCCTAACTACCCACCTACATATCTTGCTACCTACCTACATACCTGTCTACCTAACTATGTACATACCTTGCCTTCATACATGGCTGACTTACAAACAGCTAGCAACCTACCTACCTACCTGGCTAGTCACCTACCTACATATCTGGCTTCCTGATCTACTTACCTAGTTAACTATTTACCTGGCTACCTACCTACCTGCCCTTTTACTGTATAGGACTCCAAGGAGGGCTTTATTACAGTTAGGGGCTTATAGATGGAAAGATTGTGTAGAGGAGGGGGGTGGGGCACACGGGACAAATGCAAAGTCTAACATGTTTGTCCTGCAGATGCTAAGAGATCGACATGGCGGTCGATCCGGACGGAGAAGAAAAGGAAAGAGGACACCGCTGATCAGAAAATACGTAATTGTGAGTCCCTTGATGTAACTGTAATCACTTCTATGGTGTACAGATCCTGTGTACAGCTGATATCCGCCATATGGTCCTGTATATAATCACTTATATTATATACAGATCCTGTGTATAGCTGATATCTTCCACCATATGGTCCTGTATATAATCACTTATATTGTAAACAGATCCTGTGTACAGCTGATATCTACCGCCATATGGTCCTGTATATAATCACTTATATTGTATACAGATACTTGTGTACAGCTGATATCTACCGCCATATGGTCCTGTATATAATCACTTATATGGTATACACATCCTGTGTACAGCTGATATCTACCGCCATATGGTCCTGTATATAATCACTTATATTGTATACATATCCTGTATAGTGTACTGGTCTGTGTATAGTAGTTTTATTCAGTACACTATGGCGGTATTATCCAGTTATTGTGTGGGGGTAAATATTTGCTCCTTGTATACTGGTATCATTGGTCATGTAAAATAATTTTACCTACCTTAAAGTGTTTCTTATATATAAAATTCAGTTTATTTTGTGTGTAGAGGTGGCAGAGGGATTTGGGTAGAATAGGGGCAGAAGTGTGACCAGCAGCAAAGCATCACAAGGGGGCCCTTACATTTTTTTGGTCCGCAGGCCCTGAGTGTTGTCAGTCCCTGCTGTTCTTACATAATTTTGGGGTGCTAAAAACTAAAATAACATTAGAAAATGCATGTTGGCTCTAATTTTCTATTATATAAGCAACCAACTAATGAAGTAAGGTTTATAACATGCATGACCCATAGATTACATAGTCAGTATTGGTGACCAATAGAAAACCGCCAAGCGTACCAAGATGATGCAATATTAGCTAATATTACGTCACCAAATTCTATAAAAGTCACAGTATCTGTTGCTTGGTGAGTTTAGGGTGAGTTCAAACTGTGTTTACTAACTACGGGAACTGGATCAGACCTGGACTGTATCTCATTCATTTGAATGAGCCGACCAGAGTCACATAGTGACTCCGGTCGGCACATTTTTGCCCCGTATCCAGTTTTCAGACCGGACTGAAAACCGTGGTATGCTGCGATTTTCAGTCCGGTCACAAAACTGTATACGGGGCAAAAATTAGCCAACCGGAGTCACTATGTGGATACGGGGCAAAAATTTGCCAACCGGAGTCACTATGTGGATACGGGGCAAAAATTAGCCAACCGGAGTCACTATGTGGATACGGGGCAAAAATTAGCCAACCGGAGTCACTATGAGGATATGTGGCAAGAATTAGCCAACCGGAGTCACTATGTGGATACGGGACAAAAATTAGCCAACCGGAGTCACTATGTGGATACGGGGCAAAAATTAACCAACCGGAGTCACTATGTGGATACGTGGCAAGAATTAGCCAACCGGAGTCACTATGTGGATACGGGGCAAGAATTAGCCAACCGGAGTCACTATGTGGATACGGGGCAAGAATTAGCCAACCTGGCTAACTTTTGCCCCGTATCCAGTTTTGTGATCGGACTGAAAACCGCAGGATACCACGTTTTTCAGTCCAGTCCGAAAACCGGATACGGGGCAAAAATGACCCGACCGGAGTCACTATGTGACTCCGGTCAGCTCATTCAAATGAATGACATACGGTCCAGGTCGGATCCGGTTCCCGCAGTTAGTAACTGCAGTGTGAACTCACCCTGAACTCGCCAAGCAACAGATATTGTGACTTTTATAGAATTTGGTGACATAATATTAGCTAATATTGCATCATCTTGGTGCGCTTGGCGGTTTTCTATTGGTCACCAATACAGACAATGTAATCTATGGTGTAAATTACATAATGCATTTCATAAACCTTACTTCATTAGTCGGTTGCTTATATCACAGAAACTAGAGCCAATATAAATTTTTTTATGTTATTTTCGTTTTCAGCACCCCAAAAATATGTAAGAACAGGTGTTTTCATGCTCACAACTTTTTACCTGGAGAACAGTGTTATTTGCCTATTACTTGTAGTTGGAAAACGTCCAAATGTCCGTAGCATGAAAACTAGAGCCAACTAACAAATTTCATTATTGGATTTGAATTCAGAATGTAAAATTCATTAAGAAATGGCACATTTTATTTCTGAAACAAAAAAATTTGAAAATTTGTAGAACAGTAATAATGATATAATTTTTGCGCATACCATAATTGCTATGAATAGAAGGGTCCATCCTGCACTTCTGTCTTCTGTCTATTGACTTGTCTGTGGCAGCTGTTATAAAATTATCACAAAGCTGATCTCTCGCTCTGGATCAGTTAGTCAGGACTGTAAGCTTAGTGTTTTGGGTGGAATTCCTCATTGGAATTTTGCGTGGTTTTGTCACCCTTCAGAGTGACTACACTGTGATTTTTGGGGTCTCTCTTTGCTGTTATTGAGCCCCTGAGAGTCCTTTCTATGGTGCACAGCTATTTTAGGGGGTAGGACCAGAGCTGGGTTGTTTGCTAGCAGTACACATAGGGACTTACTTTCTCATACTTCTCTGGCCTATCACAGCACAGCACCTCTCACTGCTGTTCATTTTTGCATATTCATTCAAAATATTTGTGCTTTATTAGATTGTTCCATATTGACACAGTGATAGTACTCCCTGTGCCCCACACAATAATAGGGTTCCATGGTGGCACCAACACAGTTAACAGTGCTTCCCTTTGTGCCCCACACAGTAATAATACCCCACAGTGATATTGACAGAGCAATAGTGCCCACTTAGTGCCTCCACACAGTAATAGTGCCCACTTAGTGCCTCCACACAGTAATAGTGCCCACTTAGTGCCTCCACACAGTAATAGTGCTCACTTAGTGCCTCCACACAGTAATAGTGCCCACTTAGTGCCTCCACACAGTAATAGTGCCCACTTAGTGCCTCCACACAGAAAGTGCCCACTTAGTGCCTTCACACAGTAATAGTGCCCACTTAGTGCCTCCACACAGGAAGTGCCCACTTAGTGCCTCCACACAGAAAGTGCCCACTTAATGCATAAACACAGTAATAGTGCCCACTTAGTGCCTCCACACAGTAATAGTGCCCACATAGTGCCTCCACACAGTAATAGTGCCCACATAGTGCCTACACACAGTAATAGTGCCCACATAGTGCCTACACACAGCAATAGTGCCCACTTAGTGCCTCCACACAGTAATAGTGCGCACTTTGTGCCTCCACACAGTAGTGCCCACATAGTGCCTACACACAGTAATAGTGCCCACATAGTGCCTACACACAGTAATAGTGCCCACATAGTGCCTACACACAGTAATAGTGCCCACATAGTGCCTACACAGAGTAATAGTGCCCACATAGTGCCTACACACAGCAATAGTGCCCACTTAGTGCCTCCACACAGTAATAGTGCCCACATAGTGCCTACACACAGTAATAGTGCCCACATAGTGCCTACACACAGTAATAGTGCCCACATAGTGCCTCCACACAGTAATAGTGCCCACTTTGTGCCTCCACACAGTAATAGTGCCCCACAGTGACTAATGCCCAATCAGTGCTTCCAAATAGTGACAGGGCCCCTTTTGTTTTTAATAGCACTACTGCATCAAACAAAGCCAAAGGCTGTCCAGGCATGCTGGGAGTTGTAGTTTTGCAACAGTTGGGGGAACCCAGGTTGGGAAATTGTACATTAGAGCATCACACCAACATGGCTGCAAGTTTATAGTGAGAGTGTATGGAGGAGCAGGGAGATGGTGGCTCTGTGCTCCGTCATAGTATTCAACTGAATGTGTGTCCTGAGAACACCCAAACAGTTGACACTGTAATAGTCCAATATCTCAGTGCAATACATGTAATAATCCAATATCTCAGTGCAATACATGTAATAATCCAATATCTCAGTGCAATACATGTAATAATCCAATATCCCAGTGTAACATATGTAATAATCCAATATCTCAGTGCAATACATGTAATAATCCAATATCCCAGTGCAATACATGTAATAATCCAATATCTCAGTGCAATACATGTAATAATCCAATATCTCAGTGCAATACATGTAATAATCCAATATCTCAGTTCAATACATGTAATAATCCAATATCTCAGTTCAATACATGTAATAATCCAATATCCCAGTGCAATACATGTAATAGTCCAATATCTCAGTGCAATACATGTAATAATCCAATATCTCAGTGCAATACATGTAATAGTCCAATATCTCAGTGCAATACATGTAATAATCCAATATCTCAGTGCAATACATGTAATAATCCAATATCCCAGTGCAACACATGTAATAATCCAATATCTCAGTAAAATACATGTAATAATCCAATATCTCAGTGCAATACATGTAATAATCCAATATCCCAGTGCAATACATATAATAATCCAATATCTCAGTGCAATACATGTAATAATCCAATATCTCAGTGCAATACATGTAATAGTCCAATATCTCAGTGCAATACATGTAATAATCCAATATCTCAGTGCAATACATGTAATAATCCAATATCCCAGTGCAACACATGTAATAATCCAATATCTCAGTAAAATACATGTAATAATCCAATATCTCAGTAAAATACATGTAATAATCCAATATCCCAGTGCAATACATATAATAATCCAATATCTCAGTGCAATACATGTAATAATCCAATATCTCAGTGCAACACATGTAATAATCCAATATCTCAGTGCAACACATGTAATAATCCAATATCCCAGTGCAATACATGTAATAATCCAATATCTCAGTGCAACACATGTAATAATCCAATATCCCAGTGCAATACATGTAATAATCCAATATCTTAGTGCAATACATGTAATAATCCAATATCTCAGTGCAATACATGTAATAATCCAATATCTCAGTGCAACATATGTAATAATCCAATATCTCAGTGCAATACATGTAATAATCCAATATCTCAGTGCAATACATGTAATAATCCAATATCTCAGTGCAATACATGTAATAATCCAATATCTCAGTGCAATACATGTAATAATCCAATATCTCAGTGCAATACATGTAATAATCCAATATCTCAGTGCAACACATGTAATAATCCAATATCTCAGTGCAATACATGTAATAATCCAATATCTCAGTGCAATACATGTAATAATCCAATATCTCAGTGCAATACATGTAATAATCCAATATCTCAGTGCAATACATGTAATAATCCAATATCTCAGTGCAATACATGTAATAATCCAATATCTCAGTGCAACACATGTAATAATCCAATATCCCAGTGCAATACATGTAATAATCCAACATCTCAGTGCAATACATGTAATAATACAATATCTCAGTGCAATACATGTAATAATCCAATATCTCAGTGCAATACATGTAATAATCCAATATCTCAGTGCAATACATGTAATAATCCAATATCCCAGTGCAATACATGTAATAGTCCAATATCTCAGTGCAATACATGTAATAATCCAATATCTCAGTGCAATACATGTAATAGTCCAATATCTCAGTGCAATACATGTAATAATCCAATATCTCAGTGCAATACATGTAATAATCCAATATCCCAGTGCAACACATGTAATAATCCAATATCTCAGTAAAATACATGTAATAATCCAATATCTCAGTGCAATACATGTAATAATCCAATATCCCAGTGCAATACATATAATAATCCAATATCTCAGTGCAATACATGTAATAATCCAATATCTCAGTGCAATACATGTAATAGTCCAATATCTCAGTGCAATACATGTAATAATCCAATATCTCAGTGCAATACATGTAATAATCCAATATCTCAGTGCAATACATGTAATAATCCAATATCTCAGTGCAATACATGTAATAGTCCAATATCTCAGTGCAATACATGTAATAATCCAATATCTCAGTGCAATACATGTAATAATCCAATATCCCAGTGCAACACATGTAATAATCCAATATCTCAGTGCAATACATGTAATAATCCAATATCTCAGTGCAATACATGTAATAATCCAATATCCCAGTGCAATACATGTAATAATCCAATATCTTAGTGCAATACATGTAATAATCCAATATCTCAGTGCAATACATGTAATAATCCAATATCTCAGTGCAACATATGTAATAATCCAATATCTCAGTGCAATACATGTAATAATCCAATATCTCAGTGCAATACATGTAATAATCCAATATCTCAGTGCAATACATGTAATAATCCAATATCTCAGTGCAATACATGTAATAATCCAATATCTCAGTGCAATACATGTAATAATCCAATATCTTAGTGCAACACATGTAATAATCCAATATCTCAGTGCAATACATGTAATAATCCAATATCTCAGTGCAATACATGTAATAATCCAATATCTCAGTGCAATACATGTAATAATCCAATATCTCAGTGCAATACATGTAATAATCCAATATCTCAGTGCAATACATGTAATAATCCAATATCTCAGTGCAACACATGTAATAATCCAATATCTCAGTGCAATACATGTAATAATCCAATATCTTAGTGCAATACATGTAATAATCCAATATCTCAGTGCAATACATGTAATAATCCAATATCTCAGTGCAATACATGTAATAATCCAATATCCCAGTGCAATACATGTAATAATCCAATATCTTAGTGCAATACATGTAATAATCCAATATCTCAGTGCAATACATGTAATAATCCAATATCTCAGTGCAACATATGTAATAATCCAATATCTCAGTGCAATACATGTAATAATCCAATATCTCAGTGCAATACATGTAATAATCCAATATCTCAGTGCAATACATGTAATAATCCAATATCTCAGTGCAATACATGTAATAATCCAATATCTCAGTGCAATACATGTAATAATCCAATATCTCAGTGCAACACATGTAATAATCCAATATCTCAGTGCAATACATGTAATAATCCAATATCTCAGTGCAATACATGTAATAATCCAATATCTCAGTGCAATACATGTAATAATCCAATATCTCAGTGCAATACATGTAATAATCCAATATCCCGGTTATAATAAACTTTGTACATTTTTACACAGAATCCACCGTGACCTTAAATTCTCTGCGATAGAGGATGTGATGGTGACTCTACAGCTGAGCGGGTCTGGAGGAAGCTGCTTCCTGTTTTGTAGACACTCAATGCCACGGAACAATGGGTGGAAGAAATATTGTACTATACAGACTGAAGTGTCTGGCAGTCAGGAAAAGTCTTTTTTTTTTTTTCGATTTCCACAAACCCACTTGGACGAATTCCCTAAGAGAGGTAAACACAACAGGAGCACTCTGACCCCTCCTCTAGGGCACATTTCAATAAAGTTTTCTTGTAATAACATCACTTTGGTGGAAACGTTCCTTATAATGATATCCTCAAATTGCCAATTGACTACCCTGCCTCCATCCTAACCAATGGTTGGTAAAAATTCCCTGCCTCCAGCTATGGAAGCATCCATGAGCCCGACACTGCCAGAGCCTCTGTGGGAAGGTCCGAAGCTGAAGGGATCAAGAGTGACAAAAGTAAAGGATGGAAAGAGAAAAGAAGGGAAGAAAGAAAAGTAAATGATAAATCTGGGGCCTAAGTTAACTCAGGGGTCAGATTTGGGGTCAGAGTTAACTTAGTGGTCTGGTGTCTGATGGTGTTTAGCAGTCTGGTCTGAGATCTGGACTTAGTGGTCTGACTGGGGTCTTAATTTATTTAGGGGTCTGTTCTGGGGTCAGAGATAACTTAGAGGTTTGGGATGAGATCTGGATTTAGTTAGTGGTCTGATTGGGGTCTGAATTTATTTAGGGGTCTATTCTGGGGTCAGAGATAACTTAGAGGTTTGGGATGAGATCTGGATTTAGTTAGTGGTCTGATTGGGGTCTGAATTTATTTAGGGGTCTATTCTGGGGTCAGAGATAACTTAGAGGTTTGGGATGAGATCTGGATTTAGTTAGTGGTCTGACTGGGGTCTGAATTTATTTAGGAGTCTGTTCTGGGGTCAGAGATAACTTAAAAGTTTGGGATGAGATCTGGGTTTGACTAGTGGTCTGATTGGAATCTGAATTTAGGAGTCTGTGGCCGGCCAACTTTAATGGGCAGCAAAATCCTCTGCAGGATATCTGCAGCAAAATAGGCATGTTTAAAGGGTGGAAACTTTTTTTTTTATCAACTGGTGCCAGAAAGTTAAACAGATTTGTAAATGATTTCTATAAAAATATCTTAATCCTTCCAGTACTTATTAGCTGCTGAATACTACAGAGGAAATTATTTTCTTTTCGGAACACAGAGCTCTCTGCTGACATCATGACCACAGTGCTCTCTGCTGACATCTCTGTCCATATTAAGAACTTTCCAGAGTAGGAGAAAATCCTCATAGAAAACATAGGCTGCTCTGGACAGTTCCTAAAATGGACAGAGATGTCAGCAGAGAGCACTGTGGTCATGATGTCAGCAGAGAGCTCGGTGTTCCAAAAAGAAAAGAATTTCCTCTGTAGTATTCAGCAGCTAATAAGTACTGGAAGGATTAAGATTTTTTTAATAGAAGTAATTTACAAATCTGTTTACGGTAACTTTCTGGCACCAGTTGATAAATAATAATAATTAGTCCTCTTTTAAATGTGCCCATTAAACAGTTTGCATATAGAACTAAGCTATGTAAATTGTATCTTTTATCTGATCCTTACTATTATATTTTAACCAACCCACGAGGTTCTGATACATCACATGGGGCACTGTAGGCTATCATATGTGATCAGCTGGTTGTATCTCAAGAAAAACTAGTAAAACACAACTTGGTAATGGTTTAATGGTAATGGTTCAATATTGATCCTGAAATTGTAAAGGGAACTGTCCTGCAGCAGTAGAGTAAAGAGCTATTGACTTGCACAGGGGAGTCCCTGGAACTGAATCTTTGAGATGTTCCATCTTCTTCTTGACCCCCTCATGTAATTGACCTTTCCTATATACTCATATATGGTAACAACTCATGGTCGTGTAACTGGGCGCACCCTACACGACCTTCTGTTTTGGAGGTGCTCATTCAGTGTTATTCATTTCACCCGTTATGGCCTTTCCTATAACCCTTATCATTCTAGTTAGAACTGAACCTACATAACCTAGCATTATGACTATTTTTATAAATTTCAACTCCTTGGAAATATAGATTAGAAATGAAAGCGGACAGAACTTTGGCGAGAATGTACAAATACCCATTGTGCCAAGATAAGTGTTGGCTCCTTATCCGGGTAGAATGTTGGCTGCAGGGCAATACATAGAATGGATCTCTTATTCAATTCACTCTCTAATCTGGCGCTCATCTCTGGCACCGATGTGGAGCCAAATGGGAACCTACGATTCTACTCACATAATATACTTTTCTGCTAAATAGAGGGCACCTTGGCATCCTGAACTCCATAGTGTGGTGTGCTTTGTACAGGGATAGAAGAGCTTTGTTGTCATGAGGACCCTATCATAAAGCAACTGAATATCTAAAATTACTACAGGGGTTGTCTCATGTCTACTGATCGCCATGGGTCCAGCTTCTTTAACCCCCAGTTTTTAACTATTATCATGGGAAATATATTGCCATCCATCTAATTTATATACAGCCAAGCCAGAATCTCCCCTAAAAGGAGAAGTTACCCATTTATTATTAGAAAATACCCAGTCATGTACTAAGGCTTCTTAAATTTGTCATTTATTGAATTGAAGGAAGACCTACCTTTCAATAGGGGACCCTTAAACATCTAGAATAACTACAGGGGTTGTTTCTTGACTGCTGATCGCCATTGGTCCAGCTTCTTTAACACCCCCCCCCCCCCCTCCATCCCTCAGTGTTTAACTATTATCATTGGAAATGTATTGTCATCCATCTAATGCATGAGCTGCCAAGCCAGAATCTCCCCCGAAAGAAGAATTTACTCATTTATTATTAAAACATCCCCAGTCATGTACTAAGGCTTCTTAAAGAAGTTATTTATTGAATTGAAGGAATACAACCTTTCCTTTCAATAGGGGACACCTGAGCATCTAGAATTACTATAGGGGTTGTCTTAGGACTACTGATTGACATGGGCCCAGCTTCTTTAACCCCCTCCCCCCTAGTGTTTAACTATTATCATGGGAAGTGTATTGCCATCCATCTAAGTCATGAACCGCCAAGCCAGAAGCTCTCCAAAAAGAACATGATACCCATTTATTATTAGAAAATCTCCAGTCATGTACTAAGGTTTCTTAAAGAAGTAATTTATTGAATTAAAAGAATACTTCCTTTCAATAGGGGGCACCTGAACATCTAGAATTACTACAGGGGTTGTCTCGTGACTACTGATAGGCATAAGTCCAGCTCCTTAATTCTCTCCCCCCCCCCCCCTTAGTGTTTAACTATTTTCAAGGAAAATTCCAACCCAGAATATCCCACAAAAAAAGAAGTAAAACTGTCGTGTACTAAGGCTTCTTAAATGAGTAATTTATTAAATTGAAGGAATACTACCTTTCAACAGGGGAAAACTGAACATCTAGAATTACTACAGGGACATCTCATGACTACAGATTGCCATGGGTTAAGCTTCTTCATCCTACCAGTGTTAAAGTGTTATCATGGTAAATGTATTGCCATCCATCTAATGTATATCCTGCCAAGCCAGAATCTGCCCCAAAAGTAGAAGTTACCCATTTATTATTTAAAACAAATCTTCAGTCATGTACTAAGGCTTCTTAAATAAGTCATTTATTAAATTGAAGCAATACTACCTTCCAATAGGAGGCACCTGAACATCTAAAATTACTACAGGGGTTGTCTCATGTCTACTGAATCCTATGGGTTCAGCTAGTGTTTAGCTATTATCTTGGGAGATGTATTGCCACCCATCTAATGCATGAGCTACCAAGTCAGAATCTCCCCCAAAAGGAGAAAAGTACCCATTTGTTAATAAAAAAAAAAAAAAAAACACAGTCATGTACTAAGGCTTCTTAAAGAATTCATTAATTGAATTAAAAACATACTACCTTCCAATTGGGGGTACCATGGAGCTAGATGTTTTCACTGCAGGAGAATGCTATATTTTTTTTTTTGTGCCTTTTTTTATTTATTTATTTAGGACTTGCATGAATGGCCTATAAACCTCCATACACACTTTGGCACTCTCCTTAAATGGGCAGTGTCACTTTAAGGCTAAGTTCAGACTACGGAATCTCCAGGCAGAAAATTTCCACCCGGAGATTCCGAGTGCGGCCAGCGCCGGCTGAATCAGTCAGCGCTAGGACCGCGCGGACACTGCAGTCTCCCATAGACTGCAATGTGTTCTGCGCGGATTTCCGCCTGAAGAAAGAGCAGCGCCTTTCTTCAGGCGGAAATTTCCAAGCGGATTGTCCATTCACAAATTCCGCTTCACAAATTCCGAAGTGTGAATTTGTGAACGGAAAATCATTCACTACACAGTACATTTTAGAAAGCGGAATTTCCGCCTGCAATTTCAAAGCAAAATTCCGCTTTCTAAAATGTATAGGGCCTCATTTACTAAGAGTTTCGGGTTTTTACTAGTGGGAAAAGTTGTTTCCGACATGCAGGATTCCTCTCTATTTACCATTGGGAAAAGTCGGGAACATTTTCTGACCAGCTTTTTCTAGGTCGATATTTCCAGCAATTTACCAACAGGATTTTCTGTGAATTCCATAGTAAATCGGTCAGGCTGTGAAACCACGCCCCTTTTGCAGACCACACCCACTTTGCAAGAGACCACACACCCTTTTCGGGTTTGTCGGATTTTTCAGGCGCACACTGGCGCAGACCTGTCTCAGACAAAATAACCAGACAAAAACTGGTCGGTTTCAGCTTAGTAAATGAGGCCCATAGTGTAGTGAATGATTTTCCGTTCACAAATTCACACTTCGGAATTTGTGAAGCGGAATTTGTGAAGGGAAAATCCGCTTAGAAATTTCCGCCTGAAGAAAGGGGTTGCTCTTTCTTCAGGCGGAAATCCGCGCAGAACACATTGCAGTCTATTGGAGACTGCAGTGTCCGCGCGGTCCTAGCGCCGACTGATTCAGCCGGCGCTGGCCGCACTCAGAATCTCCGGGCGGAAATTTTCTGCCCGGAGATTCCGTAGTCTGAACCGTAGCCTAAGAGCAGTGTTTCTCAAATTGTTGCCTCTAGCTGCTGCAAAATCACAACTCCCAGCATGCCCGGACAGCCAACGGCTGGGGATTTTTTTTTGCAACAGCTGGAGGCACACTGGTTGGGAAACACTGTCCTAGGGACATGTGAAAAGTTTTGATCGGTCAGGGTCTCAGTACCCAGACCCCCGCAATCATGAAAACATGCGGCATTGCACTTGTCATGGAACAGCGAGACAGAAGGTTGCTGGGAGCCGGGTAGTAGCACGAGCACTTAGCACTGAGACCCCGACTGACAAAACATTTGATATAACTCTAGGACATGTCAGAAGTTTTTTAAAGCGACAGTAACACTTATTGTTCAACCCCATATCAATGTATTATTAATATTAAAGCATTTTTTATACACATTATTTTGTAATTTTTTATTTTTTTAGATTCACAAAGTTGTTTGTGATCTAGTCTACACACGTCCCCTCCAACCTCCCCCACCAAACCCAAGCTCTGTATACCTCTGTATTATAAAGCGCTGTCTTCCCTTTGTATATAAACAATGATCTGTCTTAACTTTCCCCCTTGTCCTTTACTCTAATCTGCCCATAACCTTGCACCCCTCTCCAAGTCTGCGCCCCCCCCCAGTCATCCAGATCCCAGATAAAGGCCTTGATTTACTTTCTGCTGACTCTGCCAGCTGTCAGAGTGTAACCAGAGCAGGAAGGTTTCCAAGAAAAGGCTGCTGTGTACGATGACAGCCGGAGACGTGATTTACAGCAGGGTCTCACCTTTAGGCTGCAGCAAAAGAATACAACTTTTTTAACTCATTGCGTACAAAAAAAAATTATTGTAAGCTATTGTGGGATCAGTAAATAATACATATAGCACCATACAATGCCTAAATGGTGTTCCTGACACCTCCCCCAGATGACGTCATCAGTATCCTATACCATACAATGCTTATACATAACAGTGTTTCTGGCATCGGCCCTCTGATGACAACATCTGTATCCTATACCATACAATGCCTATACATAACAGTGTTCCTGACATTGTCCCCCTGATGATACCATCAGTATCCTATACCATACAATTACTATACATAACAATGTTCCTGACATTGTCCCCCTGATGATGTCATCAGTATCCTATACCATACAATGCCTATACATAACAATGTTCCTGACATTGTCCCCCTGATGATGTCATCAGTATCCTATACCATACAATGCCTATACATAACAGTGTTCCTGACATTGTCCCCCTGATGATACCATCAGTATCCTATACCATACAATGCCTATACATAACAATGTTCCTGACATTGTCCCCCTGATGATGTCATCAGTATCCTATAACATACAATTACCATACATAACAATGCTCCTGACACGTCCCCCCAGATGATGTCATCAGTATCCTATACCGTACAATTACTATACATAACAATGATCCTGGCATTGTCCCCCTGATGACGTCGTTGGTATTCTGTACCATACAATTACTATACATAACAATGTTCCTGACACCTCCCCCCAGATGATGTCATCAGTATCCTATACCATACAATTACTATACATAACAATGTTCCTGACACCTCCCCCCAGATGACATCATCAGTATCCTATACCATACAATTACTATACATAACAATGTTCCTGACACCTCCCCCAGATGATGTCATCAGTATCCTATACCATACAATTACTATACATAACAATGTTCCTGACACCTCCCCCCAGATGATGTCATCAGTATCCTATACCATACAATTACTATATATAACAATGTTCCTGACACCTCCCCCAGATGATGTCATCAGTATCCTATACCATACAATTACTATACATAACAATGTTCCTGACACCTCCCCCCAGATGACATCATCAGTATCCTATACCATACAATTACTATACATAACAATGTTCCTGACACCTCCCCCCAGATGACATCATCAGTATCCTATACCATACAATTACTATACATAACAATGTTCCTGACACCTCCCCCCAGATGATGTCATCAGTATCCTATACCATACAATTACTATACATAACAATGCTCCTGACACCTCCCCCCAGATGTCATCATCAGTATCCTTTACCATACAATGCCTATACATAACAATGCTCCTGACACGTCCCCCCAGATGATGTCATCAGTATCCTATACCATACAATTACTATACATAACAATGTTCCTGACACCTCCCCCCAGATGTCATCATCAGTATAATATACAATACAATTACTATACATAACAATGTTCCTGATACCTCCCCCCAGATGTCATCATCAGTATCCTATACCATAACAATGATCCTGGCATTGTCCCCTGATGATGTCGTTGGTATTCTGTACCATACAATGCCTTTACATAACAATGTTCCTGACACCTCCCCCAGATGATGTCATCAGTATCCTATACCATACAATTAGTATACATTACAATGCTCCTAACACCTCCCCCCAGATGATATCATCAGTATCCTATACCATACAATTACTATACATAACAATGCTCCTGACACCTCCCCCCAGATGACGTCGTTGGTATTCTGTACCATACAATTACTCTACATAACAATGTTCCTGACACCTCCCCCCAGATGATGTCATCAGTATCCTATACCATACAATTACTATACATAACAATGTTCCTGACACCTCCCCCCAGATGTCATCATCAGTATCCTACACCATACAATGCCTATACATAACAATGTTCCTGACACCTCCCCCAGATGACATCATCAGTATCCTATACCATACAATTACTATACATAACAATGTTCCTGACACCTCCCCCCAGATGATGTCATCAGTATCCTATACCATACAATTACTATACATAACAATGTTCCTGATACCTCCCCCCAGATGATGTCATCAGTATCCTATACCATACAATTCCTATACATTACAATGTTCCTGACACCTCCCCCCAGATGACGTCATCAGTATCCTATACCATACAATTACTATACATAACAATGTTCCTGACACCTTCCCCAGATGATGTCATCAGTATCCTATACCATACAATTAGTATACATTACAATGTTCCTGACACCTCCCCCCCAGATGACGTCATCAGTATCCTATACCATACAATTACTATACATAACAATGTTCCTGACACCTCCCCCAGATGATGTCATCAGTATCCTATACCATACAATGCCTATACATTACAATGTTCCTGACACCTCCCCCCAGATGACATCATCAGTATCCTATACCATACAATGCCTATACATTACAATGTTCCTGACACCTCCCCCCAGATGACGTCATCAGTATCCTATACCATACAATTACTATACATAACAATGTTCCTGATACCTCCCCCCAGATGACGTCATCAGTATCCTATACCATACAATTACTATACATAACAATGTTCCTAATACCTCCTCCCAGATGACGTCATCAGTATCCTATACCATACAATTACTATACATAACAATGTTCCTGACACCTCCCCCAGATGACATCATCAGTATCCTACACCATACAATTACTATATATAACAATGTTCCTGACACCTCCCCCACATGATGTCATCAGTATCCTATACCATACAATTACTATACATAACAATGTTCCTGACACCTCCCCCAGATGATGTCACCAGTATCCTATACCATACAATGCCTATACATAACAATGTTCCTGATACCTCTCCCCCAGATGACGTGATCAGTATCCTATACCATACAATGCCTATACATAAAAATGTTCCTGACACCTCCCCCCAGATGACATCATCAGTATCCTATACCATACAATTACTATACATAACAAAGTTCCTGACACCTCCTCCCAGATGACGTCATCAGTATCCTATACCATACAATTTGTATACATTACAATGTTCTTGACACCTCCCCCAGATGATGTCATCAGTATCCTATACCATACAATTACTATACATAACAATGTTCCTGATACCTCCCCCCAGATGACGTCATCATTATCCTATACCATACAATTACTATACATAACAATGTTCCTGATACCTCCCCCCAGATGACGTCATCAGTATCCTATACCATACAATTACTATACATAACAATGTTCCTGACACCTCCCCCAGATGATGTCATCAGTATCCTATACCATACAATTAGTATACATTACACTGTTCCTGACACCTCCCCCCAGATGACGTCATCAATATCCTATACCATACAATGCCTATACATAACAATGTTCCTGACACCTCCCCCCAAATGACATCATCAGTATCCTATACCATACAATGCCTATACATTACAATGTTCCTGACACCTCCCCCAGATGACGTAATCAGTATCCTATACCATACAATTACTATACATAACAATGTTCCTGACACCTCCCCCAGATGATGTCATCAATATCCTATACCATACAATTAGTATACATAACAATGTTCCTGACACCTCCCCCAGATGACATCATCAGTATCCTATACCATACAATTACTATACATAACAATGTCCCTGACACCTCCCCCCAGATGACATCATCAGTATCCTATACCATACAATGCCTATACATAACAATGTTCCTGCCACCTCCCCCCAGATGACATCATCAGTATCCTATACCATACAATGCCTATACATAACAATGTTCCTGACACCTCCCCCCAGATGACATCATCAGTATCCTATACCATACAATTACTTTACATAACAATGTTCCTGACACCTCCCCCCAGATGACGTCATCAGTATCCTATACCATACAATTACTATACATAACAATGTTCCTGACACCTCCCCCAGATGATGTCATCAGTATCCTATACCATACAATTACTATACATAACAATGTTCCTGACACCTCCCCCAGATGATGTCATCAGTATCCTATACCATACAATTACTATACATAACAATGTTCCTGATACCTCCCCCCAGATGATGTCATCAGTATCCTATACCATACAATTACTATACATAACAATGTTCCTGATACCTCCCCCCAGATGACGTCATCAGTATCCTATACCATACAATTACTATACATAACAATGTTCCTGACACCTCCCCCCAGATGACGTCATCAGTATCCTATACCATACAATTACTATACGTAACAATGTTCCTGACACCTCCCCCCAGATGATGTCATCAGTATCCTATACCATACAATTACTATACATAACAATGTTCCTGATACCTCCCCCCAGATGATGTCATCAGTATCCTATACCATACAATTACTATACATAACAATGTTCCTGACACCTCCCCCCAGATGACGTCATCAGTATCCTATACCATACAATTACTATACATAACAATGTTCCTGACACCTCCCCCCAGATGACGTCATCAGTATCCTATACCATACAATTACTATACATAACAATGTTCCTGACACCTCCCCCCAGATGACATCATCAGTATCCTATACCATACAATTACTATACATAACAATGTTCCTGACACCTCCCCCCAGATGACATCATCAGTATCCTATACCATACAATTTGTATACATTACAATGTTCTTGACACCTCCCCCAGATGATGTCATCAGTATCCTATACCATACAATTACTATACATAACAATGTTCCTGATACCTCCCCCCAGATGACGTCATCATTATCCTATACCATACAATTACTATACATAACAATGTTCCTGATACCTCCCCCCAGATGACGTCATCAGTATCCTATACCATACAATTACTATACATAACAATGTTCCTGACACCTCCCCCAGATGATGTCATCAGTATCCTATACCATACAATTAGTATACATTACACTGTTCCTGACACCTCCCCCCAGATGACGTCATCAATATCCTATACCATACAATGCCTATACATAACAATGTTCCTGACACCTCCCCCCAAATGACATCATCAGTATCCTATACCATACAATGCCTATACATTACAATGTTCCTGACACCTCCCCCAGATGACGTAATCAGTATCCTATACCATACAATTACTATACATAACAATGTTCCTGACACCTCCCCCAGATGATGTCATCAATATCCTATACCATACAATTAGTATACATAACAATGTTCCTGACACCTCCCCCAGATGACATCATCAGTATCCTATACCATACAATTACTATACATAACAATGTCCCTGACACCTCCCCCCAGATGACATCATCAGTATCCTATACCATACAATGCCTATACATAACAATGTTCCTGCCACCTCCCCCCAGATGACATCATCAGTATCCTATACCATACAATGCCTATACATAACAATGTTCCTGACACCTCCCCCCAGATGACATCATCAGTATCCTATACCATACAATTACTTTACATAACAATGTTCCTGACACCTCCCCCCAGATGACGTCATCAGTATCCTATACCATACAATTACTATACATAACAATGTTCCTGACACCTCCCCCAGATGATGTCATCAGTATCCTATACCATACAATTACTATACATAACAATGTTCCTGACACCTCCCCCAGATGATGTCATCAGTATCCTATACCATACAATTACTATACATAACAATGTTCCTGATACCTCCCCCCAGATGATGTCATCAGTATCCTATACCATACAATTACTATACATAACAATGTTCCTGATACCTCCCCCCAGATGACGTCATCAGTATCCTATACCATACAATTACTATACATAACAATGTTCCTGACACCTCCCCCCAGATGACGTCATCAGTATCCTATACCATACAATTACTATACATAACAATGTTCCTGACACCTCCCCCAGATGATGTCATCAGTATCCTATACCATACAATTACTATACATAACAATGTTCCTGATACCTCCCCCCAGATGATGTCATCAGTATCCTATACCATACAATTACTATACATAACAATGTTCCTGACACCTCCCCCCAGATGACGTCATCAGTATCCTATACCATACAATTACTATACATAACAATGTTTCTGATACCTCCCCCCAGATGACGTCATCAGTATCCTATACCATACAATTACTATACATAACAATGTTCCTGATACCTCCCCCCAGATGACGTCATCAGTATCCTACAGCAGTGATGTTTTCCCCTGTTGCTTATCTGTGAACTTTAAAGTGACAAGCATGCAGCATGATCTACTCAGGCTCCCGTAACCTCAAGTCCACAGCGTCATCACCTGCAATGAAGCCTTAAATGGGGTACATCACACATCTGACATCCATCAGTTGCTTAGCTTAAAGGGGTACTCCGGTAGAAAGCTTTTTTTTCTGGGGCCAGAAAAATTAAACAGATTTGTAAATTACTTCTATTAAAAAAATCTTAATTCTTCCAGTACTTATTAGCTGCTGAATACTACAGAGGAAATTATTTTCTTTTTGGAACACAGATCTCTCTGCTGACATCATGACCACAGTGCTCTCTGCTGACATCTCTGTCCATTTTAGGAACTGTCCAGAGTAGGAGAAAACCCCCATAGAAAACATATGCTGCTCTGGACAGTTCCTAAAATGGACAGAGATGTCAGCAGAGAGCACTGTGGTCATGATGTCAGCAGAGAGCACTGTGTTCCAAAAATAAAATAATTTCCTCTTTAGTATTCAGCAGCTAATAAGTACTGGAAGGATTAAGATTTTTCAATAGAAGTAATTTACAAATCTGTTTAACTTTCTGGCACCAGTTGATTTAAATAAAAAAAAAAATTCCACCGGAGTACCCCTTTAAGTGATAAGTGTATTCTCTTTGGCATAATATCTATTAATACACCCTGATCACAGAAGTAACATTATTTTATTTTTCCACTGTGGCCTCATGGGATATATCGTGACAGAGTCGTCTAGTACAATCATTTGACTTGGATCGAAATGGGACTGAATGGAGAACACTGTTCTAAAGTAAATCGAATAAGACTCCACTGCCTTGTGATCAGGAAGACGTTCCCTGTGTGACACCGCCTCTAGTCTTCTTATGTGTGCACCTATACAAAGACTCCCCCAGGGCTGTTGTATTAGAAAATCACATTACACGAATTACATTCGCCAGCGTATTTACTTTGTCTTGTTCCTGAAAGTGACATCTAAGTTTTGTCATTTAAATAAAAACTGAGCAAACGGGGTTGTCCAGTTGAATAAAATTAAAATTGGGACCAGGCTAGTTCAAAATAAATAAATAAATTATTAATAATAATAGTAATAATAATAAAAAAATAAATAATAATAATTATTATTATTTTTATTAATAATGGGAAAAAAATTATAATAATATTGATAAGGTATTTCCCCCCCTCCCCCCCAAGAAAGGTGCCTTGATTTCAAGTTCTTGGTCCCTGCCTTGATACGTAGGAAATGGCTGTCCGTACAATTGTCTGCCCTAAACATTGTGGTCAGTGATCGGCTGAGAAGGAATTTTCTGGGTGTTGAAACAGGGACCTAGCAGTGGAGATCAGCATGAACCCGGGCCTCACTGGAATAGCAGGAGATTGGCGAGGGGAGTAATAATGTTTGTTTTTCTTGGTTTAAAGGGGTACTCCGGTGGAAAACATTTTTTTAAATTTTTTAAATGAACTGGTGCCAGAAAGTTAAACAGATTTGTAAATTACTTCTATTAAAAAAATCTTTACCCTTCCAGTACTTTTTAGCAGCTGTATACTACAGAGGAAATTCTTTTCTTTTTGAATCCCTTTTATGTCTGACCACAGTGCTCTCTGCTGACACCTCTGTCCTTGTCAGGAACTGTCCAGAGCAGCATAGGTTTGCTATGGGGATTTTCTCCTGCTCTGAACAGGTCCTGATACGGGCATCAGGTGTCAGCAAAGAGCACTGTGGACAAGACAAAAAAGGAAATTAAAAAAGTAGAGAATTTCCTCTGTAGCATACAGCTGCTAAAATGTACTGGAAGGGTAAAGATTTTTTTAATAGAAGTCATTTACAAATCTTCAATACAGTAGAGAATAGAAAAACATCGGCACTCACCGGTCTTCTCTTTAAAAAGGCTTCTTTATTAATACATACTCACAACATGAAATGCAGTAAGGGAGAGGGACCCGTGCAGGGGGGGGGGGGGGTAATTTACAATTCTGTTTAACTTTCTGGCACCAGTTGATTTAAAAAAAATAAAATAAAGTTTTCCACAGGAGTACCCCTTTAACTTTATCGCCTTTTACCTAAAACACAAATTGTTTGTAAGTCGTCTTTGTGGACATCATCCCATTACTGTATATGTGTGCTAATCATTTTTTTTATAATAAATATTTATTTATACAAATTATTTATTTATTTTTTTATTGTCCCAATAAATGAAAGGAAGAATATAACGTGACAACAGAGTCTGACTACATGGGATTTCTTTGTAGTCTGTAACCATGGAGACACTTAAAGGAGTATTGTCATCTCAACACTTATGGCTTATCTGCAGAATATATCTGTTAGATACTGTACCGCCTCTGGGACCCACACCTATCCCGAGATCGTAAGAATAGGTGTGATTACAGCCCGGGGGCATGGTGACTATTTCAGGAAGCTGCACACCCGGTGACTAGTTGAGCATCATTTACATACAGCGCAGGAGATTTTCAAAAGTTTATTTTTTTCACTTATAAGGACGTCCAGACATAGTAGGAAACCTTATAGTCACATCCATAATGTGTTATATGGGGTCAAATCCAGGATCCCTTTAAATAAACAGTGTGGCTTACGATGCTACACCGTTTAAAGGGGTACTCTGGTGGAAAACATTTAAATCATCTGGTGCCAGAAAGTTAAACAGATTTGTAAATTACTTCTATTTTTAAAAATCTTGATCCTTCCAGTACTTATCAGCTGCTGTATCTTTTTGAATTTCTTTCCTGTCTGACCACAGTGCTCTCTGCTAACACCTCTGTTCATTTTAGGAACTGTCCAGAGTAGGAGCAAATCCCCATAGAAAACCTATCCTGCTCTGGACAGTTTATGACATGGACAGAGGTGTCAGCAGAGGGCACTGTGGTCAGACAGAAAAGAAATTCAAAAAGAAAATAACTTCCTATGTAGTATACAGCAGCTGATAAGTACTGGAAGGATTACGTTTTTTAAATAGAAGTAATTTACAAATCTGTTTAACTTTCTGGCACCAGTTGATTAAATAAAAAATTAAAAAAAAATTCCAGTGGAGTACCCCTTTAATTACCTCCCAATAAAGTCAGTTGTTTCCGGCTTCCTGACCATTTCCGACTGCTGCAAACAGGCTGGAGGGAGGCGGGAGTGCCTCAACACATCTATCAGACATAGCATAACCTTTAGATATGCCATATATGTTTAGATAGGAATACACCTGTCAGCTCTATACTGGGTGAAGAGCTGCCGATCCTGGCAGATAGATGCTAGGAGGGTAAAATCCATACCTTTTAGTTTTGCTGATCGCTGTTTCTAAAGCAGGTGAAGAGTCAGACTTCTGGTGCTGAGCTGTAACAGCCCCTCCTCCCTCCACCACCCTGCCCTGCATAATTGATGTACAGGGCTCGGCTTCCAGCCCTGTATGTCAATCAATCAAAGTAATCTGCAGCTTTGTACCTGGCGGAATCAAATTCCTCATTTCTCATTCCGTGATGGAACTTCTGATGTGTGAACAGAGCAGTAGAATCCCCTCAAAATCAACGGAAGGCTGATGTAAGCGGAATCCGCCCGGAATTTCCTGGTATAGAATTTCTGGAGTGTGAACGGGGCCTTAGACTACACAGGTTTTACTTGTAGTCTGTAACCATTGAGGTAAATAAGGTAGCATAGGAGCTGTATACATAGAATGGCAGAATACTTCTTTTATTTGCCAAGTTTCTTTAAGGGTGCGTTCCCACAGGGCGTAAACGCATCGTATTTCACGCTGCGCAAAATTTACAGCAGCAGCGGGAAATACGCTGCGTATTCCTTGCTCACTATACACGCAGGGCTTTCCGGCGGCAGCCCTACATGTGTAGTGAGTTTTGGAGGCGGGGCCCTGTGCCGGCGTGACTGTGATGCGCGGCTCCGCCTCCAAAACTCACTACACGCATAGGGCTGCCGCCGGAAAGCCCTGTGTGTATAGTGAGCAAGGAATACGTAGCGTATTTCCCGCTGCTGCCGTAAATTTCACGCTGCGTATACGCCCTGTGGGAACGCACCCTTAGACATAAAATAATGGACGTACACTACTATTATTAAAGGGGTACTCCCATGCCCCAGCGTTTCGAACATCCTGTTCAGAAGCTTGGAGCGGGCGGCTGCGGTCGTGATGTCACACCACGCCCCCATCGTGACATCACACCACGCCCCCTCCATTCATGTCTATGGGAGGGGGCGTGGCATCATGCCACGCCCCCTCCCATAGTCATGAATGGAGGGGGCGTGGTGTGACATCACAAGAGGGCGTGGCCGTGACACCACGGCCGCCCGCTCCAAGCTTCTGAACAGGATGTTCGAAACACTGGGGCATGGGAGTACCCCTTTAAAGCTAAACCAGTTTGTTTGATGCAATGTTCTTAATAAGTGATCTGTACATAGCCGGAAGCTTTGTTCTTGCTGCAGTTTAGTGTTTGCATTTTATAAAACACATTGCCCAGATCCAAATGTCTTCTCTTAATTTGTATAATGGATGAGAAACCTGGCATTTCAGTTGTCGCCTCAGGTTGTGTGACGCACTCTGTACCTCGAAGTGTTGCAAAGTGGCATGAGAGTCGTCTAAGAGGATCTTATTGTTACATCACATGTTCACCTTGAGCTGTACCGGGACGTTTATTACCTTTCGTAGGCCAAGAAGAGTTTATTTCCACCAGGCATTCCGCCATCTTGAGTTCACTTCTAGGGTACGTTCACACAAACAGTGCATAATCCGCTGTGAGTTTCATGCTGCAGATTTCAGTTATGTATTTATATTGATTGAATCTGCAGCATCAAAATCGGCAGTGTGAAATCTGCAGTAGATGAAATGGGCACTGTCATGTCCGAAAACTTTTGATATGTTGTTACTGATGAAAAATTTTGAGTATGTAATAATAAATAAAAAAGGACCCTGAAAATCCAAAACCTACTGGGACACTAACCAGTCTTGCAGCAGCATCAGGCTTGTCCATGTGTCATGGACAAGAGATGACTCATGGACAAGGCTGCATGAACAGACACACAAATCACCTCCCACCACCACAAGGGAGAGACACGCCCACCACACACCAATCACCTCCCACCACCACAAGGAGGGACACACACCCTCCCACCACAAAACAATCACCTCCCACCACCACAAGGGAGGGAGACACCCCTCCCACTGCACACCAAACACCTCCCATCACCACACGGAGGGACATGCCCCCTCCGACCACTAAACAATCATCTCCCACCACAACAAGGGAGGGACATGCCCCTCCCACCACACACCAATCACCTCCCACCACCACAAGGGAGGGACACACCCCTCCCACCACACACCAATCACCTCCCACCACCACAAGGGAGGGACACGCCACTCCCACTATACACCAATCACCTCCCACCACCACAAGGAAGGTACACACCTCTCCCACTACACACCAATCACCTCCCACCACCACAAGGAGGGACACGCCCCCTCCGACCACAAAACAATCATCTCCCACCACAACAAGGGAGGGACACGCCCCTCCCACCACACACCAATCACCTCCCACCACCACAAGGGAGGGACACACCCCTCCCACCACACACCAATCACCTCCCACCACCACAAGGGAGGGACACGCCCCTCCCACTACACACAATCACCTCCCACCACCACAAGGGAGTGACACGCCACTCCCACTACACACCAATCACCTCCCACCACCACAAGGAGGGACACGCCCCCTCCGACCACAAAACAATCATCTCCCACCACAACAAGGGAGGGACATGCCCCTCCCACCACACACCAATCACCTCCCACCACCACAAGGGAGGGACAAGCCTCTCCCACTACAGACCAATGTTGTCGGGGCACGCTAGGAGTTGTAGTTTTGCAACATCTGGAGATGCACTGTTTCAGAAACATTTCATTGTTCAAATTGAATTACCTTTGACTGACTGATGATTGATGACAATGCAAATGGTTAGTGGGTTAATCTCTCTACTAATGTCCAATCTTTCATACCGTAAACTGTTTGTTGACGATAACACGTAATAACCTGAGTGTTTGCCCGGTGCTGATAAAAAGCAATGGACACATTTCGTTTCTTCACAGCACTTAGCCTGCTTTATGGCAGCCAAACGGGTGAGCAGAGATGCAGAATGAATCGCTACAAGACATCCACTTGTTGGCCTGACGGCTCATTAAAGGAAATCACCAGACTGCGCCAAAATCAGTATCTCTCTTCCTGTCCTAGATACATAGAGTGAGTAGAATTGTATGAAATCCAAAATGAAATTTTACTGCAATAAATATATTTATTTACTTTTTAATAGCATTTGCTGGTTTAGAATTTTTTTTACAAACTGGATAACTCCTTTAATGTGTAACTGTCATTTAATTATTATTACTTTTTTTAAATATTTTTTACATGTCATAGAGATGTGTCAAAAGTTCTGAAAGGTTTGAGGTCTGGCAGCTGAGACCTCCACCGATTGTTAACCCCTTAAAAAGTATCTGTCATCAAACCATATTTTCTAAACTAACTAAGATTATATTCCCTAATTACTCCTAACACCCCTCCTGCTCTTAAAAAAAATTCCCAAGTTTTAAAAAGCTCTGCATCACACCTTTCCCCTTGCTCACATTGTGTGAGGTCCCAGCAGGAGAAAGTGGGCGTTCCCCAGCAGGGAAGGCGTCACTGAAGCTTGCGAGAGCTGTGCCTCGTCATACCCCGCACACACTTCCTGAGTTTGGTCTCCTGCCAGGTCGGGAGGAGACCAAATTAACTTTTTGACTTGCTGCAGGAAACAGAATAGAGCCACCTAGTGGACGTTTTTTCAATCACATTAAAAACATATAAAATGTTGAGAATTTTAACAGCAAGTAAATAGCAAAGTGTCTTATAATTACACAGGGAACAATATATTAAAAGTTTTGTTTGGTGACAGGTACTCTTTAAGGACCAGGGTTTTTTCATTTTTTTTTTTTTTCAGTTTTTCTTTCCTACTTTAAAAAAATCATAAATCTTTATATTTTGCACCAAAAAAATCCATATGATGGCTTATTTTTTGCGCCACCAATTCTACTATGTAATGACATCAGTCATTTCACCCAAAAATTTACAGCAAAATGGAAAAAAAAAATCAGTGTTTGTGTTCGTGTACTTTTGATCGCTTTTTATTCATTTTTTCATGATCTAAGTGTCCAAAAATACATTATTTTGGACTTTGGAATTTTTTTGCACCTAGGCCATTGACCGTGCGGTTTAATTAACGATATATTTTTATAATTCCAACATTTCCGCACTCAGTGATATGACATATGTTTATTTTTATTTTTATTTACACAGTTTTTTTTTTTTTATGGGAAACTTTTATTAGGGGAGGGGTTAAATTATCTTTATTAACTTTTTTTTTTTCCGCTTAATTTTTTGCAATGTTATAGCCCCCATTCGGCGATCGGACACACAGGAGGAAGGTAGGGGCCCTCCTTGTGTGCTCCAGCTGTTCGGGATGCCGCGATTTCGCTGCAGCTGTCCCGAACAGCCGACTGAGCTAGCCGGGAGTAGTTTACTTTCACTTTAGACGCAGCAATCAACTTTGAACGCCATGTCTAAAGGGTTCATAGCGCGTGGCACCATGATCAGTGCTGCGCGTTATTAGCCACGGGTCCTGGCCGTTGTTAGAGGCCTGACCCGCTATGACGCGGGGCCGCGGCGTGGCCCCGCGTTATAGAAAGGGAGCGGACTCGGGGCAACTCCCCCGTTGGGGAAGATTTATCAAAATCTGTGCAGAGGAAAAGTTGGCCAGTTGCCCATAGCAACAAATCTCCTCCAATAGGGGAAATTTATTAAAATCGGTGCATAGGAAAAGTTGACCGGTTGCCCATAGCAACTAATCAGATCGCTTCTTTTGTTTTTCACAGGCCTTTTCAAAAATGAAAGAAGCGATCTGATTGGTTGCTATGGGCAACTGGTCAACTTTTCCTCTGCACAATGGAGGAGATTTATCAAAACTTGTGTAGAGAAAGAGTGGTACAGTTGCCCATAGCAACCAATCAGCTCACTTCTTTCATTTTTTACAGGCCTTTTCAAAATTGAAAGACGCGATCTGATTGGTTGCTATGGGCAACTCAGCAACTTTTCCTCTGGACAGGTTTTGATAAATCTCTCCCAATCTGTTCGGAGGCAAAGTTGACCAGTTGCCCATAGCAACCAATCAGATCGCTCCTTTCGTTTTTTCAGAGGCCTTTTCAAAAATGAAGTAAGCGATCTGATTGGTTGCTATGGGCAACTGGTCAACTTTTCCTCTGCACAGGTTTTGATAAATCTCCCCCGTTGGGGGAGATTTATCAAAACCTGTGCAGAGGAAAAGTTGACCAGCTGCCTATAACAACCAATCAGATCGCTTCTTTCATTTTTCAGAGACCTGAAAGAAGCAATCTGATTGGTTGCTTAGGGTGACTGTTTACCTTTACATTTGCACATGATTTGATAAATCTCCGCCCAATGTGTCTAAACGGGAGAACAAGCTCGTTCTTGATAATGGCGGACGTTTACTTATTTTTATAGTAAATCATTGTTCCATCCAATTTTTATGGTAATACGTTTCAAAACTAGATATCAAAATAAATAGACCATATCTACCATATCCCTGTTTGTTTCCATGCACATTTACTCGCTTTCTTGCGAGCATCTCGTAAGAGTTTACATCAGGTCGCTATAGAGTTAAACAATGCCCCAGGCTGCGCCCGCCGTGCCTGAGTCAATAGAGGGTCTGCAGAAGTAAATAAACACACAGGCCGGAGCCCAGACAATAGGGCTCACCGTGAATTAATAAACCCTGAGCCTCTTATTCAGTCAAGTGAGACAGAACCTGGCGGCAGGCCCTGGCCCCGCGCCACAAACAATTATTAGCAGACAGAGCCAAGACAGACTTGGCATGGACAGACCTCAGCTGTAAAGGAGGTGACAGAGTCAGCGTGAAACTCCAAATTCACCAGCAGTCTAAAATTACATTCATAGGAGTTGTCTTATTAAAGGGGTACTCCGGTGAAAACCTTTTTTCTTTTAAATCAACCGGTGGCAGAAAGTTAAACATATTTGTCAATTACTTCTATTAAAAAAAAAATCTTAATCCTTCCTGTACTTATTAGCTGCTGAATACTACAGAGGAAATTCTTTTCTTTTTGGGAATGCTCTCTGATGACATCACGAGCACAGTGCTCTCTGCTGATGTTATAATAATAATAATAATAACGCTTTATTTATTGTTGTCCTTAGTGGGATTTGAACCCAAGTCCCCAGCGCTGCAAGGCAGCAGTGCTAACCACTCAGCCACCATGCTGCCCTTAGCATATATCTGCTATGCATGGTTGCTAAAATGGACAGAGATGTCAGCAGAGAGCACTGTGCTCGTGATGTCATCAGTGTTCCAAAAAGAAAGGAATTTCCTCTGTAGCATTCAGCAGCTAATAAGTACTGGAAGGATTAAGATTTTTTTATAGAAGTATTTACAGATATGTTTAACTTTCTGCCACCAGTTGATTTAAAAGAAAAAAGGTTTTCACCGGAGTACCCCTTTAATTACTGGGTTCACTATAAACCCAATACAAAATCCTATATGAATATTAAAGGGGTTATCCAGGAAAAAACTTTTTTTTATATACGGTATATATATATCTCAACTGGCTCCAGAAAGGTAAACAGATTTGTAAATTACTTCTATTAAAAAATCTTAATCCTTTCAGTACTTATGAGCTTCTGAAGTTAAGGTTGCTCTTTTCTGTCTAAGTGCTCTCTGATGACACGTGTCTCGGGAACCGCCCAGTTTAGAAGCAAATCCCCATAGCAAACCTCTTCTAAACTGGGCGGTTCCCAAGACAAGTGTCATCAGAGAGCACTGAAAAGGACAACCTTAATTTCAGAAGCTCATATGTACTGAAAGGATTAAAGGGTTACTCCCGTGGAAAACTTTTTTTTAAATCAACTGGTGCCAGAAAGTTAAACAGATTTGTAAATCACTTCTATTAAAAAATCTTAATCCTTCCAGTACTTTTTAGGGGCTGTATACTAAAGAGAAATCCGAAAAAGAAATGAATTTCCTCTGATGTCATGACCACAGTGCTCTCTGCCGACCTCTGCTGTCCATTTTAGGAACTGTCCAGAGCAGGAGAAAATCCCCATAGCAAACATATGCTGCTCTGGACAGTTCCTAAAATGGACAGCAGAGGTCGGCAGAGAGCACTGTGGTTATGACATCAGGGGAAATGCATTTCTTTTTTGGATTTCTCTTTAGTATACAGCCCCTAAAAAGTACTGGAAGGATTAAGATTTTTTTAATAGAAGTGATATACAAATCTGTTTAACTTTCTGGCACCAGTTGATTTAAAAAAAAAAAAAGTTTTCCATGGGAGTACCCCTTTAAGATTTTTTTAATAGAAGTAATTTACAAATCTGTTTAAACTTTCTGGAGCCAGTTGATATATAAAAAAAAGTTTTTTTCCTGGATAACCCCTTTAACACTAAGACCCCAATGTATAATATGCTTATATGAACTCGTACTATACAGAGTACTACTAAAGAACCAATGGAGTCATTATATGAAGAAGATACAAAAATATTTTATTGTTTACATTTAAAAACACACGGAGGTATTCCACAAGAGTGGGGGAAAGGACAAGACTAGAGATGAGCGAACTTACAGTAAATTCGATTCGGCACGAACTTCTCGGCTCGGCAGTTGATGACTTTTCCTGCGTAAATTAGTTCAGCCTTCAAGTGCTCCGGTGGGCTGGAAAAGGTGGATACATTCCTAGGAAAGTCTCCTAGGACTGTATCCACCTTTTCCAGCCCACCGGAGCACCGGAAAGCTGAACTAATTTATGCAGGAAAAGTTTTCAACTGCCGAGCCGAGAAGTTCGTGACGAATCGAATTTACTGTAAGTTCGCTCATCTCTACTGACAAGACCAAAAGGTGTCAAACTGAACCCTGGTATAGCGCCTCATAAAATACAAACATATAGAATGAACATGCAGTGATCCCTCAACTTACAATGGTCTCAACATACAATAGTTTCAACATACAATGGTCTTTTCTGGACCATTGTAACTTGAAACCAGACTCAACATACAATGCTACTGACAGTCCAGATCTGCGAAACATGTCACAACTGGAGGAACCGACCAATCAGAATGGGCATTTTACTGGTAAATCACCTGTATTACTGAGGTGCAAGCACTGACTGGTGTCTGGTAGCGCCCCCTACAGTACAGGGAGGTATTACATGTTCTGTACTCTTTACCTGTATTACTGAAGTGTATGCACTGACTGGCTGTCTGGTAGCGCCCCCTACAGTACAGGGAGGAACTACAAGTTCTGTACTACTCCTTACCTGTGCCAGGGTTAGCTGCTCCTTTGGACACCAAGTAAGGGCGGCTCCATTTGGGACACTGTGTGTACTGTACAGGACCCTGAAGAAGCTCCTGTCCTCTATATAAACCATTGTTTTCCAACCAGGGTGCCTCCAGCTGTTGCAAAACTACAACTCCCAGCATGCCCGGACAGCCAACGGCTGTCCGGGCATGCTGGGAGTTGTAGTTTTGCTACAGCTGGAGGCACCCTGGTTGGGAAACACTGACATAGACAGTGATTACAGCTCCCAGCAGATCTTTCTTACTTTTATATGTAAGGATTTGCTTTATCTATATTAGTTATCTACTTATTTTTCTTTAATCATCACCTTTTCCAATTTTTTATGACATTTTGGGCTTTCAGAACCAATTACCAGGTTTCCATAGAATTATGGTCTCAACATACAATGGTTTCAACATACAATGCTCGTCCTGGAACCGATTAAAGGGTACCTCTCATCAAAAAAAAAACTTTTGATATATTATAGATTAATGTATGCAGAATAACTTTACAATTGCATGTTATTAAAAAATATGCTTCTTTCTATTTAATTTTCCACTTTGAAGAAATGACCACTAGGGGTCTCCCTACCAGTCCTGGCAGCAAGCATTTCAGACTCATGCTGGAGTCCTAAACACTACCAGCTGCCAGTCTGCTTTGTTCACAAAGGAGAACACTCAGAGCTGCCAGCCTGCTTTGTTCACAGCCTGTTTGGCTGTGGACAAAGCAGGCTGGCAGCTCTGAGTGTTTAGGACTCCAGCATGAGTCAGAAATGCTTGCTGACAGGACTGATCGGGAAAAATACAATAGAAAGAAGCATATTTTTCATTAACATGCTATTGGAAAGTTATTCAACATTCATTAATCTAAAATATATCAAAAGTTTATTTGATGAGAGGTACCCTTTAATATTGTAACTTGAGGGACCACTGTATAGCTCGTGCTACACTGAATCTAGATACAGAGCGGAGATCCTGTACCAATACATAATTAGAAGGCAATTGACATCGGGTTCCAGAGTGCAGAGTGACACCACCCCAACACAGTGTTTCGGGATCAAACCTTTGTCGATGGGTGGCGTCCTCCAAGTCAGCCGATATCTTACTGTCCTTCTCTCTACGAGCCATAGAAATGAGCAACCATGCAAATTTTAGAGCAGCAAGTCATGGGGCGCACGTGTATAGGCCCCTGACAGAAGCTACTGAGGTCCCACTAACAGTCCTTGCCCTCCATGAGTCCCGACAGACACTGTCCAAAGTGACTGCTGTTAAAAATGATGTTACAGATGTTCTCTCAATGCCACCATTCCAGCCATAAAGATCTCATTCCTGCCTTCCACTGGTCAATTACAACCACAAATACCCCTGTTGTGACATATATGTCCCCATTTAAGACACATAGCTTCCCAAAACACCTAACATAGATGTCCCCTGTCTTCCAGAAAGACCCCATACCATCCATTTACAGATGTCCCCATTCCAACTCCAGGTGCTCTTTGTCCCTAAGCAGATACTCCATTATGAAAAGGACTTCCGACATCCCCTCTGACTTTTTTTTAAAAATTAGACAGGGTAGAATACAAAAAAAAAAAGGCTGTACTCACCTGTTCATTTCTCGGTTGCTCTGCTGAGGGGGGTCACCACGGCTGCCAGTGATTGACTGGGGGGGGTCACCATGGCTGCCAGTGATTGACTGACTGAGCAGGTATTTTCTCTATAATGAGAGGAGACCAGGAATGGCGAGTGGGGACAGGACACCATCAGAACCGCAGGGTAGAGAATCAGACAGATGAAGCCATACTCACCCTAATGGATACCCCATTGCTACCGTTCGGTCAGTGCCAGCTCACTCAATAACTGGCTGAGTTGGGTCTTCACGGAGGACGGTGACTGGATGAGTAGGTATTTCCTGTGTGTCAGTCCTGTAAGGAAGATGGCGATGGAGAAAGCTACTTACTGACTGGACTTACCTACAGGGGACAAGGTACCAACAGGGTTGTCCTACATAGAGAGGGCAAGCTACATACGGGGGGGGGGGGGGGGGGGCAAGCTACATACAGGCATACAGGGTAGTCTGACCTAAAGGGGGAAAGCTACCTACAGGGGGGTCCTACCTACTGGGCGCAAGTGTTTCCAAACCTTTTTTCAGCTCTGGGCTGACACAACAACACAAACAATTTAAGCAACCCCCCTCCCACACACACACCCCACCACTGCTCTCAGTATGCAGTCTGCCCCTGTACCAACCTGAAGGTAATTTCTTCCATGGATGTGGGACCCGGCCTGTGGATAGTTTGCCCTTAATATGTAAGAACCCCACTGTAGGTAGCTTGCTCCCTGTAGATAGAACCCCCTTTAGGTAGCTTGCCCCTGTAGGTAGAACCCCCTTTAGGTAGCTTGCTCCCTGTAGGTAGAACCCCCTTTAGGTAGCTTGCCCCCTGTAGGTAGAACCCCCTTTAGGTAGCTTGCCCCCTGTAGGTAGAACCCCCTTTAGGTAGCTTGCCCCTGTAGGTAGAACCCCCTTTAGGTAGCTTGCCCCCTGTAGGTAGAACCCCCTTTAGGTAGCTTGCCCCCTGTAGGTAGAACCCCCTTTAGGTAGCTTGCCCCCTGTAGGTAGAACCCCCTTTAGGTAGCTTGCCCCCTGTAGGTAGAACCCCCTTTAGGTAGCTTGCCCCCTGTAGGTAGAACCCCCTTTAGGTAGCTTGTCCCCTGTAGGTAGAACCCCCTTTAGGTAGCTTGCCCCCTGTAGGTAGAACCCCCTTTAGGTAGCTTGCCCCCTGTAGGTAGAACCCCCTTTAGGTAGCTTGCCCCCTGTAGGTAGAACCCCCTTTAGGTAGCTTGCCCCCTGTAGGTAGAACCCCCTTTAGGTAGCTTGCCCCCTGTAGGTAGAACCCCCTTTAGGTAGCTTGCCCCCTGTAGGTAGAACCCCCTTTAGGTAGCTTGCCCCTGTAGGTAGAACCCCCTTTAGGTAGCTTGCCCCCTGTAGGTAGAACCCCCTTTAGGTAGCTTGCCCCCTGTAGGTAGAACCCCCTTTAGGTAGCTTGCCCCCTGTAGGTAGAACCCCCTTTAGGTAGCTTGCCCCTGTAGGTAGAACCCCCTTTAGGTAGCTTGCCCCTGTAGGTAGAACCCCCTTTAGGTAGCTTGCCCCTGTAGGTAGAACCCCCTTTAGGTAGCTTGCCCCTGTAGGTAGAACCCCCTTTAGGTAGCTTGCCCCCTGTAGGTAGAACCCCCTTTAGGTAGCTTGCCCCCAGTAGGTAGAACCCCCTTTAGGTAGCTTGCCCCCTGTAGGTAGAACTCCCTTTAGGTAGCTTGCCCCTGTAGGTAGAACCCCCTTTAGGTAGCTTGCCCCGGTAGGTAGGGCTTCCCTTTAGGCCGTTCCCCTCCGTCACCATCTTTCCCACCAGAATGACACACAGGAAATGCAATCCAATCACTGTATTATTGTAATATGTAGGAATGCTTATTAAAAACAACGTAATGTTGACAATTTTTGTATATTTATAGCTATTTCGACAACTGTTTCGAAAAATGTATATTTTAAAGTAGATATGGAGCCTAAAGCTCTGGTCTCATTGGCATCGGGGCCTCATTTTGAATCATAATAGATCCGCCATATGCCGCATTCTCTTGTTCTATAGTTTCCTCCTCTTTTGGTTATTATCGCACTATCTTTGGTTGTTCTTTTAGGTTTTCTTACACAGTTTACAGCATTTATTTTTTAGTTCGATTTTATTGATTCTGAAAATAATGATGAAAACCTTTGGAATATTAAAGAAAAACCTCCCATCTCTAAAGTCAAAACTGAGAGAATGAATACACAACTTCAAGATATTGGCCGCAGCCGCCTTGTTTTGGCAGAGATTTTTCTGGGATTCCGAGGATTATTGCGCACGTGACAAACAGCGAGATATCACTGGGCCATGTTATTAGAAATATTACATTGGATCTTATTTCATGTGACTTTCACTGGTGGCTCCATTATGTTCCTTTTTTCAGAATTTACCCTTTAACCCCTTAAGGACTCAGGGTTTTTCCATTTTTGCACTTTCGTTTTTTCCTCCTTACCTTTTAAAAATCATAACCCTTTCAATTTTCCACCTAAAAATCCATATTATGGCTTATTTTTTGCGTCGCCAATTCTACTTTGCAGTGACATCAGTCATTTTACCCCAAAATTCATGACGAAATGGAAAAAAAAAACATTGTGCGACAAAATCGAAGAAAAAACGCCATTTTGTAAATTTTGGGGGCTTCCGTTTCTACGCAGTGCATATTTCGGTAAAAATGACACCTTATCATTATTCTGTAGGTCCATACGGTTAAAATGATCCCCTACTTATATAGGTTTGATTTTGTCGCACTTCTGGAAAAAATCATAACTACACGCAGGAAAATTTATACGTTTAAAAATGTCACCTTCTGACCCCTATAACTTTTTTATTTTTCCACGTACAGGGCGGTATGAGGGCTCATTTTTTGCGCCGTGATCTGAAGTTTTTATCGGTATGATTTTTGTTTTGATCGGACTTTTTGATCACTTTATATTAATTTTTTAATGGTATAAAAAGTGACCAAAATACGCTTTTTTGGACTTTGGAATTTTCTTGCGCGTACGCCATTCACTGTGCGGTTTCATTAACAATATAATTTTATAGTTCGGACATTTACGCACGCGGCGATGCCACATATGTTTATTTTTATTTACACTGTTTTATTTTTTTTATGGGAAAAGGGGGGTGATTCAAACTTTTATTAGGGAAGGGGTTAAATGACCTTTATTAACACTTTTTTTAAACTTTTTTTTTGCAGTGTTATAGGTCCCATAGGGACCTATAACACTGCACACACTGATCTCTTATACTGATCATTGTTATCCCATAGGGACCTATAACACTACACACACTGATCTCTCATCCTGATCACAGGCGTGTATTAATACGCCTGTGATCAGTGTTATCGGCGCTTGACTGCTCCTGCCTGGATCTCAGGCACGGAGCAGTCATTCGTCGATCAGACACCGAGGAGGCAGGTAAGGGCCCTCCCAGTGTCCTGCAAGCTGTTCGGGACACCGCGATTTCACCGCGGCGGTCCCGAACAGCCCGACTTACTAGCCGGGATACTTTCACTTTCGCTTTAGAAGAGGCGGTCAGCTTTGACCGCTGCTTCTAAAGGGTTAATACCGCACATTGCCGCGATCGGCGATGTGTGGTATTAGCCGTGGGTCCCGGCCGTTGATGAGCGCCAGGACCGACGCAACGTGATGCGGGGTCGCAGCGCGACCCTGCTTCATATCGCGGGAGCTGGCGCAGGACGTAAATATACGTCCTGCATCGTTAAGGGGTTAAAGGGGTACTCCGTCGCTAGACATGTTATTCCCTATCCAAATAGGATAGGGAATAACATGTCTAATCGCAGGGGGTCTGGCCGCTGGGGACTCTCAAGATCTCCGCTGTGGCACCCCAGTCATCCGATGAATGGCGATCACAGCCACCACGCCCCCTCCATTCATGTCTATGGGAGAAGGCGTGACGCCTGTGTAGTAGCCACCACGCCCCCTCTCATAGACATGAATGAAGGGGGCGTGACGGGACGTCACGATCATAGAAGCTACCAGGCTTCCGTGACGCCACAGCGATGGCCAGGAGATGTAAACGAATGCCGGGTACTGCACAGAGATCATGGGGATCCCAGCGGCAGTACCCCCGCGTTCAGACATCTTTGGATAGGGGATAAGATGTCTAAGGAGGGAGAACCCCTTTAAGAGTAGGGTCACACCTAGCGTATACACACAGGGCTGCCCGTCTCTTGCGTCTTGTTAGTGAAATGGCAGCCATGACAGTCCGTGACGATGTAGTCTTGGTGCTCTCTGGACGTCTTATATGAACTGACTGTGATATCTTAGTAGAGACTGTGCACCCGTGTCCCTGTGTCTCAGAGAGTCTTCACTACTGTTGCTATTATGATTTTTGTTGCACACAATAACAAGGTCGGCCAAAACCACAAAGGGTGAACCCGGGGCCTGTTATGTGACTTTTTGGAGGAGGGCACACATGACGTTACCAGACAGGGAATGTAAACACTGATGGCTTTGTGCTGAACCGTATAGTGTCAACACTAAAGTCCCTGTGTACAGTGGTCCCTCAAGTTATAATATTAATTCCGGGACGACCATTGTATGTTGAAACCATTGTATGTTGAGACCAGAACTCTATGGAAACCTGGTAATTGGTTCTGAAGCCACCAAAATGTCATCCAAAAAATTGGAAAAGAGATGGTTACAGAAAAATAAGTAGATAACTAATACAGATAAAGCAAATCCTTACATCTAAAAGAAAGAAAGATCTGCTGGGAGCTGTAAATCACAGTCTATTTCGATGTTTTACAACCAGGGTGCCTCCAGCTGTTGCAAAACTACAACTTCCAGCATGCCCAGACAGCCAAAGGCTGTCTGGGCATGCTGGGAGTTGTAGTTTTGCAACAGCTGGAGGCCCCCTCGTTGGAAAACACTGGTCT
This sequence comes from Hyla sarda, assembly GCF_029499605.1. Classification (NCBI taxonomy): domain Eukaryota; kingdom Metazoa; phylum Chordata; class Amphibia; order Anura; family Hylidae; genus Hyla; species Hyla sarda. Next base: position 95,240,518 of record NC_079199.1, read on the forward strand.
ATGTAGAGGACAGGAGCTTCTTCAGGGTCCTGTACAGTACATGCAATGTCCTAAAAAAAAAAAAAAAAAAAAGTTAAATGGAGCCGCCCTTACTTGGTGTCCAAAGGAGCAGCTAACCATGGCATAGGTTAAAAGTAGTACAGAACATGTAATAACTCCCTGTACTGTAGGGGGGCTCTACCAGACAGGAATTCAGTGCATGCACTTTAGGAATACAGTGAATGCCCATTCTGATTGGTCGGTTCTTCCAGCCATTGACTTGTTTTGCAGATTCCATAGCATTGTATGTTGAGTCTGGTTTCAAGTTACAATGGTCCAGAAAAGACCTTTGTATGTTGAAACTATTGTATGTTGAGGCCATTGTAAGTTGAGGGATCACTGTATACTTTTTTATAGTTTTTTATTGCTATGTTTTACCCAATAGAAGGGGTATTTCGCCTTTAGACATTTTATCCCCTATCCAAAAGAAAAGGGGATAAGATGTCTGATCGCAGGGGGGCCCCGCCGCTGAGACCCCCAGTGATCTCCCTGCAGCACCCGCATTATGTGAGGAGCTGCGTCTATACCCCTTTAAATAAACCCTTTAAATAAATACCCTTTAAATAAATACAGCTGCGTCTATACCCTTTAAATAAACCCTTTAAATAAATACAGTAAGTAAATTAATTAATTAACATATTTTCCAAGGATTGACATCTACTTTACTTAAAGAGGTTATTTGGAGGAAATTATTATCATTATTATTATTATTATTTTATTTTTTAATCAACTGGCTCCAGAAAGTTATACAGATTTGTAAATTACTTCTCTTAAAAAAATCTTAATCCTTCCAGTACTCATCAGCTGCTGTATGCTCCAGAGGAAGTTGTGTGGTTCTTTCCAGTCTGACCACAGTGCTCTGGGCTACCACCTAAGTCTGTGTCAGGACCTGTCCAGAGTCCCCATAGCAAACCTCTCCTGCTCAGGACAGTTCTTGCCATGGACAGTGGTGTCAGCAGAGAGCACTGTGGTCAGACTGGAAAGGACTACACAAGTTTCTCCGGAGCATACAGCAGCTGATAAGTACTGGAAGGATTAAGATTTTTAAATAGAAGTAATTTACGAATATGTTTAACTTTCTGGCACCAGTTGATTTAAAACAAAATGTTTGTCCGGCGGAGTACCCCTTTAAGGATAGTAGCTGGAATGCTCCCCGCTGTGAAACACAGGATATGCCATGAATGCAGTGTGGTCTTATGCTGTTAGCGCAACTCCCACTCCAACATGTCTATGTTTCCCGCGTACAGTTTTTTTTTCTAGCATATTTACTCCTGTCAGGTATAAAAAAAAAAATAATAATCTACTTACCTCCGGCCACTCCCCTGATGCCTCTGTTTTCCTGCTGTGGTCCCCAGCGTCCCCCTATGGCCTGCTTGTGGCCTCCGGAGATGGTCAAGAAGCAGAAAATATCTAAGATTTACTTAAAGGGGTTATCCAGGAAAAAACTTATATATATATATAAACTGGCTCCAGAAAGTTAAACAAATTTGTAAATTACTTCTATTAAAAAAATCTTAATCCTTTCAGTACTCAAGCTGCTGAAGTTGAGTTGTTGTTTTTTCTGTCTAAGTGCTCTCTGATGACACCTGTCTCGGGAACCGCCCAGTTTAGAAGCAAATCCCCATAGCAAACCTCTTCTACTCTGTGCAGTTCCCGAGACAGACAGAGATGTCAGCAGAGAGCACTGTTGCCAGACAGAAAACAACAACCCAACTTCAGCAGCTGATAATTATTGAAAGGATTAAGATTTTTTAATAGAAGTAATTTAAAAAAAAATCTGTTTAACTTTCTGGAGCCAGTTGATATATATAAAAAAAAGCTTTTCCCTGGATAACCCCTTTAAAGGAGAACTCCGGCATAGGGTTTAAAAAAAAAAAAAAACATCTCCTTACCTCCCGCTGCTCCCCCGATGCCTCCGTTGTCCCACTGCGGTCCCTGATAAATAATAAACAATGTCAGAGTACTCCTTTAAGCAGATTGCATATAACAGCTCTGGAGGCCCTGGATCTCGAGATAGGTGCAGGTCCCAGAGGTAGGACCCACATCTATCAGTGATTTATGGGATAGACAAAAGGCAGCCATGGGATAGTCAGAGGGGTAAAATCTAAGGATATTCAAGAGGGCGTCAGATCAGAAGAAGATCAGAGGAGGCTGAACTGCAGGGGAGTGAGTACAGGATACGTAGGGGAAGTGAAGTGGAGGATATGACAGAAACTTGTTTAAACAGAAATAAACACTTAAAACAACACCATTAAAATGTAATTTTTTTACTTTTTTTATTCCAAATTTTTTCAGTAACAAATATCGAAATATCAGTGTGAACGAAAATCATATACAGATGAAATATAGAAAGAAAATATACACTGCAAGCCCTGAGGTCACACAGGATTTAAAGGGGTACTACCGTGGAAAACTTTTTTTTTTTTTTTTAAATCAACTGGTGCCAGAAAGTTAAACAGAAAAAATCTTAATCCTTCTAGTACTTATTAGCTGCTGAATACTACAGAGGAAAATTCTTTTCTTTTTGGAACACAGAGCTCTTTGCTGACATCACGAGCACAGTGCTCTCTGCTGACATCTCTGTCCATTTTAGGAACTGACCAGAGTAGAAGAAAATCCCCATAGCAAACATATGCTGCTCTATTTAAAAATCTTAATCCTTCCAGTACTTTTTAGGGGCTATATACTACAGAGGAAATGCTTATCTTTTTAGATTTCTCTGATGTCATGACCACAGTGCTCTCTGCTGACCTCTGCTGTCTATTTTAGGTACTGTCCGGAGCAGCATATGTTTGCTATGAGGATTTTCTCCTGTTCAGGACAGCATTTCCTCTGTAGTATATAGCCCCTAAAAAGTACTGGAAGGATTAAGATTTGTAAATAGAAGTAATTTACAAATCTGATTAACTTTCTGGCACCAGTTGATTTAAAAAAAAAGTTTTCCACGGTAGTACCCCTTTAACTACTTTATTCTGTTCTCATCCTAGAACAACAAAGCCAACTAGTTTTTTAAAGGGGTATTCCAGGAAAAACCTTTTTTTATATATATCAACTGGCTCCGGAAAGTTAAACAGATTTGTAAATTACTTCTATTAAAAAATCTCAATCCTTCCAATAGTTATTAGCTTCTGACGTTTTCTGTCTAACTGCTCAATGATGATGTCACGTCCCGGGAGCTGTGCATGATGGGAGAATATCCCCATAGGAACTGCACAGCTCCCGGGACGTGAGTCATCAGAGAGCAGGTAGACAGAAACAACAACTCAACTTCAGAAGCTAATAACTATTGGAAGGATTGAGATTTTTTAATAGAAGTAATTTACAAATCTGTTTAACTTTCCAGAGCCAGTTGAGATATATATATATATATATATATATATATATATATATATATATAAAAAAGTTTTAGCCTGGAATACCCCTTTAAGGCTCTATTCACACAACAGAATTTCCGCTTACGGAATTCCGCCTCAAATTAGAGCCCATAGACTTCTATGGGATTCCGCACTCCAATTCACACTTTTGAATTTCCGCTTGCAGAATTCCGCAAGCGAAAATTCTGCCGTGTAAATAGACCCTAAGGGGTTTTCTGAGATCAGAGAGAAGGGTCTGGGTTTTTTTCAGTAACAGCGCCACTCTTGTCTATGGGCTGCATGTGGTATTGCAGTTAAAGGGGTTATCCAGGAAAAAAAAACACTTTTGTTTATATCTCAACTGGCTCCAGAAAGTTAAACAGATTTGTAAATTACTTCTATTAAAAAAAATCTTAATCCTTTCAGTACTTATGAGGTTCTGAAGTTGAGTTGTTCTTTTCTGTCTAAGTGCTCTCTGATGACACCTGTCTCAGGAACCACCCAGTTTTGAAGGAGTTTGCTATGGGGATTTGCTTCTAAACTGGGCGGTCCCCGAGACACGTGTCTTCAGAGGGGATTTAGACAGAAAAGAACAACTCAACTTCAGAAGCTCATAAGTACTGAAAGGATTAAGATTTTTTAATAGAAGTAATTTACAAATCTGTTTAACTTTCTGGAACCAGTTGATATATATATATATATATATATATATAAATTTTCCTGGATAACCCCTTTAAGTCACATTTAAATGAACCAGTTTGGGCAGCCTGTAAAGAATTGTGGCACCGTTTCCCGAAACAAATAAAGAATTTTTTTTTTTTCTAATCTCAGAGAATCCTTTTAACTACTATGTTGTTGGATACAATAAATTCTTATAATTACATTGTAAAAAGAAAATATCAAGATATTACATAAAAGTCAAGTCTATTGGTGAAATGTTTCATGACACTATTGCCATTAGAGATGAGCGAACTTACAGTAAATTCGATTCGTCACGAGCTTCTCGGCTCGGCAGTTGATGACTTTTCCTGCATAAATTAGTTCAGCTTTCAGGTGCTCTGGTGGCTGGAAAAGGTGGATACAGTCCTAGATGACTCTTTCCTAGGACTGTATCCACCTTTTCCAGCCCACCGGAGCACCTGAAGGCTGAACTAATTTATGCAGGATAAGTCCTCAACTGCCGAGCCGAGAAGTTCGTGACGAATCGAATTTACTGTAAGTTCGCTCATCTCTAATTGCCATCAATAAAACTAACTATATACAGTCATGGCCGTAAATGTTGGCACCCCTGGACCCCGTATAACAGTGGTCTTCAACCTGCGGACCTCCAGATGTTGCAAAACTACAACTCCCAGCATGCCCGGACAGCCAACGGCTGTCCGGGCATGCTGGGAGTTGTAGTTTTACAACATCTGGAGGTCCGCAGGTTGGAGACCACTGCCGTATAACTTTCCTATTTTTCCGTATAAGGGCCTGTACCTTTTCTGTGTATATGTGCCTTTTTGATCACTTTTTATTCAATTTTTTTCTGGAATGGGATGTGACCAAAAGTCAGGAATTTTTTACTTTGATATTGTTTTTTTCTTTTTTTTTACGTTTACGCCATTCACCAAACAGGATCATTAACATTACATTTTAAAACTTTGGACATTTCCATAATAATAATAATAATGATGCCGAATAGGTTTATTTATTAATTTTCCTTATTATTACTAAAATGGGAAAAAAGAGCGATGTCCTTTTTTATTGGGAGAGGGGCTTATTCACTATTTATTACTTAAAAAAAAAATATATATATATATATTTTAAGTCCCCATGGGACTTAGATATCTATTGAATATCTATTACCGGTCAGTGCTATGCATAGGCATAGCACTTATCGGTGATATTGGCAAACAATGTAAGGCACACCATATAGATGGATCCTGGAAGAGCGGCATGGAGGAAGTGAGGAAACCTCTGGCCACCATCTTGACCCATCGGACCCCCTCAATCATGCTGCAAGAATAGTCAACCCAAGCCCTGCAGATACTTTAGATGCGGTGATCAGTATTGATTGCGGCATCTGACGGGATATTGGCAGACATCAGTGTGATCGCTGACGTCCGCCATTATCCAGGAAGTCCCGCCTTGTTGCCATCACTGTGTTGCGCTCACTGTAAGTACCAGAGCGCAGTAACGTACAGGGGGTTAATGAAAAAAAGTTAGATTGATCTTTTAGAGTGTAAACAATATATATATATATATATATATATATATATATATATATGTATATGGATGGCCTTAGAACGGAAATTCTAATTTTGTGCTTTATTTGCATTTGTGGATTTTTGCTTTAAAGGGGTACTCCACCCCTAGACATCTTATCCCCTATCCAAAGGATAGGGGATAATATGTCTGATCGTGGGGGGTCTCATCGCTGGGGACCCCCACAATCTCGGCTGCGGCACCCCAGACATACGGATGACTGGCAATGTGGGGTGGAGGCTCGTGACGTCATGACGGCGCCCCACTTGCGATGTCACGGCCAAGTACCCTCAATGCAAGTCTATGGGACTTGCATTGAGGGTGGGGGGGCGTGGCCGTTACGTTGCGAGCCTCCAGGGCTTAACCCAACGCTTTAAACAAATGCCGGGTGCAGCACAGAGATCACCTGGGGTCCCAACGGCAGGACCCCCCCCCCCCCCCCGCCCGCCCCGCGATTAGACATCTTATCTCCTATCCTTTTGGATAGGGGATAAGATGTCTAGGGGCGGAGTACCCCTTTGCCAATCACATAATTGCAGAAAAAAGTGTAAAAAAAAAAAAAGCCCTCAGCACATGCAAAAACATATATATAAAAAGCAAAAAAATACGTAATGCTGTATGATACATAGAATTATACAGGTGATCTACATAGCATTATCATGGTCGTAAAAAGGTACTCATCGCACTCTGAGAGTTTTTTTTCCTTAACGGGGTGATCCAGTATGAGGGCCCATTTACACTACATATTCCCCAAGCGGAATTCCGCTCTGGAAAATACAGTGCAGTAGCCTCCTATTGTTTTCAATGGGGTTCTGCTGCACCATTCTCACTACTGCAAAAACTCAAGAACCCCAGACTCCGCATTAAGAATGAACATGTTCATTCTTTCTGCTGCAATATGTTGTGTGAATGAGACCTTAGAAAATCCATGTTTTTTTTCAAAAACAGCACCACTCCTGTCCACAGGTTGTGTGTAGTACTGCAGCCCAGTTCCATTCATTTTAAAGGGCTACTCCTCCCCTAGACATCTTATCCCCTGTCCAAACGATAGGAGATAAGATGTCTGATCGCGGAGGTTCTGCCGCTGGTGACCCCCGCGATCTCTCCTGCAGCACCACCTGTCATCTTGTGCATGGAGCAAGCTTCGCTTTGTGGCTGATGACTGGCGATGCAGGGATCGGGGGATTGTGATGTCACAGCCCTGCCCCCTCGTGATGTCACACCCCGCCCCTATATGCAAGTCTATGGGAAGGGGCATGGCCCCTTAGACTTGCATTGAGGGGGCGTGGCCGTGATGTCATGGCCCCCCGCAACCTGCACCCAGCGTTCTGAACAAAATGTTCCGAACGCTGGGGCATTGTAGTACCCCTTTAAGTGTCAGGGAGGTGTGGCTGAGCTGCTTACATTCCACACCATTGCTCCCCTACTGGGTCCTTCTCACCTCCCTGCCCTGGGTTACTGACCTACATGGCTCGGCTATGAATGGACAATGTGTTTGACTATTTTCGGCACTCCCATAGACAACGTACGGAGCAAGGGTTGAGTCGGGTAGACCAGAGCATTTAGACTCCTGTTCTGAAGATTTGTGGTGTCTGAGCCGTATTCCGCTGGATTTCCCTCACCTTTTTGGTATAGCAGGATAAGCTATAGTCTTACAGTAGTCACCTAGTTGTTGCAGAGTTACCTGTAAAGTAAAGTTCACATATACCTGAGAACATCAACTGCATCTATCCTCAATAGAGTAAACTTCTGAGACAAGGTTCATCCTGGGGCTGTCCTCAGCTGCTCTGGTGCTTCTCTTATAGTATATTGCTCCATATCTGTCAAGGTCGGGGTAAGTGAATCCCTGGCTGTTATCTCTCTAGCCTCAAAGATTGAACAAAGGTTCCTCACTCAGCTTCAGTGTCCATCTCTAAGCAGGTTAACGTATAAATGATAGAAAGAACAATACAAAGGGGAAACTACACTAAGCACTGTGTTTGCCTTGTATAACCAGTATATACCTCCCTATGATACTACCGGCCCTATAGTTGAAGGGGTTGTCTGACACCAGAACACATTATTTATTGTTTTTGGCTTAGATGCCTATGACTAAGGGGTGACCTCCCCCAAAACGTGTCAAGCTTTTATCTGTTCTGCTGAGATGTTTGTACAGCCTGGCTTTTAAAGGGGTACTTCACTGCCCCAGAGTTCGTAACATTTTGTTCCGAATGCTGGGTGCGGGCTGTGGGGTCGTGACGTCACTGCATTGACTTGCATTGAGGGGGCGTAGCGTGACGTCACGACCCCCGCACCCAGCGCTCGGAACAAAATGTTCCGAACACTGGGGCAGTGGAGTACCCCTTTAAGATGTCTCAATAATGTGAAATTCTACTTTAAGAGTATGTTCCCACATGCCGTATTTTGCTGTGTATTTGCTGCTGCGTGTTTTCCTACCCATTGAAGTCAATGGGTAGAGAAATCGTCTGCATATTTTGCTACTCATTGACTTCAGTGAGAACAAAAATATACAGCAGCAAATACGCAGCAAAATGCGGCATGTGGGAACATACCCTTAAAGGGGTATTCTTGGTTTATACATCTTATCCCCTATCCAAAAAAAGGTGAAAAGATGTATAAACCCGGAATACCCCTTTAATGATTCTCCGCTGGAATCTTATGCAGTTTCTCTTCATACTTATCACTACATCTGCGTATCTTCCGGGCGTCTGTAATGCAAGTACCAGAACCCTCTGCTTATCCCTGAAAAAAGGCACTTACTAATATACTCTATTTAAAAAAATAAAAGGCAGATCATCCGATTTCAGTTCTCATCATAAGGTCCTGAACAGTCTCGGTATCAGCCGTGAGAATAAAATAAAAGGCCTCTATATCAGGTGCTGCTTCACTCCAAGAGAAAGTTGAATCCGTAGATGGTATTCTAATGCCTATGGCATATGTTTATTGAAGAGTACAATAATAAAACAATAACGCGTTTCGGGGGTTTAGTCCCCCCTTCCTCAGATGTATCAGCTGTGAGTTATTTTACCTATTGGGCTGAGCTACACAGTGTTCACTAGTCGCCTCCCGTCACAGCGAGGAGAGGAAAGCTTGTTGTAGTATCAAAGCGGCAGAAAAAATAAATGGCGGCTAGAATAGGACGTGCATCGCAGTTTAGAAAATTAAAGTATATTAGTAAGTGCATTTATCTCTCATGTTACAGACATTACCTATCTTTTTCTTAATTATAATTTCTTAATCCATGCAACAATATTTCAAAGAATGAACTCCTAAAACTCCAATTTTATTAACTTGGAAAACTCCACTTTTGGACACACATTTACATCATTGTACAGTTACAATCTTTAGAACCGGGACAGATGCTCGGCAGCCGCGACGAGTATATAGAGTGAATTTAACACTTGCAATGCGATCATCAGTGTTGTGCCTGAATTGGCGCAACACGGAAAGGTGAGTGTGCCAATCTCACCTGAAGTATTTTTAATTTTTTTTTGTAATTTGTTGTTTTATTGTAATTTTATAATCCTTGTATTTTAGCACAATTACGGCACTTAGATAGCGCCCCCTTTGTTCCTCTCTTTTATTTATTTATTTTTTATATTTTTACCGCAACCTTTGTGCAGAATAAAAACAAAAATTCAGTAGACTATGATTTTGGATGCTGTTTCGTAAATTGACCAAATGCAACCACCTCTTTAAAAGAGGTACTCCATTCCACCAGTGTTCGGAATATTTAGTTCTGAATGCTGGGTGCGGGTTTTGGGGGTCACCATGCCCCCCCTCCTCATGATGTCACTCCCCGCCCCCTCAAAGCAAGGCTATGGGAGGGGGCGTAACTGCCGTCACGCCCCCTCCCATAGACTTGCATTGAGGGGGCGGGGCGTGAAATCATGATGGGGGCGTGGCGACCCCAGAGCCCGCACCCAAGGTTCAGAACTAAATGTTTAGAACGATGGGGAGTGTAGTACCCCTTTAAGACTCGCAACTCAAGTCAAGTGGTTGGAGTTTCCCTTTAATTTCTCTTATTGCTGCTAATATCAATGAAAGCATTATACAAAACAAAAAGCCAGCAGACTATTGATATAAACATAAAATATCTCCTACTGACATGGTGAACACCTCATAACATATTGGGTGTAGACGGAGCATAGGAAGCCCCCAAAAAATCATGGATCCAGATCTTCGCTCCTCGCCATCTGGTGGTGCTTGTATGCCCTTGTGCCCATTCATTCAGCCCATAGGAATGAAGGATAAGGCAAAACCTAAGGTGGGCCACTTTTTCATGGGTCGACGTGTATGTATTTTTCTTGGTTGTATGTGAATATCACGAATGGGTTAGCCTCTCCTAAAGAAGCTATAAACTGTTCTTGATCATCGTTTACTAGGTTAACCACAAAAATATCTCTGTATGTGATATATGACGATGTCTAGGACAAATATATACACACTTTATATGTTTTTGTTCTCAGTTCTCCATAAAAAAAAGATCACATTTTTGATAACGGACATCTTATATGGGCTCTACCTGCTCTTCCTTCCTTCACATGAACATTTGATGTTGCCCAAGCAGGGTAAGTATTGGATAAGTCCTGGTTTTTAAGTCGATTTTCGGAGGTAGGTCCTGAAATGTTGTACTTGCATCTCTTCTGTACCTGCTGGAAAAATAGAAAATCCTCTCCTCCCATAGTTTTAGGTTCGGTTGTGTAAAACTTTTGCGGCTCATTTGCGGAAACAAAACACGTCATCCCGGTTCAGTTCCGGTTGAGTCCGCAGATGTCAACACGAGTTGTAGTCTCAACAGTGTTTGACCAGAAATCCCTGATGAGGCTGGAACACCTTCTGTAACCAACCACAGAATGGTCCAGTGATGCCATAAGCTGAGCGGGTCTTGACTCACCGAGAAAAATTCACCTCTGGAAACCACCCCTGTTCCTCTCACGATGAACCACCAAGTTTCGAAGGAAGAGCAGTATCTGGAACCAGATTTGGTTTCGATTTTGTTGAATCTGCAACACAGTAAACGTAAAATACATTCAGTACAAACCCAGTGGGACCCAAAAACTCATCCAAGTGTGCATCTAATAAAAATACACTTTTGAAGGTCATCTTCATGATGTTGTTCTTCACAATGAAGCAGAACATGAAATTTACCTTGACATGGACCACGAGTTGTGAACCCCCAATGGGTCACTGGTTGTTCAATTGGATTCACAGTAGAATCTCCCAATAGTGGACACTCACAGGCAATAAAAAAAAGTGGCCGCTATTAAGAGATGTCCTCTATTGGGAAAAAAAGGCTTAAAAATCTTTCTGAATGACCGAATTCTGTCCTGTACTCACTCCAGAGTGTAATTACCCATAAAACATAATAAAAAGGAACATTACAGTAGAATCTCCCAGTGCCGTTTAATCTCCCCTTATGCCTCCCCGTATGATTTTATCCCCCTTTATCCCCTGTGCCACCTTATTCCCCCATGCCTTGTGCCAAATTATCCCCCCATTACCACCTGTGCCACATCATTTCCCCTTGATCCCTCTGTGCCATATCATTCTCCAATTATTACCCTCTGTGTAAATTCATCAAACCCCCCCCCCCCCCTTTATAAAGTGGCACAGGGGGATACAGAGGAATGAAATGGCACAGGGGGATACAGAGGAATGAAATGGCACAGGGGGATAAAGAGGAATGAAATGGAACAGGGGGGATAAAGGGGGAATGAAATGGCACAGGGGGATAAAGAGGAATGAAATGGTACAGGGGGATAAAGGGGGAATTAAATGGCACAGGGGGATAAAGGGGAATGAAATGGCACAGGGGGATAAAGAGGAATGAAATGGTACAGGGGGATAAAGGGGGAATGAAATGGCACAGGGGGGATAAAGGGGGAATGCAACGGCACAGGGGGATAGAGGGGAATGAAATGGCACAGGGGGATAAAGGGGGAATTAAATGGCACAGGGGGATAAAGGGGGAATGAAATGGCGCAGGGGGATAAAGGGGAATGAAATGGCACAGGGGGGATAAAGGGGGAATGAAATGGCACAGGGGGGATAAAGAGGAATGAAATGGCACAGGGGGATAAGGGGAATGAAATGGCACAGGGGGATAAAGGGGGAATGAAATGGCACAGGGGGGATAAAAGGGGAATGAAATGGCACAGGGGGATAAAGGGGAATGAAATGGCACAGGGGGATAGAGGGGGATGAAATGGCACAGGGGGATAAAGGGGGAATGAAATGGCACAGGGGGATAAAGGGGGAATGAAATGGCACAGAGGGATAAAGAGGAATGAAATGGCACAGGGGGATGAAATGGCACAGGGGGATAAAGGGGAATGAAATGGCACAGGGGGATAGAGGGGGATGAAATGGCACAGGGGGATAAAGGGGGAATGAAATGGCACAGGGGGATAAAGGGGGAATGAAATGGCACAGAGGGATAAAGAGGAATGAAATGGCACAGGGGGATGAAATGGCACAGGGGGATAAAGGGGAATGAAATGGCACAGGGGGATAAAGGGGGATGAAATGGCACAGGGGGATAAAGGGGAATGAAATGGCACAGGGGGATAAAGGGGGAATGAAATGGCACAGGGGGATAAAAGGGAAATGAAATGGTACAGGGGGATAAAGGGGAATTAAATGGCACAGGGGGATAGAGGGGAATGAAATGGCCCAGGGGGATAAAGGGGGATGAAATGGTACAGGGGGATAAAGGGGGAATGAAATGGCACAGGGGGAGAAAGAGGAATGAAATGGCACAGGAGGATGAAGAGGAATGAAATGGCACAGGGGGATAAAGGGGGAATGAAATGGCACAGGGGATAAAGGGGGAATGAAATGGCACAGGGGGGATAAAGGGGGAATGAAATGGCACAGGGGGATAGAGGGGAATGAAATGGCACAGGGGGATAAAGGGGGAATTAAATGGCACAGGGGGATAAAGGGGGAATGAAATGGCGCAGGGGGATAAAGGGGAATGAAATGGCACAGGGGGGATAAAGGGGGAATGAAATGGCACAGGGGGGATAAAGAGGAATGAAATGGCACAGGGGGATAAGGGGAATGAAATGGCACAGGGGGATAAAGGGGGAATTAAATGGCACAGGGGGGATAAAAGGGGAATGAAATGGCACAGGGGGATAAAGGGGAATGAAATGGCACAGGGGGATAGAGGGGAATGAAATGGCACAGGGGGATAAAGGGGGAATGAAATGGCACAGGGGGATAAAGGGGGAATGAAATGGCACAGAGGGATAAAGAGGAATGAAATGGCACAGGGGGATAAAGGGGGATGAAATGGCACAGGGGGATAAAGGGGAATGAAATGGCACAGGGGGATAAAGGGGGATGAAATGGCACAGGGGGATAAAGGGGAATGAAATGGCACAGGGGGAGAAAGGGGAATGAAATGGCACAGGGGGATAAAGGGAAATGAAATGGTACAGGGGGATAAAGGGGAATTAAATGGCACAGAGGGATAGAGGGGAATGAAATGGCCCAGGGGGATAAAGGGGGATGAAATGGTACAGGGGGATAAAGGGGGAATGAAATGACACAGGGGGATAAAGAGGAATGAAATGGCACAGGAGGATGAAGAGGAATGAAATGGCACAGGGGGATAAAGGGGGAATGAAATGGCACAGGGGATAAAGAGGAATGAAATGGCACAGGGGGAGAAAGGGGAATGAAATGGCACAGGGGGATAAAGGGGAATGAAATGGCACAGGGGGGATGAAGGGTAATGAAATGGCACAGGGGGATAAAGGGGAATTAAATGGCACAGGGGGATAGAGGGGAATGAAATGGCACAGGGGGATAAAGAGGAATGAAATGGCACAAAGGGGATAAAGGGGGATGAAATGGCACAGGGGGATAAAGAGGAATGAAATGGCACAGGAGGATAGAGGGGAATGAAATGGCACAGGGGGGATAAAGGGGGGATGAAATGGCACAGGGGGATAAAGGGGAATGAAATGGCACAGGGGGATAAAGGGGGAATGAAATGGCACAGGGGGATAGAGGGGAATTAAATGGCACAGGGGGATAGAGGGGAATGAAATGGCACAGGGGGATAGAGGGGAATGAAATGGCACAGGGGGATAAAGGAGAATGAAATGGCACAGGGGGATAAAGGGGGAATGAAATGGCACAGGGGGATAAAGGGGGAATGAAATGGCACAGGGGGATAAAGGGGGAATGAAATGGCACAGGGGGATAAAGAGGAATGAAATGGCACAAAGGGGATAAAGGGGGATGAAATGGCACAGGGGGATAAAGAGGAATGAAATGGCACAGGGGGATAGAGGGGAATTAAATGGCACAGGGGGATAAAGGGGGATGAAATGGCACAGGGGGATAAAGGGGGATGAAATGGCACAGGGGGATAAAGGGGGAATGAAATGGCACAGGGAGATAGAGGGGAATGAAATGGCACAGGGGGATAAAGGGGAATGAAATGGCACAGGGGGATAAAGGGGGAATGAAATGGCACAGGGGGATAAAGGGGGAATGAAATGGCACAGGGGGATTAAGGGGGAATGAAATGGCACAGGGGGATGAAGAGGAATAAAATGGCCCAGGGGATAGAGGGGAATGAAATGGCACAGGGGGATAAAGGGGAATGAAATGGCACTGGGGGGATAAAGGGGGGATGAAATGGCACAGGGAGATAAGGGGGAATGAAATGGCACAGGGGGGTAAAGGGGGAATGAAATGGCACAGGGGGGTAAAGGGGGAATGAAATGGCAAAAAAAAGGGGGGTATGATATGGCACAGGGGAATAAAGTGGCACAAGGGGGGGGGATCAGGAAAGAAGAGGGGTGAATGATGTGGCCAACAGACGTACAGGAGCAGGAGACTACTGTTTAAACAGCGTTTTTCTTCTTCTGTGCTGGGGCTTCTTCAGGGAAGTGCAGCAGGGGCCTGGGCCCCTTGCCGGGTGATTGGCTGTACCCCCTGACAGCAGCCCTGTGTACAAGGTAGGGCCGGCATATAAGCCTGGTTGTCCCCTATTGGGACTGTTTTGTCCCCTATTGGGAGTGTTTTTTCGCCTAATGGGAGTGTTTTGTCCCCTACTGTCCCCTATTAGGAGTGTTCCGTGCCTTAATGGGAGTGTTTTGGCCCCTATTTTGAGTGTTTTGGCCCCTATTAGGAGTGTTTTGTCACCTAATGGGAGTGTTTTGTCCCCTACTGTCCCCTATTGGGAGTGTTTTGTCCCCTACTGTCCCCTATTGGGAGTGTTTTGTCCCCTACTGTTCCCTATTGGGAGTGTTTTGTCCCCTACTGTCCCCTATTGGGTGTGTTTTGTCCCCTTTTGGGAGTGTTTTGTCCCCTACTTTCCCCTATTGGGAGTGTTTTGTCCCCTACTGTCCCCTATTGGGAGTGTTTTGTCCCCTACTGTCCCCTATTGGGAGTGTTTTGTCCCCTACTGTTCCCTATTGGGAGTGTTTTGTCCCCTACTGTCCCCTACTGGGTGTGTTTTGTCCCCTTTTGGGAGTGTTTTGTCCCCTACTTTCCCCTATTGGGAGTGTTTTGTCCCCTATTGGGAGTGTTTTGTCCCCTACTGTCCTCTATTGGGAGTGTTTTGACCCCTATTGGGAGTGTTTTGCCCCCTTTCAGGTGTATCCACGACTGCTATTGGGAATGTTCCCTATTCAGAGGGTGCAAATACATTAAGTCTTATGGGACTCCGCCGGGGAATTGAAAACTGTCCACTATTGGGAGGTGTCCGCTAAGGGAGATTTTACTGTATTTTACTTCTCTTTAATAACAGTATTCACACCTGTAGAATTAAAGGGATTATCCCCAGTCTTTAACCCCTTCGTGACCCACACATTCCAAAACCCATAACTTTTTATTTTTCCAATGACAAAGCTGTCTTAGGGCTTGTTTTTTGCAGGACAGTTGTACTTTTCATTGGCTTACTTTATTTTATCATATCGATGGCCTATCAGAATTAGTTTGCTGCAGGTCAGACTCCTAGGACTCCCGCCGATCAACTGTTTGAGGAGGCCGCTTTGCATAGTTACAACGACCATGTGATTTGTCGATACTGTGCAAGGCACTACTGTGTAGAGCAGTGGTCTCTAACTGTGGCCCTCCAGATGTTGCCAAACGTCAACTCCCAGCATGCCTGGACAGCTAACGGCTGTCCGGGCATGCTGGGAGTTGAAGTTTTGCAACATCGGAAGGGCCACAATTTGAGACCACTGGTGTAGAGTGTTCTCTTAAAGGGGTATTCCAGCTTTATACATCGCAGGGGTCCCACCCCCAGCTAGCATTCCATGTCAAACGGGGACCTGACATCACGGCCCCCTAGTGCCGTCACACCACGCCCCCTCCATTCATGTCTATGGGAGGGGGCGTGACGGCCGTCACGCCCCCTTCCATAGACATGAAAGGAGGGGGCGTGGCTGTGAAATCACGCCCCCATCTCAGAGGCAGCGCCCGGCACAGAATGCCGGTGGCTGCACCGAGATCATGGGGGTCCCCAGCGGCGGGACCCCTGGGATCATACATCTTATCCCCTATCCTTTGGATAGGGGATAAGATGTATAAGGCCGGAATACCCCTTTAAATGGGACAGGGCTGCAGTACCTTGCACTTACAAATAGTGCTGTTGAAGTACGGATAGACTTGTAACCCAGCAACAGTGCTCACGTGACCTACAACCTGTCAAAACAGCTAAGTGATTGGGGGGAAGGGGTGCCGGGAGTCGGACCCCCACTGTTCTAATACCGACGGTGTATCCTTGGGATAGGCCATCAATTTTTAAAGACTGTAAAGCCCCTTTAATAAGCATATTAACACCTGACACTCTTTACAAGTCTGACATACAGGCCCATATTGTCTACCCAGTGAGCTCCACTTACATACCCCTTCTCGGGTTTCAGTAAAGTCGATGTAAACCAACGTGTTTAGAAAGCGCGGCAATCTGACGACGATGCATATGAGTTTGTAGGTCACATCACAGTTTAACCACCCTTTTTATCTACTAAAATTGGCCTACTTAGGGTAGGGTCACATGTAACAGATCCACAGCAATCCGCCACTAAGAGCAGCCACACGGGGGATCTGCGAGTAGCCACGCGCTTGCGCAGTGTACTTAGACATCGCGGGCGCTCTGCAACAGGTTTTAACGTGATAAAGAGCTGCAGCCCTAGAGCTGTAGGGTGTATAACTACTATAAATATCCCATAGAGACAGCAGCAGTATACAGATAGAGCTGAAGGGGAGGTGTATAACTACTATAAATATCCAGATCCCATAGAGACAGCAGCAGCAGTATACAGATAGAGCTGGAGGGGAGGTGTATAACTACTATATATCCTGATCCCATAGAGATAGCAACCAGATACAGATAGAGCTGGAGGGGATGTGTAAAAGTAATGTATATCCTAATCCCATAGAGATAGCAGAAGCAGTATACAGATAGAGCTGGAGGGGATGTGTAAAAGTACTATATATCCTAATCCCATAGAGATAGCAGAAGCAGTATACAGATAGAGCTGGAGGGGGAGGAGTGGAATTATTATATATCCTGATCCAATAGATATAGCAGCAGTAAACAGATAGAGCTGGAGGGAAGGTATATAACTTCTATATATCCTGATCCCATAGAGATAGCAGCAACAGTATACAGATAGAGCTGGAGAAGAAGTGTATAATGACTATATATCCTAATCCCATAGAGATAGCAGCAGCAGTATACAGATAGAGCTGTAGGGCAGATGTGTAACTAATATATATCCTGATTCCATAGAGATAGCAGCAGCAGTATACAGATAGAGCTGTAGGGGAGATGTATAACTAATATATATCCTGATTCCATATAGATAGCAGCAGCAGTATATAGATAGGGGAGGTGTATAACTATCATATATCCTGATCCCTTAGATATATAGTTTGCAACAGCTGGAGGCACGCTGGTTGGGAGACACTAAGATACAAGTTATAACCTTACACGCTCATTTAACAAACCTCTTGTCTACGCTAAGCCGAGCAGTCTGAAGTAAAAGACTCTTTTATTAGATAAACCAGTGAAATATCTCAGATCTGCAGCTGCAGACTTTTCTGTAAATCCCAGGCTGGAGGGCGAGCAGAGACCCATCTGTAAGTGATTTCATGCTGCGCAGGTCACAGGGTTAATCTTTAACTAAAACCACACTGCTGAGGCAGCAAAAGCTACAGTATAAAAACATCACCATCCTCCTTCCTCCTCCTTGCACCAGCATCACTCTGATAGTACGTCGTCTATATAGCGTTCACTTATCACACTGTCCCATATATTACAATCCATGTAGGATATGTTGATACCAAATTGTTGGACAGTATCTCCCACAAGTGAGTCCACACTAAAGTTTCAAGGTCTTGGCAATCTTCTTATAGCCTAAGCCATCTTTATGTAGAGCAACAATTATTTCTTTAAATGGGCACTGTCAGATATACATCTTGGCAAAACAATAGTTTTTCTAATATACTTCTTTAAAAATTCACATTTTATTAAAGAAAACTGCCTCTGAAAATCCCACCACTAGGGGTCACCATACCTCCTGGGACACTTATGAGTCCCACAGCAGCATGCGTGTCCAGGGGTCATGGACACAAGATGGCTGATTGACAAGGCTGCAGGAGGAACACAGCCTGCAGCAACACTGCTGTAATACAGAGTTTACCAAATATGTGCCTCCAGCTGTTGAAAAACTACAACTCCAAGCATGCCTGGACGTAGGCACACAGCTGAAGGCAACACTGCTGCAAAAAAAGAGTTATCTAAACACTGTACCTCCAACTATTCCAAAACTACAAGTCCCTGAATTACAGGACTGGCAAAGGATTATACACATGAATGACAGAGGGAAAATATATAAAAAGTATGCATACAAAAAAACACTGTACTTTTAGCACTAAACCTTTGCACTAATTTAGGAAGATGTAAGTTATACACTCACCATATTGTCTTTGGTGGTCGAAGACAGGCAATATCCAAAAATCATTGAGTGTGTACAGCATAAAGCTAGAGGAAAGGGTTACAGAGCAGGGTTTCCAGGCTCCCAGAGCAGTGAGTCAGGAGAGTGAGGGAGAGGGAGGAGTCATCACAGTTAAGGCAAGAGAAGGACACCCCCCCGCCCTTTGGCAAAATGGAAAAGACATTGAGCAGCTGTAATATACTATTTTTTAAGTGAAATATTGGTGATAGATACATAAAAATTACATGTACATGATCAGGATGAGGTACTGAGCAACATATGTTTTTTTTTTTTTGTGGGATCTGACAGGTACGCTTTAAGATCCTCAGAGAGTTCTTTGCCATAAGGTGCCTTGTTGATCCACCAGTGAAAAGTATTAGAGAGTGTGAGAGCGATAACACCACATTTAAAGAGTACCTGTCCCCAAACTAAAGTTTTAATATATTGTTCCTTATGCAATTATAGGACACTTTGCTATTTAAATTCTCAACCTTTATATGTTTTTAATGTGATTGAAAAAACGGCCACTAGTTGGCTCTGTTCTGTTCCCTGCACAAGTCAAACAGTTAGTTTGGTCTCCTCCCAGCCTGACAGGAGACCAAACTTAGAAAGTGCGCGCGGGGCATGGCGAGGCACAGCTATCGCAGGCGTCAGTGACGTTGCCCCTGCTGGGGAACGCCCATTTTCTCCTGCCGGGAGCTCACACAGTGTGAGTAAGGGGGAAAGGTATGATACACAGCTTTTTAAAAGCTCGGAAATCTTTTTTAAGGGAAGGAGGGATGGAGGTAAAATGACAAATTAGGCCCAATTTGGATGACATTACATGCTTCTCAGATTCCATGTGAGAGTACGTTCTCAAGTAAATCTGTTGCTGCAGCGAGAAATGTGCTGCGTAGTCCCTGATCACCATACACACAGGGCTTTCTGGTGGAAGCCCTCTATGTGCAGTGAGTTTTGGAGGTGGTGCCGCCTGCCGGCAAGACTGTGAGGCACGGCCCCGCCTCCAAAATTCACTGCACACGTAGGTCTGCTGCCAGATAGCCCTGTGCGTATGGTGATCGGGGATTAAAGGGGTACTCCGGTGGAAAACATTTTTTTTTAAATCAACTCAGCTGCTGAACACTACAGAGGAAATTCTTTTCTTTTTAGAACACAGACCTGTCTGCTGACATCAAGAGCACAGTGCTCTCTGCTGACACCTCTGTCCATTTTAGGAACTGTCCAGAGCAGCATATGTTTGCTATGGGGATTTTCTCCTATTCTGGTCAGTTCCCAAAATGGACAGAGATGTCAGCAGAGAGCACTGTGCTTGTGATGTCATTGGAGAAGCATGTTTATTTCGTATTAACACCACTACTCCATTATTACGTAAATCACTAGTTATGTATTAGGGAAGTATTAGGAAACTGTCAAAGGTCAAAGTATAAACCTGCATAGTCATGCTTCTACTAGACAGGAAATCCGCCGTTTACCCAGCGACCAGAGAAAGAATTAGGCAAGACCTCTAGACTTGTTATCATGAGTCATGAGATCACAATAAACAATTGTATCACAATAGGCAAAGATGACAAGTTCTATTACAGTATATTGTACAGCAAATACATTGTCCCTGATCTAATATTGTAAACCCGACCTGTTATGTTGGGTCGTGCTCCAGAATTTGCCACAAAAGGGGGCGTGTCTCCAACATAAAAAAAAATTTACTAAGGTTTACACAAAACGTGGTGCATTTGAGCTCCGGAAAACCCCACAGTTCCGGGCAGGTGTAAAAAAAAAGCAAAATGTAGGAAAAAGTGCAAAACGTAGGGAAACCTTAGTAAATACCATGGAAAAATACTTGTAGTGAATTAAAGGTTTACTCTGCTCCCCAGCGTCCGGAACTCAATGTTCCGAACACTGGGTGCGGGCTTCCATGTTCATGCCCGCCCCCTCGTGACATCCCGCCCCGTGATGCCACACCCCACCCCCTCAATGAAAGTCTATGGGAAGGGGGCGTGACGGCCGTCACGCCCCCTTCCCATAGACTTTCATTGAGGGGCCGTGATGTGACGTCATGGGGCGGGGCATGACGTCACGAGGGGGCAGGCGTGAACACGGAAGCCCGCACCCAGTGTTCGGAACATTGAGTTCCGGACGCTGGGGAGCGGAGTAACCCTTTAAAACCCACAAAGAAAACTACACTCCACTCTTAGTAAATCAGGGCCATTTTTTTTTTGCAGAATGGAAAGTTATACCATATTCCTGTACACTCCCGTATCATCCCTCATAGTTGTCAGGCGCTCTGCCGGCAGACGTTCAGCGACTTGTGATGGATGCTCAGGCATCGATTCCCTACAGGACAGGTGTAGCTGACTATAGGACACACCACTATTTTACATAACTACAAACAGGAAAAAACATTCAATACTAACTCCACTTCCCTGGAAGTCTAAGGCAGTGCAGGGGTCAGTTCTACATAATTTGCTGGTCTAGGATTGAGGAGGCGATTAGAGAGGTTATCCAGGAATAGAAAACCAGAGCTAATTTCTTTCAAAAAACGCTCCCCGTCTGTCTCCAGGTTGGGTGGTGATCTGCAGCTCAGCTCAGTTCCAAAAGTTGTAATGACGCACACAACCCGAGGACAGATGTGGAGCTGTTTTTGAAAGAAATTAGCTCTGGTTTTCTATTCCTGGATAACCCCTTTAATAGTCAGATACTGTTAGACGTGTCATCATCTTCTGACCACTGAAACAAACTGCAAAGGTTGATGTAGTGACTGTACGACACCCACATACGCAAATATGCTGAAAATACACACACACAGCTCTGCTGCACCTACCTACAAACAACTCTGCTCTGCGTAACAAACACACACAGCACACCTACACCCACATACACACACATCACTGCTACACCCACAGCACTGCTACACCCACATACACACACAGCTCTTTTACACCCACATACACACACAGCTCTGTTACACCCACATACACACACAGCACTGCTACACCCACATACACACACAGCACTGCTACACACACATACACATCTCTGTTACACCCACATACACACACAGCTCTGTTACACCCACATACACACACAGCTCTGTTACACCCACATACACACAGCACTGTTTCACCCACATACACACACAGCACTGTTACACCCACATACACACACAGCTCTGTTACACCCACATACACACACAGCACTACTACACCCACAGTTCTGTTACACCCACATACACACTCAGCTCTGTTACACCCACATACACACAGCTGTTACACCCACATACACACACAGCTGTTACACCCACATACACACACAGCTCTGTAACACCCACATACATACACAACTCTGTAAAACCCACATACATACACAGCTCTGTTACACCCACATACACACACAGCTCTATTGCACCCACATACACACACACAGCTCTGTTACACCCACATACACACACAGCTCTGTAACACCCACATACACACACAGCTCTGTTACACCCAAATACACACACAGCTCTGTTACACCCAAATACACACACAGCTCTGTTACACCCACATGCACAAACATTGATTGCAAAAAAAAGAAGCCCCTGCACATGTTTAGTACTTATTCTTTAGTAAAAAAAAAAAAAAAACAAGCCCAAATCTCTGCTTATTTTAGACTCAGGTGTCCAATGGGTGGTCTTACTAGTGATTGACAGCTATCAGCATACATGTTCATACAGGCAAGGCTGTCAGTTACAGAGTAGGACCGCCTAAACCCAGAATGGATTTCAATTATATTTATATATCTATATTCAGCTCCTCCTGATCTAACAGCATTTTAAAGGAAATCTGCAGTGTAAGACACTTATCCCCAACCCCAGGGGATAAGTGTCTGATCGTGGGGGTCCGATTGCTGGGACCCCCCCACAATCTCCTGTACGGGGCCCTGGCACTGTCTTACAATGCAGTACTCCTTTAAATGGGCACTCAGCCCCTAGACATCTTATTCCTTATCCAAAGTATAGGGGATAAGATGTCTGATCGCGGGGGTCCCGCCGCTGGGGACACCCGCGATCTCCCTGCTGCACCCGGCATTCGTTTAGATCGTCAGGTGCAGCGCCGGAGGCTCGTGATCTCACAGCCACACCCCCTCAATGCAAGTCTATGGGAGGGGGCGTGACGGCAGTCACGCCCCCTCCCATAGGCTTGCATTGAGGGGGCATGGCCATGAAGTTACAAGCCTACGCCCCGCATTGCCAGTCATCCAGCATGAAGCGAAGTTCACTCCATGCACCGGATGCCTGGGGTGCCGCAGCAGAGAACGCGAGGGTCCCCAACGATGGGACCCCAGCGATCAGACATGTTATCCCCTATCCTTTTGGATAAAGGATAAAATGTCTAGGGGTTGGAGTACCCCTTTAATAGTGACAGATCCCTAAAAAGCTGAGTGATCATTCACTGACAGCAAGCAGAGATTTAAAAAATAATAATAATTAAAAAAAACATATTAAAAAGTTGAATAACTTTTCATCCCACAATAGCTATCTTTATGTAACTATCTCTCAGTTGTTTCTGACAGCAGTGTTTTCGTTTCAGTGTAACTGTCTTGATGGGCTGCAAGTGTTTACATAAGAGACCGAGCACGAAAAGTTCAACTAAGCAAAAAAAAAAACAACGAAAAACCATGAAACCCATTTAACGTCCTGAGGGTATCTTTAATTCGGTTCGCTGGAAATGCATAAAAAGGCAGTAGTCAGGTGCTGGAAGTGCATTGTGGGTAGTGACACATCTCATGACTCAGAAGCTAAATATAGAGAACGATATAAACAGGGAGGGGACTGCAGCCACAAAACACACACAGCCCTGCTGTCCTCACGCAACGCCCCCCTCCCCCACCGCTCCGAAACACCCCCCCATCCCTCTTATATTGTGTGTCACTCACCCGGGACAACCCCTTTAAAGACTGAAAAAGTTGTTGGACTGGTAGATAGAGAAAAACATTGTCTAGGATTCTGGCCTCTTCTCCCTGCAGTGACAGGTCTGATGTATATTGTGAAATTTTACCCAAAAACCTATGTCCCGGGGGATAATGTGCAATATGAGACTAGTAGTACTGTAAAGTGTGTCAGGCTGCGTTCACATCACCTTCGTTTTTTTGGGTTATAAATCTGACACAACATGGCGGACCCCAAAGACATCTCGGCACTGATCTTTATAGTGAATTGTTTTCCTATATGCAAAATGAAGCAACTTTCTAAATCGTCTTCATTAGGAATTTCCTATCATCAGGACTGGTGCAAGGATTTTTGCCACCCTAGGCGAAAGCTAATTTTGCCGTCCACTTGGCTCCTCCCATTGACACCCCCCCCCCACCACACTACTGAAATGACACACTGTAACACACCTCCTCCTCATGTAATCTCCTTACTTCTAGGGTCACACAGTGTAACACACCTCCTCCTCATGTAATCTCCTTACTTCTAGGGTGACACACTGTAACACACCTCCTCCTCATGTAATCTCCTTACTTCTAGGGTAACACACTGTAACACACCTCCTCCTCATGTAATCTCCTTACTTCTAGGGTCACACACTGTAACAAACCCCCTCCTAATGTTATTTTCTTACTACTGGGGTGACACACTGTAACACACCTCCTCCTCATGTAATCTCCTTACTTCTAGGGTCACACACTGTAACAAACATCCTCCTCATGTTATTTCCTTACTATTGGGGTGACACACTGTAACAAACCTCCTACTCAAGTAATCTCCTTACTTCTAGGGTGACACACTGTAACAAACCCCCTCCTAATGTTATTTTCTTACTACTGGGGTGACACACTGTAACACACCTCCTCCGCATGTAATCTCCTTACTTCTAGGGTCACACACTGTAACAAACCCCCTCCTAATGTTATTTTCTTACTACTGGGGTGACACACTGTAACACACCTCCTCCTCATGTAATCTCCTTACTTCTAGGGTCACACACTGTAACAAACCTCCTCCTCAAGTAATCTCCTTACTTCTAGGGTCACACACTGTAACAAACCCCCTCCTAATGTTATTTTCTTACTACTGGGGTGACACACTGTAACACACCTCCTCCTCATGTAATCTCCTTACTTCTAGGGTCACACACTGTAACAAACATCCTCCTCATGTTATTTCCTTACTATTGGGGTCACACACTGTAACAAACCTCCTCAAGTAATCTCCTTACTTCTAGGGTCACACACTGTAACAAACCCCCTCCTCATGTTATCTCCTTACTTCTAGGAGGAGCCATCACAGTGAGGAGGAGAGTCCATCACAGTGAGGAGGAGGAGCCATCACAGTGAGGAGGAGGAGCCATCACAGTGAGGAGGAGGAGCCATCACAGTGAGGAGGAGGAGTCCGCACAATCAGAACAGCAGTATCAGAAGATCAGGCAGGTTATTGCTTATTTTTGATAAATTAGTCTGATCCCTTTAACAAACATTTCTAGAGCCAGGCAACCCCTTTAAACACTACATGAGTGCTTATCCCATCCCCCCTTACTACTTTGTAAAATGTACTAGATGCCTAGACAGAGATAACAATATATACAATGAATGACTAGCCCCGGGCAAGTGCAGGTTCAGTCAAAAGTTCAACTGCAGGTGCAAAGGGTGAAATGTTCCAGGAAGGTTGACAGCAGGTAAACAACATCACAGGTGACGTTCAGCTAAACCCATAACAGGTGTCTGATGGTTCCAGGCTCCTGTTCACATAACAGATGTGAGGGGAGGGGGATGTACCATACATATAATAAACCTAAATAAATCCATGCTGCAGACCAGTGTTTTCCAAACAGTGTGTCTCGAGCTGATACAAAACTACAAATCCCAGCATGCCCGGACAGCCGAAGGCTGTCCGGGCATGCTGGGATTTGTAGTTTTGTAACAGCTCGAGACACACTGTTTGGAAAACACTACCCCAGATCCTTAAAAAAAATTTATGCCATAGACCCTTAAATAAATCCAGACTCCTAAATACATTCAGACCCCAGACTCCTGAATAAATGCATACCCAGATTGTCTCAGTAGAGATAACCTTAGAACTCGGTCTTAGTTTAAAGGGGTACTCCGGTGGAAGACATTTTCTTTAAAATCAACTGGTGCCAGAAAGTTAAACAGATTTGTAAATGACTTCTATTTAAAAAAATCTTAATCCTTCCAGTACTTATCAGCTGCTGTTAGGATCCACAGGAAGTTCTTTTCTTTTTGAATTTCCTTTCTGTCGGGCCACAGTGCTCTCTGCTGACACCTCTGTCCATTTTAGGAACTGTTCAGAGTAGGAGCAAATCCCCATAGGAAACCTCTCCTGCTCTGGACAGTTCCTAAAATGGACAGGGGAGTCAGCAGAGAGCAGTGTGGTCAGACAGAAAGGAAATTCAAAAAGAAAAGAACTTCCTGTGGATCATAACAGCAGCTGATAAATACTGAAAGGATTAAGACTTTTTTAATAGAAGTAATTTACAAATCTGTTTAACTTTATGGCACCAGTTGATTAAAATTTTTTTTCCAGTGGAGTACCCCTTTACAAAATGCATTGTAAGGGTTCGTTCACACTGACTTATTTCCTATCCAACTTGCAGCGTGTTTCCCACTCCATGTTTGAAAGGGATGGGCTCTCCTTAGGCCATCTGCAGCAAATTTTCGGCAGTGGAATCTCCGCTGCGGAAAATCCACCACAGACCCCATTGGAGTCAATAGGGTCTGCGGGGGATTTCCAACAGCGAAGATTCCGTTTTTCCATACTCAGAAGAAATGGAGTTACATATTTTGGGGGGCATTTTCTCCTATTACCTCTTGTAAAAATGGTAAATTTGGGGGAAAAAATGCATTTTAGTGGGGAAAAAAAAGTTTTCTTCATTTACACATCAGAATTTAACGAAAAGTCGTCAAACACCTGTGGGGTGTTAAGGCTCACTGTACACCTTGTTATGTGCCTTGAGGGGTGTAGTTTCCAAAATAGTATGCCATGTGTTTTTTTTTTTTTTGCTGTTATGGAACCATAGGGGCTTCCTAAATTCAACATGCCCCCCAAAAAACATTTCCTCAAAATTTGCTTTCAAAAAGCCAAATGTGGCTCCTTCTCTTCTGAGCATTGTAGTGCGCCCGTAGAGCACTTGACGTCCACATACTCAGAAGAGATGGGGTTACAAATTTTGGGGGGCACTTTCTCCTATTACCTCTTGTAAAAATGTCAAATTTGGGGAAAAAACAGCATTTTAGTGAAAGAAAAAAAATATTTTATTTACACATCCGACTTTAACAAAAAATCATCAAACACCTGTGGGGTGTTAAGTCTCACTGTTCCTCTTGCTACGTGCCTTGAGGGGTGTAGTCTGCAAAATAGTATGCCATGTGTTTTTTTTTTCTGTTCTGGCACCATAGGGGCTTCCTAAATGTGACATGCCCCCCAAAAACCATTTCAGCAAAATTCACTCTCCAAAATCCCATTGTCGCTCCTTCACTTCTGAGCCCTCCAGTGCACCCACAGAGCACTTTCCGTTCACATATGAGATATTTCCTTACTCAAGAGAAATTGGGTTACACATTTTGGGGGGGCATTTTCTCCTATTACCCCTTGTAAAAATTCAAAAACTGGTTCTACAAGAACATGCGAGTGTAAAAAATTTTGATTTTTAATTTTCTTCATCTCTGTGCTGCTATTTCTGTGAAACACATAAAGGGTTAACAAACATTCTGAATGTCATTTTGAATACTTGGGGGGGGGGGGTGCAGTTTTTATAATGGGGTCATTTATGGGGTATTTCTAATATGAAGACCCCTCAAATCCACTTCAAAACTGAACGGGTTGCCGAAAAATTCCGATTTTGAAAATTCTGTGGAAATTTGCTGCTATACTTTGAAGCCCTCTGATGTCTTCCAAAAGTAAAAACATGTCAACTATATGATGCCAACATAAATTACACATATTGTATATGTGAATCAATATATAATTTATTTGGTATGTCTATTTTCCTCACAAGCAGAGCGCTTCAAAGTTAGCAAAATGCTAAATTTTCAAATTTTTCATGAAATTTTTGAATTTTTCACCAAGAAATGATGCAAGTATCGACTGTCACAATCACACCCTATCGGTCCAGCCAAGACATTAGAGAGAGTGTGATGGTGCAAGGGTTAAAGCCGCCAGACCTCTGGGTATCCACTACAAGTCCCAGCAAGTCACCAAATTAACCCTTAGATAAACATGTTTCCACCAGAGCTGCCTTCAGAAAGGTGAGCTACTATATTAAGAGATCAAAGACCAGAGCTGATTAATTAAACATTTAATCTGATAAAAGGTATCACAGTGCTGACTATATAAAAATACAGGAACAAATGACATACAGGTATAACAATATATAAAAGAGTTTAGCAAGACAAGTTCACAAAACAAAAGATGAAGTTCTTACAGCATGATGATATAGCAGTTCATGAGAGTGAGTTCCAGCTGTTCTTAGAATGGTCTTGTCAGCTTTTGGCACAGCCTTGAACACCCAACTTTGAGTCTAGCATTGTTTTTAAATATCATATCTGCTTTCTTGGGAGGGAGACTCCATTCCCCCCTTCCCTCTGATCCCACCAGGGGGTCTTCTCTCTTCCTGTCCCCTTATCTGTTTGATTATATGATGGAACCAGAGTGCATGACTTCCAAAAAGCCTTTGGCTTCAAAGGAGATGTAAACAAACAGCCAGACCCCCCAACAAAATGCAATACACAAAAGGATACACCATCTGAATGACCTCTTACCCATGTCTTGGATAATACATCACACACAGTTATCATTTATAATACACATATAGGATTTTAATAATCAGGCCTTGGGCCTGACATCGACGAAAATTTACCACTAGTTAAAGCAACTCAGAGTTGTTAATGCTTAAAGCTACAGTGGTCAGATGTGAAAAAAATGCTCTGGTCCTTAAAGGGATTATCCAGGAAAAAACTTATTTTTATACATCAACTGGCTCCAGAAAGTTAAACAGATTTGTAAATTACTTCTATTAAAAATAATCCTTTCAGTACTCAAGCTGCTGAAGTTGAGTTGTTCTTTTCTAAGTGCTCTCTGATGACACGTGTCTTGGGAACCGCCCAGGTTAGAAGCAAATCCCCATAGCAAACCTCTTCTACTCTGTGCAGTTCCCGAGACAAGCAGAGATGTCAGCAGAGAGCACTGTTGCCAGACAGAAAACAACAACTCAACTTCAGCAGCTGATAATTATTGAAAGGATCAAGATTTTTTAATAGAAGTCATTTACAAATCTGTTTAACTTTCTGGAGCCAGTTGATATAAAAAATAAAAATAAAAACATTTTTTCCTGGAATACCCCTTCAACCCCTACAGGACCCATGACATAACGGTACGTCCCGACACCCTGGGTCTTAAGGACCAGGGACATACATTTACGTCATGGGCAGTTCTGGTCCCTGCCGTGCGCCGGGCGGGGATCGGAGCGGGATGCCTGCTGAAATCATTCAGCAGGCATCCCGTGCAAATGCCCAGGGGGGTCATCAGACCCCCCCATGTCGGCGATCGCGGCAAATCGCAAGTGAATTCACACTTGCGATTTGCGCGATTCCGGGTCATTACGGGTCTATAGTGACCCGGTGACCCGGAATATAAGGGGGATCGCGGGTGTCTAAGACACCCAGGATCCCCCTGAAGCGATAGGAGTGAGGTGGCAGGGTTGCCACCCCTCCTATCCCTGCTATTGGTGGTCTAGACGCGACCACCAATAGCAGATCGGGGGCGGGGGGGGGTTTACTTTCGTTTTCCCCGTCCTGCCCTCCCACAATAGGCGGGGCAGGACGGGGAAACGACGGGGACCGGTGCCGAAGATCCACTTACCGATCCAGGCGGGCGACGGAGGCTGCGGGCGACAGAGATCGGCGGGCGGCGATGACGTGCGGCTGGATCCGACGGAAGCCGGTGAGTTGCCTAGCAACATCTGGAGGGTACAGTTTGAGACCATTATACAGTGGTCTCTAACTGTAGCCCTCCAGATGTTGCAAAACTACAACTCCCAGCATGCTCAGACAGCTGTTTGGGCATGCTGGAATATGTAGTTTTGCAACAGCTGGAGGGCTACAGTTCGAGACCACTATATAGTGGTCCCTAAACTGTAGCCCTCCAGATCTTGCAAAACTACAACTCCTAGCAAACAACTGTTTGCTGTCAGGGCATGCTGGGAATTGTAGTTTTGCAACAGCTGGAGGACCACAGTTTGGAGATCACTTTGCAGTGTTCTCTAAAACTGTAGCCCTCCAGATGTTGCAAAACTGCAAATCCCAGCATGTCCAAACAGCAATCAGCTGTCTCGGCATGCTGGGAGTTGTAGTTGCGTACCTCCAGCTATTGCATAACTACATCTCCAAGCATGCCCTTCGGCGATCAGTACATGCTGGGAGTTGTAGTTTTGCAACAGCTGGAGGCACACTGGTTAGAAAATACTGAGTTAGGTAACGGAACCTAACTGAAGGTTTTCCAACCAGTGTGTCTCCAGCTGTTGCTAAAGTACAACTCCCAGCATGCACGGTCTGTCAGTACATGCTGGGAGTTGTAGTTTTGAAACAGCTGGAGATTTGCCCCCCCATGTGAACTTACAGGGTACATTCACACAGGCAGGTTTACAGTAAGTTTCCTGCTTCAAGTTTGGGCTGCGGCAAATTTTTCGCCACAGCTCAAACTCCTAGCGAGAAACTCACCGTAACAAGTCAGTGCGAATGTATCCTAAAAACACTACACTACACTAACACAGAATAAAGGGTAAAACACTACATATACACCCCCTTACACTGCCCCCCCCCCCCCCAATAAAAATGAAAAACGTATTGTATGGCAGTGTTTCCAAAACGGAGCCTCCGGCTGTTGCAAAACAACAACTCCCAGCATTTCCGGACAGCCACTGACTGTCCAGGCATTCTGGGAATTTAGCAACAGCTGGAGGCACCCTGTTTGGGAATCACTGGCGTAGAATACCCCTATGTCCACCCCTATGCAATCCCTAATTTAGTCCTCAAATGCGCATGGAGCTCTCTCACTTCGGAGCCCTGTCGTATTTCAAGGAAACAGTTTAGGGCCACTTATGGGGTATCGCCGTACTCGGGAGAAATTGCACTATAAATTTTGGGGGGCTTTTTCTCCTTTAACCCCTTATGAAAAGGAAAAGTTGGGGCTACACCAACTTGTTAGTGTAATAAAAAAAAAATTTACACTAACATGCTGGTATTGCC
The DNA here is from genome assembly GCF_029499605.1 of Hyla sarda. NCBI lineage: Eukaryota > Metazoa > Chordata > Amphibia > Anura > Hylidae > Hyla > Hyla sarda. The sequence goes on from NC_079199.1 coordinate 95,271,368, forward strand.
CTTTACTTTTTATTTTCACAAGCGTTAAAAGGAAAAAAAGACCCCCAAAATTTGTAACACAATTTCTCCTGAGTACAGAAATACCCCATATGTAGGCGTAAAATGCTCTGCGGGCGCACAACAAGGCTCAGGAGTGAGAGCGCACTGTACATTTGAGGCCTAAATTGGTGCTTTGCACAGGGGTGGCTGATTTTACAGCGGTTCTGACATAAACGCAAAAAAATAAATACCCCACATGTGACCCCATTTTGGAAACTACACCCCTCACGTAATGTAATAAGGGGTACAGTGAGCATTATGCCCCACAGGTGTCTGACAAATTTTTGGAACAGTGGTCTGTGAAAATGAAAATTTTTATTTTTCATTTGCACAGCCCACTGTTCCAAAGATCTGTCAAACGCCAGTGGGGTGTAAATACTCACTGCACCCCTTATTCAATTCTGTGAGGGGTGTAGTTTCCAAAATAGGGTCACATGTGGGGGGTCCACTGTTCTGGCACCACGGGGGGCTTTGTAAACGCACATGGCCCCTGACTTCCATTCCCAAAAATTTTTCCCAAAAGCTCAAAGGCGCTCCTTCTCTTCTGAGCATTGTAGTGCGCCAGCAGAGCACTTGACTTCCACACATGGGGTATTTCCATACTCAGAAGAGATGGGGTTACAAATTTTGGGGGGTCTTTTCTGCTATTAAACCTTGCAAAAATGTGAAATTTGGAGGGAAACACACATTTTTGTGAAAAAAAATATTTTTTTTTTACATATGCAAAAGTCGTGAAACCCCTGTGGGGTGTTAAGGCTCGATATATTCCTTGTTACATTCCTCAAGGGGTCTAGTTTCCAAAATGGTATGCCATGTGTTTTTTTTTTGCTGTTCTGGCACCAAAGGGGCTTCCTAAATGCGACATGCCCCCCAAGCAAAATTTTCTCTCAAAAAGCCAAATATGACTCCTTCTCTTCTGAGCATTGTAGTTCGCCCGTAGTGCACTTCAGGTCAATTTATGGGGTACCTCCATACTCAGAAGAGATGGGGTTACAAATTTTGGGGGGTATTTTCTGCTATTAACCCTTGCAAAAATGTGAAATTTGGGGGGAAACACACATTTTAGTGAAAAAATAATAATTTTTTTTACATATGCAAAAGTCGTGAAACACCTGTGGGGTATTAAGGCTCACTTAATTCCTTGTTACGTTCCTCAAGGGGTCTAGTTTCCAAAATGGTATGCCATGTGTTTTTTTTTTTGCTGTTCTGGCACCATAGGGGCTTCCTAATGCAACATGCCCCCCCCAAAAACCATTTCAGAAAAACGTACTCTCCAAAATCCCCTTGTCGCTCCTTCCCTTCTGAGCCCTCTACTGCGCCCGCCGAACACTTTACATAGACATATGAGGTATGTGCTTACTCGAGAGAAATTGGGCTACAAATATAAGTATACATTTTCTCCTTTTAGCCCTTGTAAAAATTCAAAAATTGTGTCTACAAGAACATGCGAGTGTAAAAAATGAAGATTGTGAATTTTCTCTTTCACTTTGCTGCTATTTCTGTGAAACACCTAAAGGGTTAAAACGCTGACTGAATGTCATTTTGAATACTTTGGGGGTGCAGTTTTTATAATGGGGTCATTTGTGGGGTATTTCTAATATGAAGACCCTTCAAATCCACTTCAAACCTGAATTGGTCCCTGAAAAATAGTGAGTTTGAAAATTTTGTGAAAAATTTGAAAATTGCTGCTGAACTTTGAAGCCCTCTGGTGTCTTCCAAAAGTAAAAACTCGTCAATTTTATGATGCAAACATAAAGTAGACATATTTTATATGTGAATCAAATTTTTATTTATTTGGAATATCCATTTTACTTACAAGCAGAGAGCTTCAAAGTTAGAAAAATGCAAAATTTTCTAATTTGTCATCAAATTTTGGGATTTTTCACCAAGAAAGGATGCAAGTTACCACCAAATGTTACCACTATGTTAAAGTAGAATATGTCACGAATGTTACCCTCTGTAGTTGAAGCCTGTGGAACTGATCCCCAATGCACTGTAACTTTCGGGCAATTCTCCGCTCAGCCGTCTGCTCCTGCCTGGCACGACCTGTCCCATTGCCAAACCGCATGGTGACGTTCGTGGACTGGTGTAAGAGATATCCTGCATGTCCTACAACGCAAGAGACACCATTACTGATCTGTAAGAAAGATGTAATCTGATGTTGCTGACTTTATATGAACATACAGAAATGCAACAAAAACATCCAAACATTATTCATCTATTATAGTGTAACAAAAAACTTCAGAGTAAACTTTTTTTTTTGACCAACAACTTGGTAAGAAACCGGTCATATAATGGTTTCATTCTGACTGCCTGCGAAGATTGTAAATACTTAAAGCGTACCTGTCATTTTGTTAAAGGGGTACTCCGGTGGAAAACTTCTTTTTTTTTTTTAAATCAACTAGTGCCAGAAAGTTAAACAGATTTGTAAATTACTTCTATAAAAAAAAATCTTAATCCTTCCAGTACTTATTAGCTGTTGAATACTATAGAGGAAAATTCTTTTCTTTTTTGAACACAGAGCTCTCTGCTGACATCACAAGCACAGTGCTCTCTGCTGACATCTCTGTCCATTTTAGGAACTGTCCAGAGCAGCCTATGTGTGCTATGGGGATTTTCTCCTACTCTGGACAGTTCTTAAAATGGATAGAGATGTCAGCAGAGAGCACTGTGCTCGTGATGTCAGCAGAGAGCTCTGTGTTCCAAAAAGAAAAGAATTTCCTCTGTAGTATTTAGCAGCTAATAAGTACTGAAAGGATTAAGCTTTTTTAATAGAAGTCATTTACAAATCTGTTTAACTTTCTGGCACCAGTTGATTTAAAAAAAAAATAATATATATATATATATTTTTTTTATTTTTTTATTTATTTATTTATTTATTTTTTTTACACCGGAGTACCCCTTTTAAGGATGATTATGATGATTCTGATTGTTGATCAATATATTAATCCATAATTTATACTACTGCTAATTAATTGCTGCAGAAAAACATTATTACCTTTATCAGATACATCAGCTTGGAGCCAAGATGGGAATTTTGTAAATTAATATTGCTAAATAATCTTGTCATACAACATGTCCTTGATGAAAATGTTTAACTTCCCTTCTTTTGTGGTGCAAAGATGATTCGGGCAACACCAATCCCCAACTCCAGGACCCGAAGGGTAGCGCCTCCCGTCTAGTAGACGATGTAGAAAAATAGGGTGTCCAGCACCGGTGTCTCGGTTAAAAGCTGTAAATCTTTATTGAAGTAGTCACAGGATACAAAAGCATCATAGAACACAACGCCCGCTTTTGTATCCTGTGACTACTTCAATAAAGATTTACAGCTTTTAAAGGGGTATTCCAGGAAAAAAACTTTTTTCTATATATCAACTGGTTCCAGAAAGTTAAACATATTTGTAAATAACTTCTATTAAAAAATCTTAATCCTTTCAGTACTTATGAGCTTCTGAAGTTAAGGTTGTTCTTTTCTGTCTAAATCCTCTCTGATGACACCTGTCTCGGGAAACGCCCAGTTTAGAAGAGGCTTGCTATGTGGATTTGCCTCTAAACTGGGCGTTTCCCGAGACAGGTGTCATCAGAGAGGATTTAGACAGAAAAGAACAACCTTAACTTCAGAAGCTCATAAGTACTGAAAGGATTAAGATTTTTTTAATAGAAGTAATTTACAAATCTGTTTAACTTTCTGGAGCCAGTTGATATATATAAAAAAAAAGTTTTTTCCTGGAATACCCCTTTAAAGGGGTAGTCCAGTGCTGAAAAATGTATCCCCTATCCTAAGGATAGGGGATAAGTTTTAGATCGCGGGGGGTCCGACCGCTGGGGCCCCCTGCGATCTCCTGTAAGGGGCCCCGGTTCGCTGGCCACATAGCAGGTGTCGACCACCGCAAGAAGCGGCGGCCGACACGCCGCCTCAATACTGCGCTATGGCAGAGCCAGAGATTACCGAAGACAGCGCTCCGGCTCTGCCATACAGTTGTATTGAGGGGGCGTGCCAGCCGCCGCTTCCTGCAGTGGTCAACACGCCCACTTCCCACAGGCTGCCGGGGCCCCATACAGGAGATCGCCCCAGCAGTCGGACCCCCCGCGATCTGAAACTTATCCCCTATCCTTAGGATAGGGGATACGTTTTTCAGCACTGGATATCTCCTTTAAAGGGGTACTCCGGTGGAAAACTTTTTTTTTTTTAACCAACTGGTGCCAGATTTGTAAATTACTTCTATTAAAAAAATCTTAATCCTTCCAGTACTTATTAGCTGCTGAATACTACAGAGGAAATTATTTTCTTTTTGGAACACAGAGCTCTCTGCTGACATCACGAGCACAGTGCTCTCTGCTGACATCATGACCACAGTGCTCTCTGCTGACATCTCTGTCCAATTTAAGAACTGTCGAGAGTAGGAGAAAATCCCCATAGAAAACATATGCTGCTCTGGACAGTTCCTAAAATGGACAGAGATGTCAGCAGAGAGCACTGTGCTCGTGATGTCAGCAGAGAGCTCTGTGTTCCAAAAAGAAAAGAATTTCATCTGTAGTATTCAGCAGCTAATAAGTACTGGAAGGATTAAGATTTTTTTTTTTTGCAGAAGTAATTTACAAATCTGTTTAACTTTCTGGCACCAGTTGATTAAAAAAAGAAAGCGTACCCGCGAAACACCGGTGCTGGACTTTCTATATCCCTTCTTTTGTAATCTTGAATTTAATAATAAAAAGATTTAAAAAAAAAAAAAAAGAAGAAAAAAAAAAAGATTGAACCTGCTCTCTGGGAAAGCACACAAAAAGTCCCAAAAAGAGAAGTAACATCCAGGGGAAAAATATGGAGAAGTGGTCAGATGACGGAAAATGACGGACACAGCGAGAATCTTCGGCATAGACAGGAAGCACCTGAATAATATAGCTGCATATGATTATGATTAATAAAAACTTATGTCGTAGATAAATATATTTAAAGGAGAACTACGGGATTGAAAAATGTATCCCCTATCCTAAGGATAGGGGATAAGTTTCAGATCGCGGGGGGGTCCGACCGCTGGGGCCCCCCCGCGATCTCCCGTACGGGGCCCCGACTCTCTGGTTAGAGAGGACGTGTTGACCACCGCACGAAGCTGACACGCGCCCTCCATTTACTGCTATGGGAGAAGCGAAGCGCTGCCTTCGGCAATTTCCGGCTCTCCCGTAGCAGTGTATGGAGGGGGCGTGTTGGCCGCTGCTTCGTGCGGTGGTCAACACGTCCTCTCTGACACGCGCCCTCCATTTACTGCTATGGGAGAAGCGAAGCGCTGCCTTCGGCAATTTCCGGCTCTCCCATAGCAGTGTATGGAGGGGGCGTGTCGGCTGCTGCTTCGTGCGGTGGTCAACACACCCTCTCTAACCAGAGAGCCGGGGCCCCGTACGGGAGATCGCGGGGGGCCCCAGCGGTCGGACCCCCCGCGATCTGAAACTTATCCCCTATCCTTAGGATAGGGGACAACATTTTTTATCCCTAATTTGGACAGCGGCAGTCACTCACATTTAGAGGCCTAACCAGAGCCAACCAGCGAGGAGCGATACAACCTGAGCAACTCCTTAACAATATCAGAGGAAAAAAAAATAATAATGCTTCTATATGTTACTGGCTAGTGTCTAGCTTCTGTATTTGGCTCACAAATCCCTCTGTTCTACTGCTCACTCATTCTGACATCCACTGCTCAGGAAGGGGCAAGTCAGAGGCAAGCACTGAACCCGCCCTCACTCACCATGTATTCGCTTCCTCCCTGAGTCTGCTGTGCTGCTGGGTCTCTTTATACAATCACTGCAGGCTGCTCTGTAACCCCTCTCCTCTCTGTTTTCATGTTGCAGTCTAATAGGACAGGAGTGAGCACAGGGGAGAGCTAGTCCCAGGACCTTGTCCCAGCCTGTGCTTCAGCTGGGACAAAGATGATGCTACAGCCTGACAGGATTATATTCTGGATGAAATGGGGGCCCCTAGTGGTATTTTTTTTTTTTTTTATAAACCATGATTTCTATAATAAGGAGATTACATTTTTTATGCAATTTAAAAAGGTAAATGTTTTGCCAGGATGTACAACATATAAAAAGCTTTTGACTATGACAGTGCCCATCTAAAATAATACACTTAGATTTTTCAGACATAATCATTGTATTTAAACAACATTAAAAAATACATAAAAAATTATATAAAATAAAAAATACATAAAAAATTATATAAAATAAAACAAACAAAAACATTTAAATAAAGGAATAAAAAATTAGAATCACCATGCAAAGAAATATCTGAACTTTTAAAATATAGCAATGTTTAACCCCGTCTTAGAAAAAAATATCCAATGCCAGAACTGCTGTTTTTGGTCACTTTGCCCCCTCCCCAAAACACATGGATAAAAAGTGATCAAAAAGTTTGCATCCTAAAATGATTTTAATAAAAGTCACAGCTTGGCAAAAACATTATCCTTTCTAATATACTTCATAAATGTTTTTGTTTGCTTGTTATAGAAATCATGACCATCGAGAACATAATCCTGTCCGGCTGCAGCATCATCTTTGTCCCAGCTGAAGCACAGGCTAGGACAAAGTCCAGGAAGTGAGGGCGGGACTAGTATTTCTCTATGCTCACTCCAGTCCTATCAGGCTTCAACATGAAAACAGAGAGGAGGGGGTTACAGAGCAGCCTGCAGGGATTGGATGTAGAGACCCAGCACAGCAGACTCCTGAGACAGGCCGGGTTCACACCACGTTTTTGTAATACAGTTCCCGTATACATGTTTCAATTTGAAAACTGTACGGAACTGTATTGAAAACCGTATGCATTGACTCTCCATTGAAAACCGCATGCCAAAACATACATCAGGTTGTGTCCGTTTTGCATCCAGTACGGTTTTGTCTGTTTTTTTTCCCGTACCCAAAACCGTAACCTACCACAATTTTTGGTCCGGGTGAAAAACCGTATTGAAACGTATAAGTTTTTTTTTTAACATGGGAGTCAATAGGAACCATAGAGAACCGTATGTGCGTACGGTTCCATCCGGTTTTTACCATATGGTTTTTTACTTTGGACAGTTATTTTTCTTAAAATTTCAATCAAACAAGTGAAACTTTATTCATAATGGAATGAAAAGTTAAAAACGGATGCAAACAGACATCATTTTTCAAACCGTATACGGATTAAAATTTGTATACACATTTTGATACAGTTTGGTCCGGTTTTGGGGAATCCGTTTTTAATCAAAATCCTAATACAGGAACTGTATTGCAAAAATGTGGTGTGTCAGCAGAGAGCACTGTTGTCAGACAGAAAAGAAGAACTTCAGCAGCTGGTAAGTACTGGTAGGATTAAGATTTTTTTTAATGGAAGTAATTTACTAATCTGTTTAAATTTCTGGCACCAGTTGATTTAAAAAAATATATTGTTTTTCACAGGAGTACCCCTTTAAGAACAACTCTGAGACTGTAATAATTTTGGAAAGTGGTTTTGGAACTGTGCAGGAAAAACTCAAAAACGTGAGGAGCCTGATGTAAAGTTTGTGCTTGGCAGAGACTTTCCTTAATTTTGGCAGTCGTGGGAGAAGTCTCTTCCAGAGTGTACTGCTCGTATTCCTAACAGGGAACGTGCACCTGTAGTGCCTGTGACTAATGATAGAAACGCATTTCATGAAACTGTATCTGATATAAATAAGATGGAGTCAGTCCAGATGAATAGAGAATGGGAGTTGACGGAATAACGCAGCAACTAGAGTAGAAGAGGTTGTCGTAAAAGTGTCTGTGTGGTCAAGTCTGCCCCTAGAGGCCGTGGATGGCAATAGAGGGAATACAATGTCCCAGCAAAATGGCAGGTCACATGTACCCAGAAAATAATGTCATGAGGGGGTTGTGGAAAACTAATGTGGTTGATCTTGGCGACCAGTTGTCTGGTGCACCTATGGATGATGATCAAACAAGTATTACTGTAGGGGTGGATGCATTTTAATGAATGTACAATCTGGAGAAGTGACCCCGAGGGAAACTAAAAGGGGTTGTCCAATGAAAGAATTAAAGGGGTACTCTGGTGCTTCAGCGTTCTGAGCATTTTGTTCAGAACACCGAGCTCCTGCAGTTGTGATCGTGACGTTATGGTCACGCTCTCTCCTGACATCACTTCACGCCCCCCATTCATGTCCATAAACATGAATTTAGAGGGCGTAGAGTGACGTCACAAGGGGCGTGGCTGTGATGTCAAGACTATTGCCGCAGGAACCTTGCGTTTCTTTAGAACGCTGGGTTCTGTGGTAGATCACGGAGGGCCCCAGCGGCAGGACCCCCGCGATCAGACATCTTATCCCCTATCCTTTAAAGGGGTACTCCACCCCTAGACATCTTATCCCCTATCCAAAGGATAGGGGATAAGATGTCTAATCGCGTCGGTCCCGCCGCTGGGGACCCCCGCAATATAGCATGCAGCACCCATCTGTATCTGCTTCCGGCAGCACTGGAGGTTCTGGCTCCCGACCACGGGAACGGAAGATCGTGACGTCACGACTCCGCCCCCGTGTGCCGTCACGTCCCGCCCCCTCAATGCAAGGCTATGGGAGGGGGCGTGACAGCTGTCACGCCCCCACCCGTAGGCTTGCATTGAGGGGGTGGAGTGTGACATCACACGGGGGCGGAGTCATGATGTCACAACGCTCCGGCCCCCGTGATCGACAGTAATCAGACCCAGAGCGAACACACTCCGGGGACTGATCTTAACGGGGTGCGGCGTGCAAGATCACGGGGGTCCCCAGCGGCGGGATCTCTGCGATCAGGCATCTTATCTCCTATCCTTTGGATAGGGGATAAGATGTCTAAGCGCCAGAGTACCCCTTTAAATAGTGAATAAGATGTCTAGCAGCGGAGTACCCCTTTAAACAAAAGGGAGTTAGGGTGGTTTAACAAGAAAAAATAAGAGATGATCAGCAGGCTGAGCTTCTTTCCACTGATGTTCCATTGCTGCCCTGGGTCCCCACTATTCACTACGCGGGAAGTGCCCACTAAAAAACTCACTGGATTACATGGGTCAACAAGAAAAAATAAGAGATACTTACCTGGCTGATCTCCTTCCACAGATGTTTCAATTGTGCCCAGATCCCCTCTACTTACCACTTCCTGGTGATGTCTTGACATGTAGGAAAATGCCCACTTAGCTAATCACTGGAGGACGTGGGTCACCACTATGGCCAGCGATTGGCTAAGAGTCATTTCCTGTGTGTCAAGGCATTACCAGAAACCTGTGAGCAGCGGGGACTTGGGCACTGTTGGTACATTAATGGCGGGAATCGAACCGGTAACTATCCTATACTTTTTATTCAAATTAAGTCTTTCTTATTTTGTGACCTGCTTTATATGAACAACTGTCAATAGTTACCAGGAGTGTGGTATAACCATCCATATTGATTGTGATATACCCTAGTCTAGTCGGGGAGGAAAATATGCCCCCTGCAGGTCATTCTGATGGTCAGACTGATATTGCAGGGCTCTGAGTCTGAGAAAAAGAAGCATAAATACTGAGTATTTAAGTAGTTTATATGATGTCAATGTTGAGCTAAAGATAGAAATGGAATGTTGTGAAGTGTTTCGGGTCCGAACCGGACCCTTTCTCAAGTGCGTGCATGCACGCACTTGAGAAAGGGTCCGGTTCGGACTCGAAACGCGTTGGATGTGCTATCTTACTTGTTTTATGCTATGTATCTTGGAATAAATCTTTTTTACTTTGTAGAAGCGCCATCAACATCCAACTAAAGGGCAAAATGAATAGGGGTAAGGGTCGTCTGCAAGGTCAAGTTGTGCTAGACCAGGCCAGGAATCACACATGTAGAATCACATGGATCTGGATGAAGCTTTTCTTGATGTCTCACACGACATGCATCAAACAAACAACTTCTCCAATCATTAGGAAATTAACAGTCTAAACCGGCGGATGGAGATGGAAGAAAAGAATCTGTGTGTTATTTTATATCTATTTTATTGTAGTACTGTGACACGTTTCCAGGTTGGTCCGACTTCATCTTCAGGCATAACCCTGATGAAGAGGTTGGACCGACCTGGAAACATGTCTCACTACAACAGGACTCTGGGGAAGAACAGTTGATGCTGGAATGTAGAAGCCATGAAAAACATTGAAATGCGATAGATATAATGCAAATAATGGAAAGAGTATGCTTTGAAGAGCCTTTCTACCCTGAGAGAGAGCGTTTCCATGAGCTAATTCCCCCCAGAAATTGTCACCTCATCATTTTTAATGAGCGTTCCGCTGTCCTCAACGTGACTGTTGACTTTCTAATGCATGGGTAAACTAATCCATCAGTAAGTGTCTCCCATATGTTGTGTATCTTTGAAAGTATCACCACATGTGGGCAACAAATTCCCCCTACATAGTAGAAGAGCCATAGCTAGCACTGACCCTGGCACAGCGCAATTGGCTCTAATTAGAACCACATTATTTTCCATCTCTGTGCTGAGGTCGCAGCCGGTGCCAATGATAATTTTACAGACTTGTTGCTGAAATTTATAGGCGGAAACATTACACATAGTCAATAGAAAGACATTAATGAATTTATGGCGGACGCAAAGCACCACATATATGCAGTAAACACGATTCACTCTAAAACCCACTGGCTTAATATATCTGCTAGTCAAGAAAAAAAAAGAGTCTCAGTGCCAGATTAGGGTTATTTTTTTGCATTGTCCATCAGAACTACATGTCGGGGGATTCCTTAAAAGGGTACTCCACTGGAAAACATTTTCTTCTAAATCAACTGGTGCCAGAAAGTTAAACAGATTTGAAAATTACTTCTATTAAAAAATCTTAACCCTTCCAGTACTTATCAGCTGCTGTATACTACAGAGGAAGTTCTTTTCTTTTTTAATTTCCTTTCTGTCTGACCACAGTGCTCTCTGCTGACACCTCTGTCCATGTCAGGAACTGTCCAGAGCAGCAGCAAATCCCCATAGCAAACCTCTCCTGCTTTGTACAGTTCCTGACACGGACAGAGGTGTCAGCAGAGAGCACTGTGGTCAGGCAGAAAGGAAATTAAAAAAGAAAAGAACTTCCTCTGGAGCATACAGCAGCTGATAAGTCCTAGAAAGATTAAGATTTTTAAATAGAAGTAACTTACAAATCTGTTTAACATTCTGGCACCAGTTGATTTAAAAAAAAAAATGTTTTCCAGCAAAGTAACCCTTAATAGTTTACAATAAATGTATAGCTTTACCACTCAGTAACTTATATTATAAATAGTGTGGGAGATTAGCTCAGTAGAGCCGGGCAAATAGCAGCAACTAGCAGTCAGAGCCAAGGACACAGAGGTAAAGATGAAATAGGGCTTCTCTTATATTCAGGTATAAAAACACAAAATCAATTACTGCTCTATCTATAGATGTTCCCTATGATCTTCCCTATCTATACAGGTGGCTTACTACCAGCCACCCAACAAAAAAAGTCATCAAATCTGTTACTCACACATGTCGTAAGGGCTCTTTATGAGGCTGCAAACTTCAGGACTCCAACTTTAATTTAGAAGTACAGGTTCCTCACAGTCTCAGAGTTATACTTTGTCTTAATGCCCATTAACCAGCTGTCTTTGGCACCTGTGCTAATTTTTGCAGCACTGAAAACTCAATCTGGCCAGTAAAGCAATTAAAGGCCCCACTGCCAACCTACCTTTTATTCCATAAAATTCTAGGCCCAATAATGTATTTGCCTCATTAGCAGCTATGGTCTGCTAGGGATTATACTATTCCTGAATTCCTCATATCCCACTCAGTTTTCCCTGGATAAGATATGCACTTCCTGAAACCCAATAAGACAAAAAACCAAAACAACAGCTTCTCCCTTCACTGCTTGCACCTGCGCACAGGCTTGGCTAGCAGCTCCTCTGGCCTCCATTAGTAGCAATTATTGTATGAAAGAAACTAGCATATGGAATATAAACACTGACGCGTTTCGGCTCCTGTTGGACCCTTACTCATGGCATCACCATGACTAAGGGTCCAATGGGATCCAAAATGTGTCAGCATTTATATATGCTGGTTTCTTTGATACAATAAAATGCTTCTGTATTAAGAAATCCGATGAGCCGGACACCTTCTTTTGCTGAATTCTCCTGTAACCTAATAGCTACATATGTCAGGTACCTTAGAGAAATATAGCGATCCCCAACCACCATTACTGTCACTGTCTCACAATAGTTACTCAAGTCAACTGTGCGGTTCATGCGCAATACATATTTTTTTACTGCATACGCTGACCACCATCTGTATTAAATAGGAACTGCAAACACAGTGTAAACTTAGCTTCACAGGATATATTCCCAAGATTATACATATAATTCAAATGCCAAACACGAGTGATCCCACATAATCGGTAAATGTTTCCAATACTTTGGATTCCAAGCATAGATAAACATTGAAGCACACAGAACATTCCTGACATGTTTCCAGCAGTGCCAATGCACACCTAAACAGGCCAAACCAACCAATATATGTCATCCAAAATATGTCTCGATAGCCTTTAGGTGTATCATTCAGGTGTGCTATTGGCTTAAATAGGCACTGTCATTAAAGGGGTACTCCACTGGCCAGCATTCGGAACTAAATGTTCAGAAGGCTGTTTACATGCTGCGGGGCTCGGCCATGCCCTTGTGACGTCATTGCCACGCCCCCTCAATGCAAGACAATGGGAGGGGGTGGGACAGTCATCACGCACCCTCCCATAGACTTGCATTGAGGGTGCATGTCCACTACATCACGAGGGGCGTGGCTGACCCCAGCAGCACAAAAACGGCATTTAGAACATTTGGTTCCGAACGCCTGCCAGTTGAGTACCCCTTTAAAACTAACTTTTGCTATTGCACTCCTTTTGGTAAATAAAATATCTTTCTAATGTACTTTGTTTAAAAAAAAAAAAAAAAGAAGTTTCTATGTTTTATTTGTGTTTAAAAAAGCTGCCACTAGGTGTCTCCCTACTTGTCCAGACCACATTTGCCTCCATCTCTTGCATAGACTTTGGACTCCTGCTTGCCTGGCAGAAGTCCAAAATACATTTAATTATATATATATATATATATATATATATATATATATATATATGTACACACACAGAAGAGGACTTTGCACATATTCGTCAAAGCAAAATGTGTGCTTGGATTGGCTGCATAAAAGACATATACTGATCTTACACAGGGTATAATATTCGGGTGACAAATCCATTTTAATGGGGTCCGTCAGTCATCATTTGGACCCATTGAACAATTGATCTGAAACAAACTATTAGACATCTACACAACTTTTCAATACACAATATATACACTTTATCAACATTAGCATGGGCAAACCATTTAAAGGGGTACTCCGCCCCTAGACATCTTATCCTCTTTCCAAAGGATAGAGGATAAGATGTCTGATCACGGGGGTCCTACCACTGGGGAGCCCCACGATCTCCCTGCAGAACCCGGCGTTTGTTTAGAGCGTCGGGTGCAGCGGCGTAGGCTCGTGACATCATGGCCACACCCCTTCAATGCAAGCCTATGAGAGGGGGCGTAATGGACATCATGCCCCCTCCCATAGACTTGCATTGAGGGGATGTGGCTGGGACGTCACAAGCAGGGCGTGACCATGATGTCACCAGCCTCCGCACCGCCAGTCATCTGGCACGGAGCGAAATTCGCTCCGTGCATCGGATGTCTGGGGTGCTGCAGCCGAGATCGCGGGGGTCCCGCCTCTGGGGACATCTGCTATGCTTTGGATAGGGGATAAGATGTCTAGGGGCAGAGTACCCCTTTAAGGGAAGACCAGGACAATATTATGTCTTACCATAGAAAAGTCTCTGTGGGGATTCCGAAACGCCACACGGTAACATGATATCACCATTAAGAGTTGAGGGCTCTAAGGTCTGTGTAGCTTTGTCTTTGCTCTCAGTGATCCTGCACCCTGGACCACAGCAGTGAGATACGGTGAAGAGCTGGAACCGGCCCAGGAGGTAATTGTAAGGCGGACTATGGTTGAACATTGAAGACGATGAAGATAAAGGCTCCGCGGAGAACTCGAAATTGTCCGGATAAAACACCTCATCGTCCAGTTCATCTGAACTCAAGAACTCGTGCTCCATCCTGCTGGAGAAATGAGACGTAAATACATTACTATACGGAATAGGAGAACATAACATAGGCTTATTAACACTTTATGTAACAACAAGATTGTAGGAATTCCATAAGTTCTGTTGTCAACAGATAAACCAGAGGACATGTCTGGGGAAACATTACTAGTAATTCGGTTGCACAATATTGCACAATATACCGACTGGTGTACAAACTGTCTGTTGTCATGGACGCTTGGGTGAGGACAACTTTTCCTTTAAATAACAGTACATAGGCCATATGCATTAAAGGGGTACTCTCGTGGAAAAAAAAAACATTTTTAAATCAACTGGTGCCAGAAAGTTAAGCAGATTTGTAAATCACTTCTATTAAAAAATCTTAATCCTTCCAGTACTTTTTAGGGGCTGTATACTAAAGAGAAATCCAAAAAGAAATGCATTTCCTGTGATCTCCTGACCACAGTGCTCTCTGCTGACCTCCGCTGTCCATTTTAGGAACTGGAGAAAATCCCCATAGCAAACATATGCTTCTCTGGACAGTTCCTAAAATGGACAGCAGAGGTCAGCAGAGAGCACTGTGGTCATGACATCACAGGAAATGCATTTCTTTTTCGGATTTCTCTTTAGTTTACAGCCCCTAAAAAGTACTGGAAGGATTAAGATTTTTTTTAATAGAAGTGATTTACAAATCTGTTTAACTTTCTGGCACCAATTGATTTAAAAAAAAAAAAAAAACGTTTTCCACGGAAGTACCCCTTTAAAGGGATCTTCCTACAATAAGAAGTGAAGGCATTTTGTTTTTTGATCACTTTGTTTCAGTTAGACCTCCACCGATACCCCCGCCGATCCTCAGAATGAAGGGGGGGGGGGGGATGTGCAGAAACCTACATCGTGGGATGGCCATTAATCACTTATGAAAATAGGAATATTCTACCTATGGGATCCATATCTGGGGAACGAAGATCCCATGAGGCAAACTCTTTTACATCCTGACCTAAAACCCACACTATGACAAATGAAGCCTGGATTTCCTTTACATTTGAACCATGTTTATATTTATCCAGCCTTATAAAATGGAAGGACTATCCTCGGGATCGGCCATCAACGGCGGGGGTCCGACTCCCGACACTCCCACCGATCGGCTGCTTTGGTAGTTGTAGCACTAGATCCCGCAGAGTTGTCTCGTCAGTAAAGTAGAACTTTAGTAATATGGCTTTGTTTTTGCTGTATTCTCCTTTAAGTATGGTTTTCTCCATATATCTCTTATCTCTTAAATATGTCAATTTTATCTTAAAGGGGTTATCCAGAATTTAAAGGAGTACCATGGCGCTTTTTTTTTAATTAACCCTGCATGCCCGGGCTGCAAAATGAAACAAAACAGACTTTATCTCACCTGCCTACGTTCCCCCATTGCTTCGATGTCGGTGTCCCGTTGGGACACCGACATCAGAGCAACGGGGGAACGTAGGCAGGTGAGTTAAAGGGGTATTCCAGGAAAAAACTTTTTTTTTAATATATCAACTGGCTCCAAAAAGTTAAATAGATTTGTAAATTACTTCTATTAAAAAAATCTTAATCCTTCCAATAATTATCAGCTGCTGAAGTTGAGTTATTCTCTTCTGTCTGGCAACACTGCTCTCTGCTGACATCTCTGCCTGTCTCGGGAACTGTACAGAGTAGAAGAGGTTTGCTATGGGGATTTGGTTCTAATCTGGACAGTTCCCGAGACAGGTGTCATCAGAGAGCACTTAGACAGAAAAGAACAACTCAACTTCAGCAGCTCATAAGTACTGAAAGGATTAAGATTTTTTAATAGAAGTAATTTACAAATCTGTTTAACTTTCTGGAGCCAGTTGATATATAAAAAAAAGTTGTTTCATTTTGCAGCCCGGGCATGGAGGGTTAATAAAAAAAAAAAGCACCATAAAACTCCTTTAAAGGGGTTATCAGAGGTAAACTTTTATTGCTTAGGATGGCGGCATAATCCCCCCACCCACCAAAATAATTTAAAAAATCTACTTAGCCTTAGAGATGTAGAAAAAAAAGTTTACCTTCGGATAACCCCTTCAACAACTTATTGGACTCTTAGGCCTCGTTCACACATGGCAAAATTCAAAGCAGAATCTAGCGGAAAAATTCTGCTTGGAAATTCCATTGCAGCAGAGTCCCATTGTTTTCGATTGGATTCTGCTGCACAGCGCAAATGGAGGAATTTCCGAGGTGGAAACATCTGCCGCAGAAATTCCGATTCTGTCCTCCACAGAAAGAAATGTCTTTCTGCAGAATCCGCTCAGAAATGCATTGCCATCTATGGAGATGGCGCATTTCCAAGCGATTCTAGTACCGGCATGTTCTCCTGGCGCCTGCTGTCTGCGGAATGTCCACTGGAAATTTTCCAGGCGGACATTCTGCCAAAACGTTGCCATGGGAACATAGCATAAGGCCGAAATTATTCCGGATTGAGATTTAAAAGGAGGCTTGTGGACCGTGCGGACATTGCTGTCCCCGTAGACAGCAATGTATTCTGCGTGGACTCCGCCGAAAGAACGAGGAAGATCAAATTCAGAAGTGTGCACTATGTAGCGGAATCGTAGTGAGAGCAAGGGGATTCTGGGGCAGCCGAATTTTCTAAGCGAAATTGCGCTCGGAAATTCCATGGTATGAACCCGGCCTAGGGGGTTCACATAACTAACCACAGCACAAGATGGAACTATGACACCTGGACTGCATGAAAAGTCTAACAATATATTAAAAAAATCTAACAAAAACAATAAATTCTGTTATTTGTGACAATAAATGATAACAATAATAACAATAAATTCTGTTATTTATTACAACAATAAATATTATTTATTTATTCTAACAATAATAACAATAAATTCAGTTATTTATTTCAACAATAAATATTATTTATTTTTTATAACAATAATAATAAATTCAGTTATTTATTACAACAATAAATATTATTTATGTATTATAACAATAATAACAATAAATTCAGTTATTTATTTCAACAATAAATATTATTTATTTTTTATAACAATAATAATAAATTCACTTATTTATTACAACAATAAATATTATTTATGTATCATAACAATAATAACAATACATTCAGTTATTTATTTCAACAATAAATATTATTTATGTATTATAACAATAATAACATTAAATTCAGTTATTTATTCAACAATAAATATTATTAATTTTGTATAACAATAAATTCAGTTACCGGTATTTATTTTCAACAATAAATATTATTTATGTATTATAACAATAAATTCAGTTATTTATTACAACAATAAATATTATTTATTTATTATAACAATAAGAACAGTAAATTCTGTTATTTATTTAAACAATAAATATTATAAATTTTTTATAACAATAATAACAATAAATTCAGTTATTTATTTCAACAATAAATATTATTTATTTGTTATAACAATAATAATGATTAATTCGGTTCCTATTTGCCATGATTTATACAATGCGAATTAATCTTAAAGGGGTACTCCGGTGTAATTTTTTTTTTTTTTTTTTTTTTTAAATCAACTGGTGCCAGAAAGTTAAACAGATTTGTATATTACTTCTATTAAAAAAATCTTAATCTTTCCAATACTTATTAGCTGCTGAATACTACAGAGGAAATGATTTTCTTTTTGGAACACAGAGCTCTCTGCTGACATCATGACCACAGTGCTATGGGGATTTTCTCCTACTCTGGACAGTTCTTAACATGGACAGAGATGTCAGCAGAGAGCACTGTGCTCGTGATGTCAGCAGAGAGCTCTGTGTTCCAAAAAGAAAATAATTTCTTCTGTAGTATTCGGCAGCTAATAAGTACTGGAAGGATTAAGATTTTTTTTAATAGAAGTAATTTACAAATCTGTTTATCTTTCTGGCACCAGTTGATAAAAAATAAAAAAAAATAAAAAAAGTTTTCCACCGGAGAACCCCTTTAAGTATGTAACTTAGACTTCCTTTGCTTATAACCCACAAGCCTACAGGGCATAAGGAAGCATTATCACTTATACAGAGACCACAACATCCTCCCTATAATATTACTATCTACAATGCATACAACTGTAATAAAATCTGTACCCCACTGTTTCCCAACCAGTGTGCCTCCAGCTGTTGCAAAACTACAACTCTCAGCATGCCCGGACAGCCGAAGGCTGTCCGGGCATGCTGGGAGTTGTAGTTTTGCAGCAGCTGGAGGCACCCTGGTTGGGAAACACTGCCATACCCCAACACAGACCGGTGACATTTTTTGGTGTGTTCATATATTTCCCCCGCATACCTAGTAATTCCAGCAGGATTGTAAAGCGCAGGCACTGATTCTTGTCAGGCTGCGGGTCTGTGTGTCTCCTCACATGACCGTCCCTTTGCATATACATATATCAGGCACAAGAGGAAGTGACATCTAGATCACAAACTGCTTTAGCTTCTTTGATGTGCACTATGGGAAGGAAAGTACTCTAGAATAGTGAGCAGTCATCTTGGCACTTATCCAGTTAAAGGGGTACTCCGGTGGAAAATATATACATTTTTTTAATCAACTGGTGCCAGAAAGTTAAACAGATTTGTAAATGACTTCTATTAAAAAAATCTTTACCCTTCCAGTACTTTTTAGCAGCTGTATGCTACAGAGGAAATTCTTTTCTTTTTGAATTTCTTTTCTGTCTGACCACAGTGCTCTCTGCTGACACCTCTGTCCGTGCCAGGAACTGTCCAGAGCAGGAGAAAATCCCCATTGCAAACCTATGCTGCTCCGGACTGGCACATGTAAAGCCACCATGCAGGGATCATTCAGCCGCGGATCTGCAGCGTAAAATACGCTGTGAGTTCGCTCGTGTGAATGTACCCTAAAAGTTTTTTTCCCAGCAGAGTACCTCTTTAAAGGGGTTCTCCGGCGCTTAGACATCTTTTCCCCTATCCAAAGGATAGGGGATAAGATGCCTGATTGCGGGGGTCCCGCCGCTGGGGACCCCCGTGATCTTGTACGCTGAACCCCGTTAAAATCAGTCCCCGGAGCGTGTTCGCGTCATGCTCCCTCCCATATGCTTGCATTGAGGGGGTGGAGCATTATGTCACACGGGGCGGAGCCTTGACGTCACAACGCTCCGGCCCCGTGATCGACAGTAATCAGGCCCGGAGCAAACACGCTCTGGGGACTGATTTTAACGGGGTGCGGCGTGCAAGATCACCGGGGTCCCCAGCGGCGGGACCCCCGCGATCAGGCATCTTATCCCCTATTCTTTGGATAGGGGATAAGATGTCTAAGCGCTGAAATACCCCTTTAAGCTATGGAACAGTGTAAGTAAATGTTCTACCTCACCCACTGCCATGAAACAGCGTAAAACAACACAATCACGTATGAACAGTACAAAACTGTGCAAAAGTCATCATTAAAACACCTAAAAATAACAGATTAATGTCAGACACATTCAGCATTGAACAGTGACATGTTGTGTGTCCTCACTATACACGGAATACAGAGTATGTAATGACATGTGACACACTTCTCAGCATCCCACCAGTAGTGCCACTCAAAGAAGTGCCAACACCATCATGGGTGCACCCCCCCCAGACACAGCACCCAATTGTGCTCCTCCCCCCCCTCCCCATTTACAAAGGTTGTATAAACTCACAGGGGGCCTTCATAGGTAGCAAGCCATGAAACAACGCGTGACAACACAATAGACTTTGCCTGATGGACTACTACTCTGAGCTGCTCCACCCATCCTCCTCGTGGGCACCATGGTGTGAATGGCCCCTAGTGTGTATGGTGGCCTAACCACTTACCCCCGACTGCAGATAATTGGCAGTGACTGGTCCAACATGTACCATGTTCTCTGGAAATAGGCCAGTGCATACATGGGGGGTTGGGAAAGACAACTGATGGCCAACATTATCTAATGTGCATAACCAACAGCTTTGTCCATTGTGCATTAAAGTCAATTTTATATCTACCCTGTTGTCATACCAATACGTCATTGGGCTCCTGCTCCCAGTGTTGGTTAGGGTGACTATCGATTAGGAGGCAGACAAATTACTTTCTTTTTCTCTCCATCATTAAGAGTCTGGAAGTGGCTTAGGCTAAGATCACATTGCCGTTGTGCTCTGTCCCATTAAAGGGGTACTCCACTGCCCCAGAGTTTGGAACATTTTGTTCCAAACGCTGGGTTCAGGGGTCGTGACTTCATCTCCACGCCCCCTCACTCAATACAAGTCCATGGGACTTGCATTGAGCGGGCGTGGCATGACATCACGAGGGGCGTGGGCATGACGTCACAAAATGTTCTGAACGCTGGAGCAGTGGAGTACCCCTTTAAAGCATAAGTCTCATGTTTGAGAAATTATCCCCTATGCAAAGGATAGGGGATAAGTTTTAGATCGCGGGGGATCCGAGCGCTGGGGCCCCCTGCAATCTCCTGTATGGAGCCCCTGTGCTTTAGCACAGGAGCGCGTCACGACACCTGCCCGAAGCGGAGGCCGCCACGCCCCCTCCACATAGTTCTATGGGAGAACTGAAGATTGCCGAACGGCTTTCCCATAGAACTATATGGAGGGTACTTGGCGGCCTTCGCTTCGGGCAGGTGTCGTGACGCGTTCCTGTGCTAAAGGGGCTTCATACAGGAGATCGCGCGGGGGGGGGGGTCGAGCGCTCAGACTCCCTGCGATCTACTCTTTCAGATAGGGGATACGTTTTCTAGCACGAGACTTTAAGGGGCTGTTTGGCTTTTTTGTTGTTGCTCCGAACGGCCCCAAAAATGATGACTCCACAGAGTTGCCATTGGGTCCTGATGGATCCCATTGACTCGA
Source organism: Hyla sarda (assembly GCF_029499605.1). Lineage (NCBI taxonomy): Eukaryota > Metazoa > Chordata > Amphibia > Anura > Hylidae > Hyla > Hyla sarda. The sequence continues at coordinate 95,292,342 of NC_079199.1, forward strand.
ATTGACTTGCAAGCTCAGCCAAGCACGTATGGGGCAAATCCAAATTATATGGACTGCTCTGGCCAGACAGCGCTCCCCTTCTCTCGCCTCCCCAGCCGGCGGAGCTGGGATTCGCATTGCGGGACATGCCCAGCCCCTCACTCACCTCCTTTCACTTCTGCCCTCTCCATCCTCCCTCAGCGTCGGCGCGCGTGCCCCCGCCTCCTAGTGCGCGCATGCTGGAGCTCTCAGATTTAAAGGGCCAGTGCGCCCGTAATTATGTTTTACACCTGCACCTTTTTTTTAATAAGTACCTGCACCTCCCACATACCCCTGCCGGATCTTTATTAGCCTTATGCGTTAGAGAACGCTTATTCTGTGTTTGCTCTGCCGTGTTCAGACCCTCTGCTCGTGTCCTGACCCTTCTCCAATTGACCTCCTGCTATCCGGACCACGTCTTGCCGAATCCCTCCTGTGCCTCGCATCACCTCAGCCGCCTGTGTGGTCGAGTCGTGCCAGGGGTAGCGACCTGGGTGCCGTCTGTCGCAGCAACACCATCCCGCTTTGCGGCGGGCTCTGGTGACAACCAACGGTTCTTTACACAGGTCGAGCGGATCCAGTACCTCCATGTGTGTCCTGCCTACTGAGTCTTACAGTAACATAGCAAGGACACTGTTATATAGGCCAAGGCTCAGCATCTAAATCCTTCTCCTTTGTTGCTCTATGGTATCTACATTACAAACTGTGTACACTGTTACATAGCACTTTCATTCTGTTTTGTTTCCTTGTCTATCACTTAGTTTTATGGCACACTCAGGGCACACTCTGGGCACACACTGTGCCCTAATGTAATATACAGTGGTCCCTCAAGTTACAATATTAATTGGTTCTGGGACGACCATTGTATGTTGAAACCATTGTATGTTGAGACCAGAACTCTATGGAAACCTGGTAATTGGTTCTGAAGCCCCAAAATGTCATCCAAAAATAAGAAAAAAAAGTGAGGATTAAAGAAAAATAAGTAGATAACTAATATAGATAAAGCAAATCCTTACATATAAAAGTAAGAAAGATCTGCTGGGAGCTGTAATCACTGTCTATGTCAGTGTTTCCCAAGCAGGGAGCCTCCAGCTGTTGCAAAACTACAACTCCCAGCATGCCCGGACAGCCAAAGGCTGTCCGGGCATGCTGGGAGTGGTAGTTTTGCAACCGCTGGGGGCACCCTGCTTGGGAAACACTGGTCTATGTAGAGGACAGGAGCTTCTTCAGGGTCCTGTAAGTAAAAAATAGTAATGGAGTCGCCCTCACCTGGTGTCCAAAGGAGCAGCTAACCCTGGTACAGGTAAAGTGTACAGAACATGTAATACCACTCTGTACTGTAGGGGGCGCTACCAGACACCAGTCAGTGCATACGCTTCAGTAATACAGGTAAAGTGTACAGAACATGTAATACCTCCCTGTACTGTAGGGGGCGCTACCAGACACCAGTCAGTGCATACGCTTCAGTAATACAGGTAAAGTGTACAGAACATGTAATACCTCCCTGTACTGTAGGGGGCGCTACCAGACACCAGTCAGTGCATACGCTTCAGTAATACAGGGGTTTTACCAGTGAATGCCCATTTTGATTGGTCGGTTCTTCCGGCCAATGACACGTTGCACAGATCTGGATTGTCCGTAGTATTGTATGTTGAGTCTGGTTTCAACTTACGATGGTCCAGAAAAGACCATTGTATGTTGAAACTATTGTATGTTGAGTCCATTGTAAGTTGAGGGATCACTGTACAATGTAAAATGACTTTGTAGCTGACGTGGGAATTGAAGGGATTAAAAACAAAACAATAGTACATTGCAGACCCTATGACACATTCCCAATGTTCTTTACCTGACAATGACTATTTAGCAATAAAGAAGAAAACAGATACGAACAGTCTATTTATTTATAGAAGTTTATTGACTCGAACGTCCGTCACTGAATAGATAAGGGGCTGGAACCTGAACTTAGCCTCAGGCCTCCCTGTCATTATGGCTGGTTTATCTGAGAAAAAGCACAGCAGGGGTTTTCCAGTCCTATGTAAATAAGCTTACTCATTGTGCGATGGAAAGTTAAAGGGATATTTATATATATATATATATATATATATATATATATATATATATATATATATATATATATATATATCTATCAACTGGCTCCGGAAAGTTAAACAGATTTGTAAATTACTTCTATTAAAAAATCTTAACCCTTCCAATAATTATCAGCTGCTGAAGTTGAGTTGTTCTTTTCTGTCTGGCAACAGTGCTCTCTGCTGACATCTCTGCTTGTCTCGGGAACTGCACAGAGTAGAAGAGGTTTGCTATGGGGATTTGCTTCTACTCTGGACAGTTCCCGAGACAGGTGCCATCAGAGAGCACTTAGACAGAAAAGAACAACTTAACTTCAGCAGCTCATAAGTACTGAAAGGATTAAGATTTTTTTTATAGAAGTAATTTACAAATCTGTTTTACTTTCTGGAGCCAGTTGATATATATATATATATATATATAAAAGTTTTTTTTCCTGGATAACCCCTTTAACCCCTTAAGGACACATGATGTACTGGAACGTCATGTGTCCGCTCCCGATCTATAACGTGGGGCCACGGCGTGGCCCCGCGTTATAGCGGGTTGGGCCCGGCCTCTAACAACACGGGACCCGTGGTTAATAGCGCACGGCATTGATTGGCTCTTGTAATATGTTTTTATGACTGGTACTCTTGCAGCACTGGGGTTAGCATTGAAGTACCCCGAAAGTGTGTTGGGGCAAGGGGCTGCACTTAAGGTACTATGGGGTAAGTACCCATCAGGCACTGACAAGGGGCACTGTTGCTGAAACCTATTTTGGGGAGCATTATTGGTGGAACTATGGTATTAGTACAGAGATACTTTGGTATGGAGTTTTATTATGGGGGCACCGTAACTATCATTTTTAACAATGCACCATTGCTGGCACTTATATGGAGTCTGTCGATCCCAGGTTTGTATTGGGCGCCAAAACAGCTTGTACTGCCTCTGGTGCTCAGAATACAACACACACAAACAAAGTTCTAGACCCGTTTTTAGGTACAGTGGTCCCTCAAGTTACAATATTAATCGGTTCCAGGACAATCATTGTATGTTGAAACCATTGTATGTTGAGAGGAGAACTCTATGGAAACCTGGTAATTGGTTCTAAAGGCACCAAAATGTCATCCAAAAATAGGAAAAAGTGAGGATTAAAGAAAAATAAGTAGATAATAATACAGATAAAGCAAATCCTTACATATAAAAGTATGAAAGATCTGCTGGGAGCTGTAATCACTGTCTATGTCAGTGTTTCCCAAGCAGGGAGCCTACAGCTGTTGCAAAACTACAACTCCCAGCATGCCCGGACAGCCAAAGGCTGTCCGGGCATGCTGGGAGTTGTAGTTTTGCAACAGCTGGGGGCACTCTGCTTGGGAAACACTGGTCTACGTAGAGGACAGGAGCTTCTTCGGGGTCCTATACAGTACACAGTGTCCTAAAAAAGTAACATGGAGTCGCCCTCACCTGGTGTCCAAAGGAGCAGGTAACCCTGGTACAGGTAAAGTGTACAAAACATGTAATACCTTCCTGTACTGTAGGGGGCGCTACCAGACACCAGTCAGTGCATACACTTCAGTAATACAGGTAAAGGGTACAGAACATGTAATACCTTCCTGTACTGTAGGGGGCGCTACCAGACACCAGTCAGTGCATACACTTCAGTAATACAGGTAAAGGGTACAGAACATGTAATACCTTCCTGTACTGTAGGGGGCGCTACCAGACACCAGTCAGTGCATACACTTCAGTAATACAGGTGTTTTACCAGTGAATGCCCATTCTGATTGGTCGGTTCTTCCAGCCATTGACACCTTTCACAGATCTGGACTGTCTGTACTTTGTATGTTGAGTCTGGTTTCAACTTACAATGGTCCAGAAAAGACCATTGTATGTTGAATCTATTGTATGTTGAGGCCATTGTAAGTTGAGGGATCACTGTATATGTTTCACAGACTATATACAATATACATCCCATCGTATACTGACGATGTACCACCGAAACATGATATCGGTGGGATATTAGTCCTTTATAATCAAATTTTATCATAGGAATAAAGGTAGGTATGCTGAAGGATGTACCCACAGAACCATTTCCTCTGGGAGGGACCAAAGGTCCTCCAGTCTAACACTATAGCCGCACCACAATGTTTCCGGTAAGGAAGATGGGGGAGAGCCAGCCTGGTCTGGAAGGGGTTAAAAAACAGCTTAAAGGGGTTATCCAGGAAAAAAACTTTTTTTTATATATCAACTGGCTCCAGAAAGTTAAACAGATTTGTAAATGACTTCTATTAAAAAAATCTTAATCCTTTCAGTACTTTAGAGCTTCTGAAGTTGAGTTGTTCTTTTCTGTCTAAGTGCTCTCTGATGACACCTGTCTCGGGAACCGCCCAGTTTAGAAGAAGTTTGCTATGGGGATTTTTTTCTAAACGGGGCGGTTCTCGAGACACGTGTCATCAGAGAGCAATTAGACAGAAAAGAACAACTCAACTTCAGAAGCTCATAAGTACTGAAAGGATTAAGATTTTTTAATAGAAGTAATTTACAAATCTATTTAACTTTCTGAAGCCAGTTGATATATATATATATATATATAGTTTTTTCCTGGATAACCCCTTTAAATGGAAACATGCGAAAGCACAGCAGAGAGCTCCAGTAGTGGATAAGGGACCGGCCCGGTATTTTCTGGGAAGCATTTTCTGGGATACTAATGATCAGTGGTAAGTGGTAGCCATAACAGTGGCTCCAGAACACCTCATAAGATGACCTTTCTGGATTCACAAGTAGATTAGAAGACTACAATAACAGGAACGGAAGTAAAGACTTGAAGCTTCTTGGCCCCATAGTCTTTAAAGGGGTACTCCGGTGGAAAATGCAGTGTCCCCCAACTAGGGTGCCTCTAGCTGTTGCCAAACTACAACTCCCGGCATGCCCAGACAGCCGTAGTTACTTCGACTGTCCCCGCATGCTGGGAGTTGTAATTCTGCAACAGCTGGAGGCACTCTGGTTGGGAAACACAGCTTTAAAGAACATATTTCTTCTACACGTGTTCCTGTAACCTGTATTTGTTATGGTGACTACTTCCTAGTTTCACTGTGCTGATCTCCCACCCAAATGTTTTTTTCTTGCTTACTTCGGCTGTCCCAGTAAGCTGGGAGTTGTAGTATGCAACAGCTGGAGGCACCCTGGTTGCCAAACACTGCTTTAAAGAACTAATTTCTTCTACATGTCTCCCTGTAACCTGTATTTGTTATGGCGACTACTTTCTAATTTCATCATGCTGATCCCCAACCAATGTTTTTTTGTTTGTTTTTTGTCACTTCAGCTGTCTGGGCATGCTGGGAGTTGTAGTTTTGCAACAGCTGGAGGCACCCTAATTGGGAAACACTGTCTAATTTCTTCTACATGTCTTCCTGTAACTTGTATTTGTTATGGTGACTACTTCCTAGTTTCATTGTGTTGATCTTTTTTTTCCCTCCCAAATGTTTTTTTTATTTTTTGGTTACCTCCCTGCACGCCGCCACAATGTTGTGAAAGTAGTTGTCTCCATATGGTGGGAGGGCATTGTGGGAGTTAACATGTCAGCCGGGCGCTGCTGAGTCATGTTTGGAAACTGAGAGGAGAACACGCTTGTGGGAGCAGCTGATCACTACCAAAAACAGGAGATAAGACCCCGGTGCTCAAGATGCCCCTAAGTCTCCTCTGCTATTTGTGTTTTTATTCGCCAAAAAAATAAGTTATTTTCAGAAAAAATAAAAAGTACGCTTTCAGAGTCTCAATAAAGAGGGAAAACATAATTCAACAAGAAAAACTTTTAAAACATCTTCTTTCTAGTAGAAATGGATATTAGGAGTGAAAAATGACAGGTGGTCGGAGTTCCCAAGGAATTGACATGAAGCATAGAGGTATATAGATGAATAGGCTTTATTCTGTATACCAATGACGCGTTTCGGGGTTATCACCCCTTCCTCAGATTGGCACTCTGATAACCCTGAAATGCGTCATTGGTATTTAGGATAAAGTCTTTACTCCCCAGCTTCATACTCTAAAAGGGGTACTCTACATTTTTCAACTGGTGCCAGAAAGTTAAACAGATTTGCAAATTACTTAAAAAATCTTAATCCTTCCAGTACTAAATCCTTCAGATGCTGTATAATACAGAGGAAGTTCTTTTCTAATTTCTTTTCTGTCTGTCCACAGTGCTCTCTGCTGCCACCTCTGTCCATGTTAGGAACTGTCCAGAGCAGGATAGGTTTGCTAAGGGGATTTGATCTTGCTCTGGACAGTTCCAGACATGGACAGAGGTGTCAGCAGAGAGCACTGTGGACAGACAGAAAAGAAATTCAAAAAGAAAAGAACTTTTTCTGTATTATACAGCAGCTGATAAGTACTGGATGGATTAAGATTTTTAAATAGAAGTAATTTACAAATCTGTATAACTTTCTGGCACCAGTTGATTTAAACAATCATCTCACTATAAGAGTTCAAGAGTTCATATACTACATTTTTTTACAGCCAATTTAAAGCCTAATTTGCACTGAATGCAGGACTGAATAACATTGTCCTCTGTTGACTATCTACCGCCATGTTTGATTATATTAATCCATAGGAAAACAGTTGGTATTTTTTTTTTTGTAAACACAACCAAATAAGAACCATCTGTCATCTAACCATCTCTAACATGGTAAATAATACAGCTTCTGCAATCGTGTTGGGCTCCAACAGCTCCACCTTGAGGCAGATTCGATATAAAGTTAATTAACAGCTTAGTCATTAAAAAAGTAGAAGTCTATGATTTGCTATGCTTAAGGGTGCGTTCCCACAAGGCGTATATGCAGCGTATTTCACGCTGCGCAAAATTTACGGCAGCAGCGGGAAATACGCTGCATATTCCTTGGTCACTATACACACAGGGCTTTCCGGGGGCAGCCCTATGCAAGTAGTGAGTTTTGGAGGCGGAGCCACGCGTCACAGACACACCGGCACACGGCCCCGCCTCCAAAACTCACTGCACACAGAGGGCTGCCGCCGGAAAGCCCTGTGTGTATAGTGAGCAAGGAATACGCAGCGTATTTCCTGCTGCTGCTGTAAATTTTGCGCAGCGTGAAATACGCTGCGTATACGCCATGTGAGGACGCACCCTAACAAAACGTTTAACATGTTAGTAGGACCAGCTTCAATGGACCAGTTAGGAGGACCAGCTACAATGGACCAGCTACAATATACCAGCTAAGATGACCAGTTACATTGAACAAGCTAAGAGGACCAGTTACATTGAACATGCTAAAAGGACCAGTTACAATGAACAAGCTAAGAGGACCAGTTACAATGAACACGCTAAGAGGACCAGTTACAATGGACCAGTTACAATGGACCAGTTACAATGAACAAGCTAAGAGGACCAGTTACAATGAACACGCTAAGAGGACCAGTTACAATGAACACGCTAAGAGGACCAGTTACAATGGACCAGTTACAATGAACAAGCTAAGATGACCAGTTACAATGGACCAGTTGAGGATCAGCTACAATGGACCAGTTGAGGACAAGCTGATAGGGCCCGTTACAATGGACCAGCTAAGAGGATAAGGTACAATATACCAGCTAAGAGGACCAGCTAAGAGAACAGCTACAAAGGAACAGTTAAGAAAACCAGCTATAATTGACCAGCTGCAATATACCAGCTAAGATGACCAGTTACAATGGACCAGCTAGAGGACCAGTTACAGTAGACCAGCTACAATGGACCAGCTAAGAGGATCAGCTACAATGGACCAGTTAAGGGGACCAGCTACAATGGACCAGCTAAGAGGACCAGCCACAATGGACCAGCTAAGAGGATCAGCTACAATGGACCAGTTAAGAGGACCAGCTACAATGGACCAGTTAAGAGGACCAGCTACAATGGACCAGTTAAGAGGACCAGCTACAATGGACCAGCTAAGAGGACCTGCTACAATGGACCAGCTAAGAGGACCAGCTACAATGGACCAGCTAAGAGGACCAGCCACAATGGACCAGCTAAGAGGATCAGCTACAATGGACCAGTTAAGAGGACCAGCTACAATGGACCAGCTAAGAGGACCAGCTACAATGGACCAGCTAAGAGGACCAGCCACAATGGACCAGCTAAGAGGATCAGCTACAATGGACCAGTTAAGAGGACCAGCTACAATGGACCAGTTAAGAGGACCAGCTACAATGGACCAGCTACAATGGACCAGCTAAGAGGACCAGCTACAATGGACCAGTTAAGAGGATCAGCTACAATGGACCAGTTAAGAGGACCAGCTACAATGGACCAGCTAAGAGGATCAGCTACAATGGACCAGTTAAGGGGACCAGCTACAATGGACCAGCTAAGAGGACCAGCCACAATGGACCAGCTAAGAGGATCAGCTACAATGGACCAGTTAAGAGGACCAGCTACAATGGACCAGTTAAGAGGACCAGCTACAATGGACCAGTTAAGAGGACCAGCTACAATGGACCAGCTAAGAGGACCTGCTACAATGGACCAGCTAAGAGGACCAGCTACAATGGACCAGCTAAGAGGACTAGCCACAATGGACCAGCTAAGAGGATCAGCTACAATGGACCAGTTAAGAGGACCAGCTACAATGGACCAGCTAAGAGGACCAGCTACAATGGACCAGCTAAGAGGACCAGCCACAATGGACCAGCTAAGAGGATCAGCTACAATGGACCAGTTAAGAGGACCAGCTACAATGGACCAGTTAAGAGGACCAGCTACAATGGACCAGCTACAATGGACCAGCTAAGAGGACCAGCTACAATGGACCAGTTAAGAGGATCAGCTACAATGGACCAGTTAAGAGGATCAGCTACAATGGACCAGTTAAGAGGACCAGCTACAATGGACAAGTTAAGAGGATCAGCTACAATGGACCAGCTAAGAGGACCAGCTACAATGGACCAGCTAAGAGGACCAGCTACAATGGACCAGTTAAGAGGACCAGCTACAATGGACCAGCTAAGAGGACCAGCTACAATGGGTCAGGACAAGTTGTACTTATTTCTAGGTAGAATTTTAAAGTAAAAAAAAAAAAAAAATACACTTGCATTATGTTCTCCTAGGTCTTCACACACCAGTTGTAGGACTAACTCAGTCTGCAACATTGCCAAATATATTGGAACTCCAAAAAGAGACAAGCAAACTAAGCTATGGCAAGATCCGTCCAAACATGCCAACTTCATGGGACCAGCTGACCATCTAATGCAGTGTTTCCCAACCAGGGTGCCTCCAGCTGTTGCAAAACTACAACTCCCAGCATGGCCGGACAGCAGAGGACAATCGGTTCCTTCTTCTTATTACTGGAGCCCCATGTCTGATTACATGTTATAAAAAGGTGCACACACCCCATGCATTACAGTTCTCGGTTTATCGGTAGTCCTGGTAACTTATAAGGTTCGCCTATCATTGTCCGTACTAGTTGATCATCTAATCCCCGTTCACTGCCTGCATTCAGTATACGCCAAATCGTCACCATCAGCTGCTATGAGCTCTAAAACAGATGTAGAGTTAACAGCTGCCCGGTGTGGAGTAGATACAGCTGATTTGAGCCCGACATCTGCTGCTTGTTTATCCGTGTCAACCCTCGGCAGCGGAGGGTCATTCGGCTTTGCCAGGTGAAAGATCAGAACCCAGCTTTAGAGCAGTGCTCTTCAACCTGTGGCTCTCCAGCTGAAGCAAAACTACAACTTCCAGCATGCCCGGACAGCCGAAGGCTGTCCGGGCATGCTAGGAGTTGTAGTTTTGCATTGGCTGTAGAGCCGCAGGTTCAGGAATGGCACTTTAAAAGGGTACTCCCGTGGAAAACTTTTTTTTTAAACCAACTGGTGCCAGAAAGTTAAACAGATTTGTAAATGACTTCTATTAAAAAATCTTTACCCTTCCAGTACTTTTTAGCAGCTGTATGCTACAGAGGAAATTCTGTTCTTTTTGAATTTCTTTTCTGTCTTGTCCACAGTGCTCTCTGCTGACACCTCTGTCCGTATCAGGAACTGTCCAGAGCAGGAGAAAATCCCCATAGCAAACCTATGCTGCTCTGGACAGTTCCTGATATGGTCATCAGGTGTCAGCAGAGAGCACTGTGGACAAGACAGAAAAGAAATTCAAAAAGAACAGAATTTCCTCTGTAGCATACAGCTGCTAAAAAGTAATTGAAGTCATTTACAAATCTGTTTAACTTTCTGGCACCAGTTGACTTAAAAAGACCTAAAAAAATAAAAAAAAAAGTTTACCACCGGAGTACCCCTTTAAGGTAAAGCTGGCCATGTAAAATAACAAAAAAAACAAAAAAAGGCTGTTTCGGCATGCTGGGAGTTGTAGTTTTTCAACAGTTGGAGAGCTGCAGGTTAAGGAACGGTGCTTTAGGGTAGAGCTGGCCATGCCAAAAAAATAAAAACAACAACAACAACAACACACAAATCCCACATCACATAATTTCTTATGGCCAAAAGCAAAGCAAAACAAACCCAATTTGCGCTCTCACGATGACCTCATTCTTTTTCGACGTGATGACATCAGCATAAAGCTGCCACTGGGAAGGAAAGGTACCTTCTTCTATAAACTACAGGTTGACCGTTTTTCTCCATCGTTTCTCGGAAGCGCTATCTAGCCAACCCTGCGCCAAGTCAGAAACTGCCCGCAGCAGTCGGAGATATCCTTCCGAAGACACCATAAATCACAGCAGGTCAACAGAGCCGACTAATAGAGTAAAAGCAACGAGGTATGGAAGTGTTTCCCAACCAGGGTGCCTTCAGCAGTTGCAAAACTACAACTCCATACAACTACAATGGGTGCCTCCAGCTGTTGCAAAACTACAACTTCCTACAACTACAATGGGTGCCTCCAGCTGTTGCAAAACTTCAACTCCCACAACTCCCTACAACTACAATGGGTGCCTCCAGCTGTTGTAAGACTACAACTCACACAACTCCCTACAACTACAATGGGTGCCTCCAGCTGTTGCAAAACTACAACTCCCTACAACTACAATGGGTGCCTCCAGCTGTTGCAAAACTACAACTCCCACAACTCCCTACAACTACAATGGACAAAAGCAAAGCAAAACAAACCCAATTTGCGCTCCCGCCATTACCTCATTCTTTTTCAACGTGATGACATCACTTGATAAGAAGCGTAAAGCCGCCACTGGGAAGGAAAGGTACCTTTTTCTATAAACTACAGGTTGACCGTTTTTCTACCTGCGCCAAGTCAGAAACTGTCGGAGATATCCTTCCGAAGACACCATAAATCACAGCAAGTCAACAGAGCCGACTATTAGACCAGAATCAACTAGGTATGGAAGGGTTTCCCAACCAGGGCGCCTCCAGCTGTTGCAAAACTACAACTCCCTACAACTACAATGGGTGCCTCCAGCGGTTGCAAAACTACAACTCCCTACAACTACAATGGGTGCCTCCAGCTGTTGCAAAACTACAACTCCCTACAACTACAATGGGTGCCTCCAGCTGTTGCAAAACTACAACTCCCACAACTCCCTACAACTACAATGGGTGCCTCCAGCTGTCGTAAAACTACAACTCCCACAACTACAATGGCCAAAAGCAAAGCAAAACAAACCCAATTTGCGCTCCCGCCATGACCTCATTCTTTTTCGACGTGATGACATCACTCGATAACAAGCGTAAAGCTGCCACTGGGAATTAAAGGTACCTTCTTCTATAAACTACAGGTTGACCGTTTTTCTCCATCGTTTCTCGGAGGCGCTACCTGCGCCAAGTCAGAAACTGTCGGAGATATCCTACCGAAGACACCGTAAATCACAGCAAGTCAACAGAGCCGACTAATAGAGTAGAATCAACTAGGTATGGAAGGGTTTCCCAACCAGGGCGCCTCCAGCTGTTGCAAAACTACAACTCCCTACAACTACAATGGGTACCTCCAGCGGTTGCAAAACTACAACTCCCTACAACTACAATGGGTGCCTCCAGCTGTTGCAAAACTACAACTCCCACAACTCCCTACAACTACAATGGGTGCCTCCAGCTGTTGCGAAACTACAACTCCCTACAACTACAATGGGTGCCTCCAGCTGTTGCAAAACTACAACTCACACAACTCCCTACAACTATAATGGGTGCCTCCAGTTGTTGCAAAACTACAACTCCCACAACTCCCTACAACTACAATGGCCAAAAGCAAAACAAACCCAATTTGCAGTCCCGCCATGACCTCATTCTTTTTTGACGTGATGACATCACTTGATAAGAAGCGTAAAGCCGCCACTGGGAAGGAAAGATACCTTCTATAAACTACAGGTTGACCGTTTTTCTCCATCGTTTCTCGGAGGCGCTACCTGCGCCAAGTCAGAAACTGTCGGAGATATCCTTCCGAAGACACCGTAAATCACAGCAAGTCAACAGAGCCGACTAATGGAGTAGAATCAACTAGGTATGGAAGGGTTTCCCAACCAGGGCGCCTCCAGCTGTTACAAAACTACAACTCCCAGCATGCCCGGACAGCCGAAGGCTGTCCGGGCATGCTGGGAATTGTAGTTTTGCAACAGCTGGAGGCGCCCTGGTTGGGAAACACTGAGATATGGGATGAGGTTTAGAGAGTGCTAGGAACTCCATGGGCACTGACCTTGTGCTGTCTATGGCATAAAGTCATAGACTTTATAACTATTACCTAGTAGTAGAACCAAGCCTAGAACCAATCTACTATAACACCCCCTCCCCCCCCCCCCCCCCCCCTCCATTCCTATACAGGTGTAAAGAATAAAGGCTGCGCAGAGTACTCACTCCCGAGAGTCTCCCTCCTGGTAGCTGAGAATTGTGTTCATTAAAGTGCATGTAAGTGCACCGAGCAGTGTCTGCTGCAGCGGGGAGGGACAGGCTGTGATTGGCAGGAGAAGCAGTCACTTCGACATCAACACATCTCCCCCACTGTGTCCTGGATACTCGCCGCCTTCCCTCCAGTCATTGTGTCCTGTACATTGTGTATGTAACAAGCCTCATCCAATAACAATGTAGTTTACAAGTCATTACGTCCTACCCACCGCTGCCTTCTGTGTCACATTGTGTTCAGTAATATGAGGATACTTTCCTTCTGCTGTATGTCTCGCCTGCACTCCCTGACTAATGTTTTACATTGTTTACGCGGTCGGTCACTTCCCTTTTTTTCCACACACTATGTGATTCACTTTATGTAGCAGAGCTGATTTGTGTCCTCGACCGGCGCGGGAGGTTTTACCTGTGGAAAGTCCACATCAAACATTAGGACGTCACAAAGACGTAGCGCCGGACGGCAGCTGTGCTACATATGTTCACCGACAATCCCTAGTGCACGACGCCACTGACTTTATCGATCTCAGTAATCCGCTGCTAGAACTAACGCTATACACAACTGAAGGTTACGGATCACTAGAGGAAGTAACAGGGGCCCAATGCCGGTCATTTAAATAGTAGGGTTGGATAAGGACACAGGTTCGTTAAGTTTAAAAGGGTTATAAGTGTCTAATGGTGGAGGGTCCAACTGCCGGGACCCCCTATGATCTCTGAACTGGGCCCATGACTTACCTCGGAGCGCTCTGGCCCCCGCCTTCTGAGACTTAACTGGTCTCGGGAGTGACAGCCCATACCAGACCAGTTTGTTTTGCATGGTGAGGGCCAGACCCATCCAAGGTAAGAGATGAGTCCAGTTTAGAGATCGCGGGGGTACCAGTCGTCGAATACCCTACAATCAGACACTTATGGACAATCACACTTAATATAACTCCTTTAACCAAGAAGGGAAGGAAATGGAGGAAGGGGAGGGGAATGGGTGGATGAAGGGAAGGGGTATAGGTAGATGAAGAGAAGGGGGTATGGGTGGATGAAGAGAAGGAGTATGGGTGGATAAAGGGAAGGGGGTATGGGAGGATGAAGGGAAGGGGGTACGGTTGGATGAAGGGAAGGGGGTATGGGTGGATGAAGGGAGGGGGTATGGGTGGATGAAGGGGAGGGGTATAGGTGGATGAACACAAGGTGTATGGGTGGATGAAGAGAAGGGGTATGGGTGGATGAACACAAGGTGTATGGGTGGATGAAGAGAAGGGGTATGGGTGGATGAAGGGAAGGGGTATATGTGGATGAACACAAGGTGTATGGGTGGATGAAGAGAAGGGGTATGGGTGGATGAACACAAGGTCTATGGGTGGATGAAGAGAGGGGGTATGGGTGGATGAATGGGAGGGGTATAAGTCCATGAAGAGAAGGAGTATAGGTGGATGAAGGGGAGGGATATTGTTGGATGAAGGAAGGGGTATGGGTGGATGAAGGGAAGGGGTATGGGAGGATGAAGGGAGTGGTATGGGATGATGAAGGGGAGGGGTATGGGTGGATGAAGGGGAGGGGTATGGGTGGATGAAGGGAAGGGGTATGAGTGGATAAAGGGAGGGGTATGCGTGGATGAAGGGGAGGGGTATGGGTGGATGAAGGGAAGGGGTATAGGTGGATGAATGGGAGTGGTATGGGTGGATGAGGAGAAGGGTTATGGGTGTATGAATGAGAAGAGTATGGGTGGATGAAGGAGAGGGATATGGGTGGATGGAGGGGGTATGGGTGGATGAAGGAGAGGGGTATGGGTGGATGAAGGGAAGGGGTATGGATGGATGATGGGAGGGTTATGGGTGGATGAAGGGGAGGGGTATGGGTGGATGAAGGGGAGGGGTATGGGTGGATGAAGGGAAGGGGTATAGGTGGATGAATGGGAGTGGTATGGGTGGATGAGGAGAAGAGTTATGGGTGTATGAATGAGAAGAGTATGGGTGGATGAAGAGAAGGGGGTATGGGTAAATGAAGGGAAGGAGTATGGGTGGATGAAGGGAAGGGGTATGGGTGGATGAACGAGAGGGGTATGGGTGGATGAAGGAGAGGGGTATGGGTGGATGAAGTGAAGGGGTATGGGTGGATGAAGGAGAGGGGTATGGGTGGATGAAGGGAAGGAGTATGGGTGGATGAAGGAGAGGGGTATGGGTGGATGAAGGAGAGGGGTCTGGGTGGATGAAGGAGAGGGGTATGGGTGGATGAAGGGAAGGGGTATGGGTGGATGAAGGAGAGGGGTATGGGTGGATGAAGGAGAGGGGTATGGGTGGATGAAGGAGAGGGGTATGGGTGGATGAAGGAGAGGGGTATGGGTGGATGAAGGGGAGGAGTATGGGTGGATGAAGGGGAGGAGTATGGGTGGATGAAGTGAAGGGGTATGGGTGGATGAAGGGAAGGGGTATAGGTGGATGAAGGAGAGGGGTATGGGTGGATGAAGGAGAGGGGTATGGGTGGATGAAGGGGAGGAGTATGGGTGGATGAAGGGAAGGATATGGGTGGATGAACACAAGGTGTGTGGAAGGATGAAGAGAAGGGGTATTGGTGGATGAAGGAGAGGGGTATGGGTGGATGAAGGAGAGGGGTATGGGTGGATGAAGGAGAGGGGTATGGGTGGATGAAGGGGAGGAGTATGAGTGGATGAAGAGAAGGGGTATGGGTGGGTGGATGAAGGGAAGGGGTATGGGTGGATGAAGGGAGGGGGTATGGGTAGATGAAAGGGAGGGGTAGGGGTGGATGAAGAGAAGGGGTATTGGTGGATGAAGGGGAGGGGTATGGAAGGATGTAGGGAAGGGATATGGGTGGATGAAGGAAAGGGGTATGGGTGGTTAAAAGAAATAGAACATGCACTATAATCCGCACCACACTGCAAAAATCAGGGAGTATTTAAAAGGGTGTTCTGTGTGCATGCTGCTGCTGTAATTTTACACAGTTTTGTCATATAAATTGAATATTATTTGCTTCCCTGTGTTTATTCTATTGTTAAGCATTTAGAATTAGAATTTTCTATCCAGACACTTTGATGTCTTGCTTGATCTCCCCATATGTACTCCTTTATAACCTTCCCATTTTGCTGACTGGGAACAACCAACATCTTTTTCACACTATATCATAGTATTAGACTCTGTTCTTTTAATATGTTTATAATGACCTGGTAGATAGCTTACACAAATGTAAGGTAATGCACTTGGGCTGAGGAAACACAATGTATGACTATGTTTTAAAACACTGGGTAAAACTACAACAGAAATAAAATTGGGGGTACTGGTGGACAGTAAACCTTTAGTAAGCAGTGCCAGACAGCTGCTGCCAAGGCTAATAAAGTCATGGGATGTATCGAGAGAGGGGTAGAGGCTCCTGACCAGGCCTGGTGCAAGGATTTTCGCCACCCTAGGCGAAAGCTAATTTTGCCGCCCCTTGACCCCGCCCATTGGCTCCTCCTGATGTATGGAGGCGCACGCAATATCAGGATGTTGTACGAACCCGACCTTAGTTATTGCCCCTGTCTGCCTCGGAGGTGGCGCTGTGCTCCTCCAGCAGGCTGAAAAGTGCAGATTATACAGTATGGGTGGGGGTTTTGCTTGATGGGCAGCTGCTTCGGATGCTGGCTAACTTTATTGTAGCGGGCAGAGAAGTGCCCGCCCATCAAGAGGGCACTCTAGGCAGCTGCCTATTTTGCCTATAGGCAGAGCCGCCCCTGCTCCTGACAGGGACATCGTTTTGCCTCTGTATAAATCATTAGTCAGATCACACACAGAATATTGTGCCCAATTTTTGTTACCTGTATATTAGAAGAAAATGGCTGAACTAGAGAGGGTGCAGAGGAGCCGATCAATGGAAAACAATGGAAAACATTTTTTTTTTTTTTCAAATGAACTGGTTCCAGAAAGTTAAACAGATTTGTAAATTACTTCTTTTAAAAACATCTTAATCCGTCCAGTACTTATCAGCTGCTGAATGCTGCAGATGAAGTTGAGTTGTTCTTTCCAGTTTGACCACAGTACTCTCTGCTGACACCTCTGTCTGTGTCAGAAACTGTCCAGAGCAGGAGCAAATCCCCATCGCAAACCTCTCCTGCTTTGTACAGTTCCTGACACGGACAGAGGGGTCAGCAGAGAGCACTGTGGTCAGACTGAAAAGAACAACTCAACTTCCTCTGGAGCATACAGCAGCTGATAAGTACTGGAAGGATTAAGATTTTTTAATAGAAGTAATTTACAAATCTGGCTACAGTTGATTTTAAAAAGATTGTTTTCCACCGGAGTACCCCTTTAAGGCAGCTGGGACTCTCATAGCTGATTTGTAAGGAATATTACACTTGTGTAAATACATTAAAAAGCATCAGATCCTTAAAGGGGTACTCCACTGCCCCAGCGTTTTGTTCCGAACGCTGGGTGCGGGGGTCAGGATGTCACGCCAAGCCCCCTCAATGCAAGTCTATGGGAGGGGCGTGGCGGTCGCCACGCCCCTCCCATAGACTTGCATTGAGAGGGCATGGCATGACATTATGAGGGAGCGTGATCATGGCGTCACCACCCCCGCAGCCCGTACCCAGCGTTCTGAACAAAATGTTCTGAACGCTGTGGGAGTGGAGTACCCCTTTAAGAGAGACATTTTTCTGTATCTGTGTTTAAAGGTCAAGAGACATTTCTGGTTACTCACGTAGCTCTTTCACGTGGGCCGACCACATTTATAACCACCACCATCCTGTCAGCAAAATAAAGGCTAAAATGCAGAAGTGAGACGGCTGCCCCTCTGTTACCACTCTGTGTAGTCTGACCAGGAATCTTGTAGTCATTGCCGGGTAAGGGTGGGTTCACACTACGTTTTCTCCCATACTAAAAGCTAAAAGCTCGCGCTCCCGTATGTGACCGTATGCGCTCCCGTATGTCATCCATTTCAATGAGCCGACCGGAGTGAAACGTTCGGTCGGCTCATTTTTGCGCCGTATGCGCTTTTACAACCGGACCTAAAACTGTGGTCAACCACGGTTTTAGGTCCGGTTATAAAAGCGCATACGGCGCAAAAATGAGCCGACCGGACCGAACGTTTCACTCCGGTCGGCTCATTGAAATGAATGACATACGGGAGCGCATACGGTCACATACGGGAGCGCGAGCTTTTAGCTCCCCCCTGCCGTATGCGCTCCCGTATGGGAGAAAACGTAGTGTGAACCCAGCCTAACAAATGATCTAGGAGAAGAAGATCCCTCTGGTAACACTTACCTTTTGAGAATATAACAATACAAATTTCACTCACTGGCCTCTTTATTAGGTACACCTGTTCAATGACTTGTTAACACAAATCAGCCAATCACATGGCAGCAACGCAATACATTAAAGGGGCACTCTGGTGAAAACCTTTTTTTTTTTTTTTTTAAATCAACTGGTGCCAGAAAGTTAAACAGATTTGTAAATTACTTCTATTAAAAAATCTTAATCCTTCCAGTACTTATTAGCTGCTGAATACTACAGAGGAAATTCTTTTCATTTTGAAACACGGAGCTCTCTGCTGACATCATGACCACAGTGCTCTCTGACGACATCTCTGTCCATTTTAGGAACTGTCCAGAACAGCATATGTTTGCTATCGGGATTTCCTTTTACTCTGGACAGTTCCTAAAATGGACAGAGATGTCAGCAGAGAGCACTGTGCTCATGATGTCAGCAGACAGCTCTGTGTTTCAAATGGAAAAGAATTTCCACTGTAGTATTCTGCAGCTAATAAGTACAGGAAGGATTAAGATTTTTCAATAGAAGTAATTTACAAATCTGTACAAATCTACAGGGCGTTTCACGCAAAACTATTTCTCGAGTTTACAGAAAATGGTCCACAAAGAGAAAATACCTAGTGAGAGGCAGCTGTGTGGCCGTAAATGCCTTTTTGATGTTAGAGGAGAATGGGCAGACTGGTCTGAGATGATAGAAAGGCAACAGTAACTCAAATAACCACTGGTTACAACCAATGGATGCAGAATACCATCTCTGAAGGCACAACATGTCAAACCTTGAAGTAGATGGGCTACAGCAGCAGAAGACCACATCGGGTGTCACTCCTGTCAGCTAAGAACAGGAAACTGAGGCTACAATTGACACTGGTCATCAATACTGGACAATGGAAGATAGAAGAACGTTGTCTGGTCTTATAAGTCTCTATCCCAGCTGTTATATTCAGATAGCAGGGTCAGAATTTCACATAAACAACAAGATAGCATGGATCCATCCTGCCTTGTATCAGGTGTTCAGGCTGGTGGTGCAGTAATGGTGGTGGTGGTTGGGGGAGGGGCATTTTCTTGGTACACTTTGGGCCCCTTAGTACCAACTGAGCTTTGTTTAAACACTACAGCCTACCTTAGTATTGTTACTGACCATGTCCATCCCTCTTTATGACCACAGTGGACCCATCTTCTGATGATACTTCCATCAGGATAATGCCCCATGTCACATGACAACATCTAATACAGGACAATGAGGTCACATGACATCATCTCATACATGACAACGAGGTCACATGACAGCATCTCATACAGGACAATGAGGTCACATGACTCCAATGGCCTCCACAGTCACCAGATCTCATCCAATAGATCACCGCTGGGATGTGGTGGAACCGGAGATTCTCATCATGGATGTGCAGCCGACAAATCTATAGCAACTGTGTGATGTCATCATGTCCATATGGAGGAACTGTGTGATGTCATCATGTCCATATGGAGAACTGTGCAGCTCTGCTGCAGCTCTCCCGTGCAGGAGGCATGTCAGCCGCAGCATGACGCTGCGGCCAACATGCCCCCTCCATGTATCTCTATTAGAGAGGCGGAGATACAGTGTTCGTGTATCCCCACCTCTCCCATAGAGCTGTATGGGGGAGGGAGTGTCGTCAACCTCAGTGATATAGATGGTTTGTCGGCACTTCATCGTAGAGGTGGTGCTCGTGGATAAGGTAGTCAATAGGATAAGAAATGGATCCCGGCACTCACCAGATGATGCAATAAGTTCAGTTTTATTTGTAGGAATACATCTTTAAGAACAGTGTACTTAAAGATGTATTCCTAGAAATAAAACTGAACTTATTGCATCATCTGGTGAGTGCCGGGATCCATTTCTTATCCTATTGTCAACCTCAGTGAGACATTAGCTGCGCACAGCCGTGGCAATGCCTGGACCCCATACGGGAGATCGCGCGGGGGGGGGGTCCCAGTGGTCGGACCCCCTGCGATCAGATAGGGGATAAGTGTCTTAAACTGCAGTACTCCTTTACGTGCCATGATCGATAGCGATCACAGCACTAAAACAGTGCAGTCGATATTCCCCTAACCCATCGACACCCCCAAAACATGTATGCCTCTTAAAAGGCGAGGAGGAAAAAACAAAAATGCAAAAAGGAAAACTTTCTGCATCCTCAAGGCCAAAATGAATTGTGTCCTTAAGGGGTTAAAACTACAACTGCCAGCATGCCCAGACAGCCGTTGGCTTTCTGGGCATGCTGGTAGTTGTAGTTTTGCACCAGCTGAAGGTCCACTGTTTGGAAACCACTACTATAGAATGAGCAATGCAAAGGTGCAAGAAGGAGACCCTAAGGGTACTTTTACACTGGAAGGTGTATGCCCAACAGACTAGTGCCAACCAATGAGGATTTTTAGGACTGCACCTTTATAGAATATTTAATAAAGAAAACGGCTCCTGAAAATCTCACCACTAAGGGTCCCCATACCTACTGGGACACTAACCAGTCCTGCAGCAGCATCAGCTTGTCCATGTGTCACGGACATGAGATGACTCATGGACAAGGCTGCATGAGCAGACACACCAATCGTCTCCCACCACCACAAGGGAGGGACACACCCCCTCCCACCACACACCAATCACCTCCCACCACCACAAGGGAGAGACACGCCCTCTCCACCACACACCAATCACCTCCCACCACCACAAGGAGGGACACGCCCCCTCATACCACACACCAATCACCTCCCACCACCACAAGGAGGGACACGCCCTCTCCACCACACACCAATCACCTCCCACCACCACAAGGAGGGACACGCCCCCTCATACCACACACCAATCACCTCCCACCACCACAAGGAGGGACACGCCCTCTCCACCACACACCAATCACCTCCAACCACCACAAGGGAGAGACACGCCCCCTCATACCACACACCAATCACCTCCCACCACCACAAGGTGGGACACGCCCTCTTCCCCTGAGAGGATTTCTAACACTGTGAGCTAATGAAAAGTGGGATTTTTATAATAAATATAGGTGACCGAGGCATAAAAATTAGATGTACATGGTCAGGATTAGGTACTGAGTAACATATTAATTCTTTTTTTGTGTGTGTGTGTCAATAAGGATTGTGGTGCATGCGTAGTGATCCCTGTGTGTACTGCCTGCTCATGTGTCATCAGTGAGGATTGTGGCGCATGCATAGTGATCCCTGTGTGTACTGCCTGCTCATGTGTCATCAATGAGGATTGTGGTGCATGCGTAGTGATCCCTGTGTGTACTGCCTGCTCATGTGTCATCAATGAGGATTGTGGCACATGTGTAGTGATTCCTGTGTGTATTGCCTGCTCATATGTCATCAATGAGGATTGCGGCGCATGCGTATTGATCCCTTTGTGTATTGCCTGCTCATATGTCATCAATGAGAATTGTGGCGCATGCGTAGTGATCCCTGTGTGTACTGCCTGTTCATGTGTCATCAGTGAGGATTGTGGCGCTTGCATAGTGATCCCTGTGTGTATTGCCTGCTCATGTGTCATCAAGAAGGATTGTGGCGCATGCGTAGTGATCCCTGTGTGTACTGCCTGTTCATATGTCATCAGTGAGGATTGTGACGCATGCGTAGTGATCCCTGTGTGTACTGCCTGCTCATGTGTTGTCAATGTGGATTGTGGCGCATGCATAGTGATCCCTGTGTGTATTGCCTGCTCATGTGTCATCAAGGAGGATAGTGGCGCATGCGTAGTGATCCCTGTGTGTATTGCCTGCTCATGTGTCATCAAGGAGGATTGTGGCGCATGCGTAGTGATCCCTGTGTGTATTGCCTGCTCATGTGTCATCAAAGAGGATTGTGGCGCATGCATAGTGATCCCTGTGTGTATTGCCTGCTCATGTGTCATCAGTGAAGATTGTGGCGCATGCGTAGTGATCCCTGTGTGTACTGCCTGCTCATGTGTCATCAAAGAGGATTGTGGCGCATGCATAGTGATCCCTGTGTGTATTGCCTGCTCATGTGTCATCAAGGAGGATTGTGGCGCATGCGTAGTGATCCCTGTGTGTATTGCCTGCTCATGTGTCATCAAAGAGGATTGTGGCACATGCATAGTGATCCCTGTGTGTACTGCCTGCTCATGTGTCATCAAGGAGGATTGTGGCGCATGCATAGTGATCCCTGTGTGTACTGCCTGTTCATGTGTCATTAGTGAGGATTGTGGCGCATGCGTAGTGATCCCTGTGTGTACTGCCTGCTCATGTGTTGTCAATGAGGATTGTGGCACGTTCGTAGTGAGTCTGCCAGGTTTAGAATCAGACAAATTGATGGCGTATGCCCAGGCAATACACACAGGGCTGCCAGGCAAGACCTGTCTGTCAATCAACAGATGAAGCGGGTGTGATGTCAGAGGAGGTGTTGCAGCCCTGGGACCCGCCTCTCTGACACTATGGACTCTTTAAAACCACCAAATGCACAGGTATCTATTGCAGGTTACCATCTGTAAATTAAGTGACAGATGCACTTTAACTATATTGGGGGCAGCAATAGAAAATAAAATGACGTATTACGTACGTTAGACATAGCGCCCTATTACAGACTTTGCATTGGGGCCTTGTATACTTCCATTATGTACAGAATTCTGTATTTGCCTATACTATGACTGCTGACTCATAGACTACCTGTAGACGTTAATGGGTTAAATAAAGCCTCGTATCTTTCAGGACTTTGAACATTATGTAGCTGTTCGGCACGGGTAGGGCTGTGACCTTTTCTCATTTATTTTTGTGAAGAATGACTGGCTGTCCTTATTAGATAACCTAATATCACAACCACAACCCAAACTGTCTACAATAAACCAGGGTCAAAAGGACAAGGTAGAGGGTGGAAAATGTCTTCTACATGAATGTGGAACATGGTGTTTACTTCATATTTGTATTACATTACCCTCTAGTGTTATAACATGTTAGCGCAGACTGATGTAGAGGCTGCGATTGGTATATGTTCAGGTTTTCATCACATTTTGTTCTGGTTTCTTTTATGCAATTTTTAAAGTCAAAACCAGGTGTAGATCATAAAGAGTGCGAAACTGTAAAGGCCAAATAACAGAAAAAATCCTGATCAAAACCTACATGTCTGCTTTAAAGGGGTATTTTTTATTTTATTTGACTATGCTACAGAGGCTGTAACGTTAGTGTAATTCATAATATAGTGTCTGTACCGGTGTTTGATGATGGTCTCACAATTTTTACGTGATTTTTGCCCCAATGTTCATTTTTAGCAGCATACAAAATAAGTGTTGTCTCAGGTTTTCCCAAGTTGCAGTGCAGCCCGAGACATTACATCACTAGTCAGGTGTTGAAAGGGAGCATGGCAGTGCTTGAATTGGTGGAGTGACTGCTGACTAGAAAGGAGATCATTCTCGACAGGGCTGCAGGGAATTGTAGTTTACAGCACAGAACAGCATGCGTGGCAGCTCAGCTGTGCTGCAATGGGTGGGGTGACTGATGTGTGGGAGAAAGAAAAGTGAACTCACATTTAGAAACAAGGGATCCTGGAACTTGTAGTCGGAGGGAGGGCACTGCAACACAAAAAGAAAGCAGCAGCATTATAGTGGACTCACAACACAGTCATTTAGTCCCAAAATGATCACGGATCCTTCCTAAGCATGTCCATTACTGTCTGACAGGTAAGAAATCACCAACACTAAAACTCTGATCAGCTCCAATATTTTAAAACATAACCTTTATTATGCCAGGATAGAATGTCTGATAAACAAAAATCAACCAAAATATACAGTTCTAATGCACCAACAAACAAGTGTATCAACAATACAAGAACACCACCGTAACACAGACTCGGGAGTATCATGGTACTAATAGCCTAGGTATTAGGTATTATCAGGTAGGTATGTACTAGTAAAGGGGGCTAAAGAAATGTTCTAGACCGATATCAGTGTAAGGAAAAAGGGTGATGTAATCCTCACTTTTTCCTATTTTCGATGACATTTTTGAGGCTTGGGAACCAATTACAAGGCTTCCATAGACTGTGTGTGAATATACGTCAATCTCTGAGTAGTTGTGGGTGCAAGAGTAGGAATCCCAATCCTTTACAACATGTAGACAAAAAGAAGCACACCACTTCGAAGTTGAATAATGAAGATAATTTATTTGCAATCCATAAACAATAAGAGTAATGTTTTGGTCCACACTGGACCTTCCTCAGACCTATGAGTTGGCCAAAATTCTTCTTCCATACCTCCACAGCAATCGAGTGAGTTCCCAGCAGAATTTGCAGTTAAAGGGGTACTCGGGGTTTGTTCCGAACGCTGGAGACGGTGATGGGTGAGATTTTCAAACCCGTGAGAAAATCGGACCGCTCTTCCCTTCTCCGAACTCGGACCGCTCCTCCCCTCCGCTCTCCCAACTCGGACCGCTCCTCCCCTCCGCTCTCCCAACTCGGACCGCTCCTCCCCTCCGCTCTCCCAACTCGGACCGCTCCTCCCCTCCGCTCTCCCAACTCAGACCGAGGGCGTCTGCACTACATAATTAAGCTACGCTCCCTTATCTCCCCCTCCCGGAGGATGGAGGACGCAGCTACACAACAGGGGAGACAGACACGGCTCCATCCCCTCTCATCGCTTTGTATTCTGAGGACCTAGTTTACCATGGGGAGGTTCAAAGTTTGCACGGGGAATTATGTAGTGCAGACGTGTGACCTTGGGCTCTACCGAATACGGAGGGCGGAGGGGAGGAGCGGTCCGAGTTTGGAGAGCGGAGGGGAGGAGTGGTCCGAGTTCGGAGAGCGGTCCGACTTTCTCACGGGTTTATAAAATCTCACCCATCACTGGCGCCGGGAGCTTGTGACATCATAGCCATGCCCCCTCATGATGTCACGCCCTGCCCACTCAATGCAAGTCTATGGGAGTGGGCGTGACGTCTGTCACGCCCCCTCCCATAGACTTGCATTGAGGGGGTGGGGGTGACATAATGAGGGGGTGGGGCTATAAAGTCAGAAGCTTCCAGCGTTCGCAACAGTTTGTTCCAAACGCTGAGCAGCAGAGTACCCCTTTAAGTACATGCATTACTAGACATGTTTTTCTGATTTCATATTTATTTTGTATAACTCATAGGTCTGAGGAAGGTCCCGTGTGGACCGAAACGTTACGCTTATTGTTTATAGATTGCAAATAAATTATCTTCATTATTCAACTTCAAAGTGGTGTGCTTCGTTTTGTCTACAGGTTTCCATAGAGTTATGGTCTCAACATACAATGGTCGGCCTGGAACCCACTGATATTGTAACTTGAGGGATCACTGTAATTTCAATTTAATTTTCACAATGTTGGCCATGATGTAAAAGTATAATGCAAAAGACAGTACATGTAATCTAATTAATGCAAAACACTTGTTAACTTTTCCATCATCACCTATTGACAGGTTACTCTCAGCAACCTGGCAGTTTTTTTTTATTCTGGCTTTGGAAGGTTAAAGGGGTACTCCAGGGGAAAACATTTATTTATTTATTTTTTAAAAATCAACTGGTGCCAGAAAGTTAAACTGATTTGTAAATTACTTCTATTTAAAATTCTTAATCCTTCCAGTACTTATCAGCTGCTGTATACTCCAGAGGAAGTTGAGTTTCTTTCCAGTCTGACCACAGTGCTCTCTGCTGACACCTCTGTCCATGTCAGGAACTGTCCAGAGCAGGAGAGGTTTGCTATGGGGATTTGCTCCTACTCTGGAAAGTTCCTGACATGGACAGAGGTGGCAGCAGAGGGCACTGTGGTCAGACAGAAAAGGAGTACACAACTTCCTCTGGAGCATACAGCAGGTGGTAAGTACTGGAAGGATTAAGATTTTTTAATAGAAGTAATTTACAAATCTGTATAATTTTATGGAGCCAGTTAATATGAATGTCTTCCACAGGAGTACAATTTTAAATGGCTGAAATTCTGTTTGTGTTCATAGCATTGCGTTAGTGTTCAGCTCATGTGTAAATGAGAAAAGCTATACTCTTCCGACCGGTCATGGCTGAACGTGTACACGGATGATCCATTACATCAGGGCTTTCTACCATGACATTAAATTTTCATCTCCCTTGAGTTCTTTTGTTCTTCTTAAGTCAATGCTGACCAGAAAGATGGAAATTGTGTACCGCGGACGCAGCAGACAGTCTATAGTTAGGGTATCTCTCTTCAACAATCCTCTTGCTGGCTGCCAATCAAAACCCAGGATTAAACTTTAATCTTGGTGGCTTGAGTGGCTGGTGGGGACACAAGTATTTATGAGCTCGAGGACAAACCTTCCCGAGGTTAAGTTTCCACTTGTTTTTTTCTGGGCAAAAACTCAGTGGCCAGAAACACGCCATAGTTTTAGCATCTACAAGGGTAAGTAGTGGTGCAAAGCATCACTACTTATCTCTGCTGGCGGTACAGTATCCAGTGTTGCATTGGGCAGAGCTGTATACTGTTCCTGCTTCTGGTGGGGCTGAGCTGTGCCTGCAGCTATACAGCCGCGGGCACAGCTCATGCTGGCAGGAAATATACATTGTATATCTCCTGCCCAGCAAGAGTATACAGTAAAGCAGCCATCTTTATAGATTGCTGATTTACTGTAACCCCTTGTGGGGCTGAGCACTATGGGCGTGCTCAGCAAGGCAAGAGTTAACTAGCGCTCTATACTGTGAGCAAAAGTTCACTTACCCCCCTCTGTTTCTGATCCTACCTGGTCCGGTGTAGCTCCGCCTTTAGTGATGACATCACTAGAGGCAGAGCTACAGACAGGAACTGGGGTGGTTAGTGAGGCCCTATCCGGTTTTAGCATGCGTTTTTGTTTTACAAAAATGCATGTTAAAAATGTATAATATGAACAGACCCTTTATGGCAGTCTGTTCCCAAACAGAGAGCCCCCAGTTGTTGCTAAACTACAACTCCCAGCATTCATAGCTCAGCTCTGAACTGAGCGCAGATCCTACACTTGCTTCAAAGTTACTTAACACTTTAGGGCGTACGTTAAGGCCCAGGGGACAAGGGCGTAACATCCTTAAAATTCCCGTTGTGGCCCTTATAACTTTTAGATTTTTCCAATATGATCTGTAGTTTTTTATCGGTACCAATCTGGCCTAGGCAACACTTTTTAATCCATTTTTTATTACATTTTTTCTATACAAGACCAAAAAAAGGCAATTCTGATGTTTTTTTTATTCCTCTTTTTGTTTTAACACCATTCACTGTGCTTTAATAGCTTTAATTCCCCACTTTTTTTTTTTATTGTTACATTTTTTTTTTCATTTGGAAAAGGAGGTTCATTTGGGTTGAATTTTTATTATGGAAGAGGTTAATTTATATTTTGAAAAACACAAATTTATTTTCAACACTTTCTTAAAAGGAAAACGGTCCTCCTGTTCACCCACACTAAACTCAATACACTGGGTCATAGTGTGGGCGAATAAGAGTCCAACGAGGGGTCACTTACTTAAATATGTCCAGTAGGTCCTGAGATATATCCCCCAGAAGATCCTCTGCTGAATTCAGTGAATAGCGTACAGGGGGAGTGGCTTTATCGGCTTAATTTACATATTCATTGTCTGTGACTCCACGTCCTAGTGAAGTGGAGTTACGAAGCCCCGCCCCCTGCCAAGCCCAACCCTCTGCGCGCGATTCCCCGAATTCAGCAGAGGAACTATTGGGGGACATATCTCAGGATCTACTGGACATATTTAAGTAAGTGACCCCTTGTTGGACTCCTGTTCACCCACACTATAACCCAGTGTATTATGTTTAGTGTGGGTGAACAGGCTGACATTTTTCCTTTAATCCACTTGTATGAGCAATCATTCGATGGCTCCTACAGATCAATGCAGTGCATATGTACTGCATTGATCCATTACGTCTGCACTCTATCGGTAGAGTCTGCCATAGGATGCCATGACAGCTGCCTCCCTATGTCACAGGGAGGTGATCCAAACCTCTGCACCATAATTTACACACATAAAGGCTGTTTAAATGCAGCTGTCAGTTCTGACAGCGGCATCAAAATGGGTAAAAGCTGGCAATGGAGATCACTATTCGGCTATTAGCGGCGGCACTCCCTAGTCCTCTCCATACCACCTTAAAGGTACCATGATGTAATTATATGCCGATTCAAAAGCAATTTTTGTCGGAAGTTGCAGAATCAGGCAGAACCGCTCCTGCGATCTGAAGATCGCAGGAGCGGTTCTGCCTGTTTCTGCAACTTCCGACAAAAATTTCAAAATTTCCCTGGACAATTGTACTAGGAGTTAGTGAAGGTGTCATTTTAAAGGGGTACTCATTGGAAAAATCTTATCCCCTATCCAAAGGATTGGGGATAGGATGTTAGATCATGGGGTCCCGCCGCTGGCGAATTCCGCTGCGGCACCCCGTCATTCGGTGCACGGAGCAAACTCCGCTCCGTGCCCGATGACTGGCGATGCCAGCCACCATACCCCCCCATTCACTTGTACTATGTACTAGCCGTCACGCCCCCTCCCATAGACATGAATGGAGTGGACGTGGCGTGTCGTCATGAACGTGGAAGCTGCAAGCCGCTGCCTGCCCGGAGATCGCGGGGGTCCCCAGGGGCGGAACCCCCGTGATCTAACATCTTATCCCCTATCCTTTGGATAGGGTTAAGATGTTTCTAACGGAGTACCCCTTTAAGGCTCACTGTCTTTAGATATATAAATCCTTGTTGGCACTTGGCAGTCAACCACATCAACAGCTTCTCAATGGCAGGATTAGCTGACAGCGCCTGTAATTAGCACTGTCTCCTATGACCAGTTGGCATTAATAAATGAAAGGGACAGAGACATCACTCCCTAGAGCTTCGCCACCTGAAGGGCATCCATGCATAGCGAAGAGGAAGAGGCCAGACCGGTGATGCAGGGACACAATGTGCAATTAAGTCGACAAATGTCCAATTAGGAAAGGTAATAGTGTCTTAGTCTGAGGCCGACAAGTAGGTCAGGATCCAAGAATCCAAAGAGATAAAGCTACATATAGGATATCAAGACATTCACACTTATTTTATACATAAAAGCACTACGTAAATAGGAATCCTGCACATCTTCCACAGCAAATAATGCATAACTGGTATAGGGGTAAACACAGTGGGATCCGTTGTGTCTGGTGTGTAGTAAACCATCGTGAAAAGAGGCCTCATATGGACAATGTGGGGAAATACTAATTGGGGGGCAACAGCTGTTTCGTACCACATGAGCAACATCATGGCCCAACACATTTCTGTGGCCCTCTAGGGAACACCTCGCCTCGTCTCTCTCCCCTGCAGTCACGCTTCTTGACCCGTCATGTGCCGCTAACTACTGACCCAACTCTTACCTACCCTTTATCTCTAACCTCCTGGAACGTTTAGTCTTCTCGTGCCCAATCCTCTTTCCCTGTTCTCGACACCTCACAATCTGGTTTCCACCTTTTATATAAAAATCATAAAAAATTGCATAAAAATTTCTCAAAGTCACAGGAAAGAGGCCATACTCACCAGTTAAAAACCTATTCCCACATGAAGTAGGCCAGCCACACTGCTAAATGGGAGAGGTTAGGCCCCTCTGTGCCCCCATATAGTTATTAGGCCCCTCTGTGCCCCAATATAGTCGTAAGGCCTCATTGTGCCTCCATATAGTAGTCAGACCCCCTGTGCCCCAATATAGTAGTTTGGCTCCTCTGTGCTCCAATATAGTAGTTAGACTCCTCTGTGACCCCATATAGTAGTCAGACCCCCTGTGCCCCAATATAGTAGTTTGGCTCCTCTGTGCTCCAATATAGTATTTAGGCCCCTCTGCACCCCCCATAAAGTAGTAAGGCTCCCTGTGCCCCAATATAGTCATTAAAGGACAACTGTAGTGGAACACTTTTATATATGCCCGTGCCCCGGCCTTAAAAACAAACAAATTACACTTATACATACCTTCCTACTAGCCCCCGTTGGTCCGGCACAGGCCTCACGGTCCGGCAGTGCTGACCTCATTCCACGTCCTGGGGACGCCGCAGAGCCGTCGGCGTATCACCGGCCGCAGTGATGTCCTGCCCCTGCCGGTGATAGGCTGAGCCCACTGTCATGTAAGAAGCCGGCCACAGCTCCTTACATGACAGTGGGCTCAGCCTATCACCGGCCAGGGTGGGACATCGCTGCGGCCGGTGATACGCTGACGGCTCTGCGGCGTCCCCGTCCCCAGGAAGTGGAATGAGGTCAGCACTGCCGGACCGTGAGGCCTGTGCCGGACCAATGGGGGCTCGTAGGAAGGTATGTATAAGTTTAATTTGTTTGTTTTTGAGGCACGGGAATATATATGTGGTGTCCCGGTACCATATTGCATACCGTACCTAGTGTAGAGGTCCCCAAAGTCAGAGTAACTACGTTCAGGTAGGGTTCCTCAGGTGGGACAGTCCCTAGTCACCTCTTCTCAAGCCTAATTCTCTAATGTTAATACGTGTATATATATATAATAATAATATATATTTTAAAGTAATGTAATGGACTTACCTTGTTTAGCGTTGCAGGACCTTCGGTCATTGGACCATGCTAATAACCTCTATGGTATGTTGGGGGTTCTTGGGTCACGTGTTATCCACAAGTCTTTGTAATGGTGATTGACATCAGTATGGACCAATTAGCACTAGTCCAGCCCCTGCCCATATAAGGGAGCTGTAGCCAATTATGGTTCTCTTGGGTTGCTGCTCTCGTGGATGCCGGACTAGCAGGACGGGTTTGCGCAACTTTCAAAGACACGCTAGGCCTGAAAACCTACCGGCCTCAGCTGAACCGTGAGTTCTAATCTAAACCCCGCGAATGCTAGCGTGACTACTGGACCGCAACTAAATCCCCTAAATCCAGTGGAACAGCGCACAATACCTAAGACTCTAAATGCTAAAGTCCCAACCTTTGTCAATCTCCAAGGAAAGCAGTTGTTATGCTTAGAGACTGTTATGTTATTGAAGCTTACAGAAAATCTTCAGTAAAAGTTAATCCTGTTTCAGAAACTCTCCGGTTGTGGACATTCTATCATTATATACCTCCCTATCGCTCTTGGGAAGGGTGGCGGTAGGACAAGCATTACTGAGGAGCCCTCACCCTGGCATCACGAATAGCAAGGGTTAACAAGCACCCTTTAGTTACCGCACAGCTACGTTCCCCATACCCTACATCCCTCAGGCTATCATATAGCAAAGTGTTCCACTACAGTTGTCCTTTAAGGGCCCCCCCCGTGCCCCAGTAGAGTTGTTAGGCCCCTGAGATCTTTGGCCCGGCCCCAGCAGGCTTTGGGGCGGCTGTGGTTGTGAAATCACGCCCCCTCCATTCATGTCTATGTGTGACCACAACCGTCACATGCCCCTTCCACACTGAGTAATTCAAGATGAATTTACTCGGGTAATTCCTCCGCTCCAAATTAATGCCCATCTCCTCTGCCCATTGACTGTAATGTATTTTTCCGCTGTCCTGTTCACACTGCGGAAATTCTGCTAGCAGAATTCCGACGCTGAATTCCGTTCACCCTGAAGAATATTCATTCTTCAAGCGGAATCCCCTTACAGAAATCAATAGAAGTCAATGGTAAAAAAACAAAATGACCGCCCAACATCGTTTTCGCGCGGAATTCGTGCTGAAATAGCTGAAAAACCCTTGCGCCAAAATAAAATTATTTTTTCCGCCAGTAAATTTTTCGACGTGAATTACTCTTGATTACTCCGTGTGGACGCAGAATCCAATTGAAGTCAATGGGAAAATTTCTATCTGCCCGACATCGTTTTCATGTGGAATTCCACCCACGCCATTTACCACTCCTCCTCCTTCATTATCTCATTTTCAGCGCAAAATCATAAGACTTTTTTAGGGACAGAAATTTTTCATCTTGAGTTACTCAGTGAGGGGGAAAACTGGCTGTCTCCCAGGGAGATACCGTATCATCATGGTCACGTGATCTGTGGTCACATGTTCAGTCCCCGGTCAGAATCGTAGATTATAGGTTTGAGTAAACTGCTATATCCTAGGCCAGTGTTTCCCAACCAAGGTGCCTCCAGCCAAAGTCTGTCCGGGCATGCTGGGAGTTGTAATTCTGCAACAGCTGGAGGCACCCTGTTTAGGAAACACTGTCCTAGGCAGAGAGCGGTTCACAGAAGGGCAATCAACGCTGCGCAACCGCATAACAAAACGCGTTAAACTACATTTCCCAAGAGCCACTGTTTCCACTTCCTGTGCGACCACGTGGTCTAGTCTAGCGAATCAGCCCGCAGTCCAAGAAGACAGGCGCGTCACGCGACAGTCTCCGCCGCCGACCAATCAGAGAGCAGCTGCTTTTTTTAAACGTAGTTTGTGCAGCGGAGCCTGGTGATCGGCGGACATAACCGATCCTGAGGTGAGTGGCGGAGAGAGCACCGGGACAGGCAGCAGGGCCTCACTGCTAGTGATAGGTGCGGGGTGTGCTGGAGCTTGTGGTTCCACAGCAGCTATAGTCCTTGAGGTTGTTCTTTATTACTGTGCATGAGGCGATGTCACCTCAGCCTTGGGCCTTGTTCACACACTTTTATATTTTTTTTCATGCGGATTTTAGTCTGGAATCTGCATAAGCCATATGCAATCCGCTCCCTGTTGTTGTTAATAGGAATCCATATTGTAGTTTTCATTGTGAACTATAGAGGAAGGATCCCAGGTTGTCTGTGCCCAGATTACACCTATTCAGTGGGGGAACCTGTGTCAGCCCAATAGGGGGCGCCACTGCTGTATGCCCCTCCTGCTCTACGTGGTTATCCCAATGCATCACCTATGAAAGTGCAAGGGTTTGCCAGGGCATGCGCCCCTCCGGGTGGCTTGCCAGGGTGTGTGCCCCCCCCCCCGGGTGGCTTGCCAGGGTGTGTGCCCCCCCCCGGGTGGCTTGCCAGGGTGTGTGCCCCCCCGGGTGGCTTGCCAGGGTGCGTGCCCCCCCGGGTGGCTTGCCAGGGTGTGTGCCCCCCCCCCCCCCGGGTGGCTTGCCAGGGTGTGTGCCCCCCCCCCCCCCGGGTGGCTTGCCAGGCCGTGTGCCCCCCCCCCCCCCGGGTGGTTTGCCAGGGCATGTTCTCTTATGACAGGTCTACTGCCAAGATGGCAGTGCCAGCTGAATGACATCGATGATTCCGACAGATGCCATTGACTTATAATCGGGGAGGGGACTTTGACGGGAAGAATAGAACTGCCAACATATGCCACACTGCTGCCCAACCAAGCCCCCTGCCCCCCCCCCCCCCCCTCTGTGCCATGCCACCCCACACAGTAGTGGGAACACGGCCTTACTGCTTGGTGGGCGCGTGCCCCCATTATGTCAGTGTGCATTATCGTTGCCGTTTTTCTGTATTGTACAGCTGCCCGTCAGGATGGCACAGGGCGGAGACGAGTGGGAGCTCTGTAAGGAGAATGTGCAGCCTCTCCGCCAGGGACGGGCGATGTCCACTCTGCAGGAAGTGCTCTGCCAGCAAGACAGCGCCAACCATCATGCCATCCAGCAGAAGAAGCAGTGAGTGATCTTGTTTCTATTACTTTCTCCTCTGGCTTTAGAGCCTAGGCGTGCACTCTGAGGCCCTCCAGCTGTTACAAAACTACAACTCCCAGCATGCCCAGACAGCCAACGGCTGTCTGGGCATGCTGGGAGTTGTAGTTTTGCAACAGCTGGAGGGCCTCAGAGTGAACGCCTAGGCTTTAGAGCAGTGTTTCCCATCCAGGGTGCCTCCAGCTGTTGCTAAACTACAACTCCACTTTTTTGGGGGTATACAAAGTGACCAAAAATACATAATTTTGGACTTACATTTTATTTTTATTTTTTTTGTGTATGCCATTGACCATGCGGTTTAATTAACCTTATATTTTTATAGTTCTGGCATTTACGCACGCAACGGTACCACATATATTTATTTTTATTTATGTTTACATAGTTTTTTGTTTTGTTTTTCCCCTAAATGGAAAAAGGGGATGATTGAAACTTTTATTACTGAAGGAGTTAAATCACACTTTTGAAAACTTTTTTTTTTTTTATTATTTTTTGCATACACTGTTCAATGCTATGCCATAACATAGCATTGATCAGTCTTATCTGTGCTCGATTGCTCCAGCTTGCAGAGCATGGCTGGAGCATTTAGGGACAGATCGGGCGGCGAGGGGGCATGTAAGGGCCCTTCCGCCATCCTCTCAGCTGTTTTGATTTCACCTCGGTGGTCCCAAACTGCCCGCTGAGCTATTCGGCATGTTTTTCTGGTCCTGGTTGAGGGCGCGTCACATAACTGGAGCCGGCAATGGACGTAAATATATGTCCATTGTCGTTAAGGGGTTAAAAAGATTAGGGAGCGTGCCCATATCAATACCCATTTTATGGGATATTATGAATAAATAAAAAAAATTAAATTTTTATATAAATAATATTTTTATATTATATATTTTTATATTATATTTAATATTTTTATATTTAATTAATATTTTTATATTTTTTTTATATTATATTAAACTTTTTATATTATATTTTTATATTATATTAATATTTTTATATTTAACTGGAATAATTAAAAAATAAATGTCCCTATGTGTAGAGATCATTGTTACATATGTTCTTTTTATATAATTTTTATTTTTTTTAATTTTTTTTAGGGCCTTTGAATTGGAGCTTCGCTTCTACACTGGAGACGACCCTCTGGATGTGTGGGACAGGTATGTCTAGTCAGTGGCCTTTTAAAGGGGTACTCCACTGGAAAACATTATCTTCTATTAAAAAAAATCTTAATCCTTCCAGTACTCATCAGCTGTTGCATGCTATAGAGGAAGTTCTTTTCTTTTTAAATTTCCTTTCTGTCTGACCACAGTGCTCTCTGCTGACACCTATGTCCATTTAAAGAACTGTCAAAAGAAGGAGCAAATCCCCATAGCAAACCTCTCCTGCTCTGGACAGTTCCTGACATGGACAGAGGTGTCAGCAGAGAGCACTGTGGTCAGACCGAAAGGAAATTCAAAAAGAAAATAGAAGTCATTTACAAAAATAAAATTCCCAATGGAGTACCCCTTTTAAAGGGGTGCTCCTGAGCTCACCCTCCTTCTTTAATACCCGCCAACCTCCACCTGCGCATACTTTTTATTGGTGCCTGAACGTTGATGAATGCTAGTAGCATAAGATCTGATCTAGGAAGCAACTGCTGTCAGACTTTAAAGGGGTTATCCTGGAAAAAACTTTTTTTTTTTTTTTTTTTTTTTTTTTTTTTTTTTTTTTTTTTTTAGATAGAATAGATTAGATAGAGAGATTCATATTCTCTATCTCAACTGGCTCCAGAAAGTTAAACAGATTTGTAAATTACTTCTATTAAAAAATCTTAATCCTTTCAGTACTTATGAGCTGCTGAAGTTGAGTTGTTCTTTTCTGTCTAAGTGCTCTCTGATGACACCTGTCTCGGGAACCTCCCAGTTTAGAAGCAAATCCCCATAACAAACTTCTTCTAATCTGTGCAGTTCCCGAGACAAGCAGAGAGCACTGTTGCCAGTCAGAAAACAACAACTCAACTTCGGCAGCTGATAATTATTGAAAGGATTAAGATTTTTTTAATAGCAGTAATTTACAAATCTGGAGCCAGTTGAAATTTTTTTTTTCCTGGAATACCCCTTTAACCC
Source organism: Hyla sarda (assembly GCF_029499605.1). Lineage (NCBI taxonomy): Eukaryota > Metazoa > Chordata > Amphibia > Anura > Hylidae > Hyla > Hyla sarda. Next base: position 95,328,144 of record NC_079199.1, read on the forward strand.
CTTCCTGCCCCAGACTGTATGCATACGTCCTATTGATCATCTGCTCTGCACTGCAAGAGATCGTCAGCCGGACTGTCAATCACAGCCAGGGTCCCGCCGCCGCAGCTGCTGAGACCAAGATTGCACTGGTCTAGGCAGCATTAAACCCATAGATGCCGTGATCATGGCATCTATGGGATTGACGGGGGAGGGGGGGGGGCTCCTCCTGTTCCCTAACGGCGGGTCCCATTGGTTGCCAGCTGTTGGGCCCCCTTTCTGCCTAGTACAGCAGCCTGGGGGGGTCCAGCCATAGGCTGGATCGCACAAACGGAACGTCAGTGTAGTACTGACAGTAATGCTGTGCTGTATTACAGATGTACAGTATAGTATAACATGTAAAAAGTAAATGAAGAAAAATAAAATGTTTTTATCATAAATGAAGTGTAAGAGTGCGTTTACACAAGCATATTTTTTTTGCTGCAGATTTGCCGCCCATTTACTTCAATGGGTACCAAAATCTGCTGCAGAAAATCTGCAGCAGAAAATACGCACGTGTGTACACACTCTAAAAGGAATTAAAAAAAAAATGCCACTTTCCCAATAAAGCCCTGTACTATCACAAACAAAAAGAAACACACCCTCCAAAACCTATACATTATAGCAGTGGTCTCCAACCTGCGGACCTCCAGATGTTGCAAAACCTATACATTATAGCAGTGGTCTCCAACCTGCGGACCTCCAGATGTGGCAAAAGCTATACATTATAGCAGTGGTCTCCAACCTGCGGACCTCCAGATGTGGCAAAACCTATACATTATAGCAGTGGTCTCCAACCTGCGGACCTCCAGATGTGGCAAAACCTATACATTATAGCAGTGGTCTCCAACCTGCGGACCTCCAGATGTGGCAAAACCTATACATTATAGCAGTGGTCTCCAACCTGCGGACCTCCAGATGTTGCAAAACTACAACTCCCAGCATGCCCGGACAGCCGTTGGCTGTCCGGGCATGCTGGGAGTTGTAGTTTTGCAACATCTGGAGGTCTGCAGGTTGGAGACCACTGCATTATAGGTATTGCCAGAAGAGGTGAGCGAACTTACAGTAAATTCGATTCGTCACGAACTTCTCGGCTCGGCAGTTGATGACTTACCCTGCGTAAATTAGTTCAGCCTTCAGGTGCTCCGGTGGGCTGGAAAAGGTGGATACATTGTTAGGGAAGAGTCTCCTAGGAATGTATCCACCTTTTCCAGCCCACCAGAGCGCCTGATGGCTGAACTAATTTATGCAGGAAAAGACATCAACTGCCGAGCCGAGAAGTTTGTGACAAATCGAATTTACTGTAAGTTCGCTCATCTCTAATTGCCAGGTTCGTAATGACCTGTACAATAAACTGATCTTGATCCCGCACGGTGAACGCCATAAACAAACATAAAAATGCAAGAAATGCTCATTTCTGTTCAAAGTGTGGAATAAATAAAGATCAAAAGGTAGCATGTGTAACAAAAATGGGGGCAATGAAAAGTACTGCTCACCCTGCAAATAATAAGCCCTCACAGAATGGCGTTGGCCCAAAAAAAAAAAAAAAAAAAAAAGTTATGGCTGTCAGAACATGGCAACACAAAATAAAAAGGAAAGAGGAAACAAAACAAACACAAAAAGCTATATAAATTGGGTATTGCCCTAATCGTACTGACTCCTATAATAAAGAGAACATTCTTTTTACCGCACAGTGATTACCATAAAAAAAATAATTAAAAAGCCAGAAATGTTCCAATTTTTTTCACAATATTTTGGCGTTTTTACCACAAATTTTAAAGAACAATGTGTTAAAAAAAAAAAAAAAAAAAAAAAAATCCCTTTGCTCATTAAAACATGCAAAAGTTATTACCACATAGAAGACAGGTCCGGTTTGAAAAATTGGACTTGGTCATTTAGGTAAAAACAGGCGACGTCCTTAAAGGGGTACTCCGCCCCTAGACATCTTATCCCCTATGCAAAGGATAGGGGATAAGATGTCAGATCGCTGCTGGGGAGCCCTGGGATCCCCGCTGCGGCACCGCGCTCTCATTACAGCACAGAGCGAGTTCGCGATATGGGGGACGGAGCAGCGTGACATCATGGCTCCGCCCCTCGTGACATCACGGCACGTCCCCTTAATGCAAGTCTATGGAAGGGGGCGTGACGACCGCCACGCCCCCTCCCATAGACTTGTATTGAAAGTGGCGGGCTGTGACTTCACGAGGGGCGGAGCCGTGACGTAACGATGCTCCGGCCCCTGTACCGCCCGTTATTACGTGCAGAGCGAACTCGCTCTGTGCTGTAATGAGAGCGCGGTGCCGCCGCGGGGATCCCGGGGCTCCCCAGCAGCGGGACCGCGGCGATCTGACATCTTATCCTCTATCCTTTGGATAGGGGATAAGATGTCTAGGGGCAGAGTACCCCTTTAAAGGGGTACTCCACTGCTGAGCGTTTGGGAAAAACAACTGTTCCGAACGCTGGAGTTGGCGCTGGGAGCTCGTGCAATATCAGGTGATTTTCTGCGCTGCTGATCGGCAGGGAGGGATCATGTGGCTAGCAGACGGCATTGTACCACACTGCTAGAGCATCATACTGAGGTTCTTATAGGAAGTCTATGATGGTGGTGGGTTCTGTGGTAAAAACCTGATTTTTATTTGTATTTTTTTTTTCTTTCCCTTTATTTTGTAGGTACATAAAATGGGCAGAACAAGCGTTTCCTCAGGGCGGTAAAGACAGTAACCTGTCCCCACTGCTGGAGAGAGCCGTCAAGATATTCCACCAGGAGCAGAAGTATTATGCCGATCTGCGCTATCTCAACATTTGCCTAAAGTTTGTAAGTTCACCCGAATTTCTTGGTCGAGTGTACCTGTCAGAGCCCACACACAAAAAATAATTACTCTGTACATAATCCTGACCATTTACATATCATTTTCAACAATATAGATTTTAGAATATCCCCCTCCATTACCTCAGTTTTAAAAATCCTCTCCGGGAAGGAGGTGTGACCATCCCTTGTGGTGGTAGGAAGTGATTGGTGTGTGGTGGGAGGGGGCGTGTCCCTACTTATTGCCAGAGGTGTGTGGTGGGAGGGTTCGTGTCTCTCCTTGTGATGGTTGGAGGTGATTGGCGTGTGGCGGGAAGGGGTGTGTCCCTACTTATTGTGGGAAGTGATTGGTGTGGTGTGGGAGGGGGCGTGTCCCTTCCTTGTGGTGGTGGGAGGTGATTGGTGTGTGTGTGTGGTAGAAGGGGGTGTGTCCCCCCTTTTGGTGGTGGTAGAGGATTGGTGTGTGGTGGGAGGAGACGTGTCCCTCCCTTGTGGTGGTGGGAGGTGATTGGTGTGTGGTGGGAGGAGACGTGTCCCTCCCTTGTGGTGGTGGGAGGTGATTGGTGTGTGGTGGGAGGAGACGTGTCCCTCCCTTGTGGTGGCGGGAGGTGATTGGTGTGTTTGCTCATGCAGCCTTGTCTGTGTCATCTCATGTTCATGACTCATGGACAAGCCTGATGCTACTGCAGGACTGGCTAGTGCCCCAGTAGGTGTGTGGACCCCTAGTGGTGGGATTTTCAGGAGCAGTTTTTTTTTTTTTTTATATTCAAAAAATGTAGAAAAAAGTTTATTCAGGAGTGACTGGTACACATTAAAGGTGTTCTCCAATATAAGAAACGGGATGCCGTTTTTTTTTTTTTTTTTTTTTTTTGTTCCCTGCTGATCAACTGTTCATAGTCTAGCCTCTGGACAGGCCAGCAATAGTTTTAGGCTGGAAATCACCTTTAGGGCAGGGGTCACATGTGCCGTATTTTGCTTCATATTTGCTTCTGCACGTTTTCCTACCTTTTTGACTAGTATTCGACCGATTATCGGTTTGGCCGATATTATCGGCTGATATTCACGATCTTGGGCATTATCGGTATCGGCAATTACCTTGCCGATAATCCGATAATGCACCGCGTCGCACCCCCCCCCCCACCGCACCGCCCCGGCCCCATTGCCTCCCCCATCCCCAGTTCTATAATTACCTGTTCCCGGGGGCAGCGCTACTTCTGGCTCCTGCTGCGTCCTGCGTTACGCTATGCGCAATGACGAGTGACGTGACGCGATGTCACCGTCAGTGCGCACAGTGAAGGCTCAGGAGGACGCCACCGGAGCCAGATGTAGAGTGGACCCCTGGAACAGGTAATTATAAAACCGGGGATGGGGGAGGCAATGGGGCGGTCGCGGTGGCATGATAGGACTCATGAGGACCCCCGGACAGGCAGGGGGGGGAGAAGCGGGTGGCGGCAGCCTATGGCTACGCAAAAGCCGCTACAGTTCATTTATTTAAAGTGCCCGCTTTAAATCAATGATCTGCAGCGGTGTGTTTGGGGGGGGATAAATAGCCGATAACTTATACCGGAATATCGATAGCCTCCACAGATTATCGGTATCAGCCCTAAAAAAACCCGATATCGGTCGATCCTTACTTTTAACTTAAATGGGCAGGAAAATACGCAGTGGCAAGAGCCTGCACATGTGACTCTATCCTTAAACAGCATTTGTCTTGGCCTTTGGTATGATTGCTCCCTGGTCTCTGTTTAGGGCTGTCAGCATTTTTGGATAACTCAAAACGGTGTACAGGTCTACTAGAAAACAAACAAGGGAAATGGAAGTATTAGAATTCTTTGTTTTATAAGGGGATATAAGTCTCCTCTGTGAGCCGTGTGAATAAGAAAAAACGGGAACAGAGACAGCACCAGGGATCAAGTCCTGCAGGAATTTCTGGGAACGGAGTTCCTGCACTTTTTCCACAGCAGGAACACCGTTCCCATTAGCAGGACCAGCCAGTAACCCCCTTAATAACGCAGGACATAAATGTACGTCCTGGTGCGGTGGTACTTAACTGTACATGACCTTCCAAAATTAGCCAAATCGCGGTTTTCTTAGCAATTTTCCCACACATATAGTATTTTTTTTTTATTTTTTTTTTGGTTGTGCCGTAATTTTATGGTAAAATTAGTGAGGTCATTACAAAGGACAACTGGTCGTGCAAAAAAACAAGCCCTCATACTAGTCTGTGGATGAAAATATAAAAGAGGAGAGGAGGAAAAAACAAAAAACGTGAAAATAAAATTGTGAGAGTCCTTTAAGGCCCAAATGGGCTGAGACCGTAAGGGGTTAAAGGGGTACTCCAGGAAAACATTTTATTTATTTTTATCAACTGGCTCCAGAAAGTTAAACAGATTTGTAAATTACTTTATTTATTAAATCTTAATCCTTCTAGTAGTTATCAGCTGCTGAAGCTGAGTTGTTGTTTTCTGTCTGACAACAGTGCTCTCTGCTGACACCTCTGTCTCAGGAACTGTCCAGGGTAGGAGCAAATCCCCATAGCAAACCTCTTATGCTTGGGACAGTTCCTGAGACAGAGGTTTCAGCTGATAGCACTGTTTCCAGAAAGAAAACAACTCGGCTTAAGCAGCTGATAACTACTGGAAGGATTAAGATTTTTTTAATAGAAGTCATTTAAAAATCGGTTTAGTTTCTGGAGACAGTTGATACATAAAAATTTATTTTTATTTTTTAAATTATATATTATATATTATAATTATATATATATATATTATATTATATTATATTATATTATATATATTATAAATATATTATATATATTAAATATATATATATTAAATATATTATATATATATTAAATATATTATATATATATTAAATATATTATATATATATTAAATATATTATATATATATTAAATATATTATATATATATTAAATATATTATATATATATTAAATATATTATATATATATTAAATATATTATATATATATATATTAAATATTATATATATATATTAAATATTATATATATATATTAAATATTATATATATATTAAATATTATATATTATAATTATATATTATATATTATAATTATATATTATATATTATAATTATATATTATAATTATATATTATATATTATAATTATATATTATATATTATATATTATATATTATATATTATATATTATATATTATATATTATAATTATATATTATATATTATAATTATATATTATATATTATAATTATATATATTTATATATATATATATATATATTTATATATATATATATATATATATATATATATATATTTATATATATATATATATTAGATTTATATATATTTATATATATATATATATATATATATATATATATATATTAGATTTATATATATATATATATATATATATATATATATATATTAGATTTATATATATATATATATATATATATATATATATATATATTAGATTTATATATATTTATATATATATATATATATATATATATATTAGATTTATATATATATATGTATTGTATTGTGTGTGTATATATATATGTATATATAATCCCAAAATAAAGCAGCACTACTTATCCAGTCCAACCAAAAAATTGGTGCCAGCGTCCCAAAGGACTTGATCAGAGTCCATCCAAGATAAAAACCAGATACAGGCGCAGCACTCCAACAAAATAAGTGATTTAATGTCTCATGTCAGCATTACAACGTTTCAGCTCCTCCTGGAGCCTTTTTCAAGCAGGAGGAGCTGAAACGTTGTAATGCTGACATGAGACATTAAATCACTTATTTTGTTGGAGTGCTGCGCCTGTATCTGGTTTTTATTTATATAGATAGAGATGGGGCAGAGAGATGGGGCAGAGAGATGGGGCAGAGAGATGGGGCAGAGAGATGGGGCAGAGAGATGGGGCAGAGAGATGGGGCAGAGAGATGGGGCAGAGAGATGGGGCAGAGAGATGGGGCAGAGAGATGGGGCAGAGAGATGGGATAGAGAATGATTGATTTTTTTTTTTTTCCCCTTAGGGGACTTTTAGGAGGAATCATTAGATCATTGTGGTTTCAGAGAACCACATTGATCTGTGTGCTCTGCGCTCGATTGATTAAGCCTGGTCCTGCCAGGCTTTATCATTCTCAGCGCAGGAGCTGGTATGGAAGGAGAGGTAAGCCCTCCGGCTACCTCAGCAGTGGATCGGAAACCAAAACCCCACCCCCCACGATTGCGTGGCGATCCACCCCACTGGACCACCAGGGACAGAATAAAGGCACCTTTTAGATGCCGCTGTCAAAGGGCGATCTAAAGGGTTAATAGCCGCCCGCGGCAATCGCCACATGTCTGTTATTAACGCCGGCCCGCAGCTACCAGAATCAGCTGGGGGCCGGCCGGTATGATTTGGGCCCGCGCTATACCCCGTTAACGGCACATGGACGAGTATAGACATCCAGGGTCATTAACAGGCTAGATGGGCTGAATGTTTCTTATCTGCCCATGTGTTCTATGAGATGATGGGGGTAGTAAATGTTCATGATTGGGGGTAGTAATTGTCAATGAAAAGCGAATGCAAAAGTTTTCCCGCCCTACATCACGAGAAATAATCTTCTGCTCACGTCCTAGGCGCGCTTCTGCACCGAGCCGGTCGACTTGTACAGCTATTTATACAGCCAAGGGATCGGCGTTCAGCACGCACAACTCTATATCACGTGGGCAGAAGAATACGAAGCCAGGGACAACTACAAGAAAGCGGATTCCATATTCCAGGACGGCATCCAGCACCGAGCGGAACCTCTAGAGAAGCTTGAAACTCATCACAAGTGAGAAATCCCCGGTCTACGCGTATTTGGCTTTTGGAGCGTATTGGCTTTGTACACACTGGTAGGGAGAGACTGGTAGGGGTATTCCAAGGTTACAACTTATCGGTTACTGTTTCCCAACCAGGGCGCCTCCAGCTGTTGCAAAACCACAACTCCCTGCATGCCCGGACAGCCGAAGGCTGTCCGTGCATGCAGGGAGTTGTGGTTTTGCAACAGCTGGAGGCACCCTGGTTGGTAAACAGTGACATATAGTTTGTAATCTGATTATGGGGACTTCATCAGTGGCAGTCTGACTGCTGGGACTAGAGATGAGCGAATTTACAGTAAATTCGATTCGTCACGAACTTCTCGGCTCGGCAGTTGATGACTTTTCCTGCATAAATTAGTTCAGCCTTCAGGTGCTCCGGTGGGCTGGAAAAGGTGGATACAGTCCTAGGAAAGAGTCTCCTAGGACTGTATCCACCTTTTCCAGCCTACGGGAGCACCTGAAAGCTGAACTCATTTAAGCAGGAAAAGTCATCAACTGCCGAGCCGAGAAGTTCGTGACGAATCGAATTTACTGTAAATTCGCTCATCTCTAGCTGGGACCCAAGCCGATTTATGGCAATTGGGTCCCTTGTCAGCCGCTTCATTTAGTCGGAGTACAGCATTCGACTATCTGCCAGACCCATTGTAAATGGACGATGTGGACATGCTGAACTGAGGTACAAGGGACCCTTCTTGACATGATTGGTGGGTTCCCAGTGGTTTAACCCCCCCCCCCCCCCCATTGATCAGATGCCGATCATCTAACCGATGGATTGGTAAGTTTTCTTTGCCATCTGGGAATGCTGGGAGTTGAAGTTCTACACCAGTTGCAGAGCCGCAGATTGCAGATCATTGCTATAGAGAGCTTCTCAGGCTGCAGTTTCCTCTGCCTCCACTATAGAGTTTATCTATTTCCCCTGGCAAGGTCATTCCCAGAGGTCTCTTAGCGGAGTTTTAGCCACCTTAAAGGGGTTGTGCGCTGCCCTGCCTTTCGGAGCTCCGCTCACAGCGTCCGGAAGTTCATTACTTCGAACGCTGTGTGCGGGCTTCCGTGTTCGCGGCCGCCGGGCGTGACGTCACGCCCGCCCCCTCGTGACGTTTCCCCCGCCCCCTCAACGAAAGTCTATGGGAAGGGGGAGCGACCGCTGTCACGCCCCCTTCCCATAGACTTTGGTAGAGGGGGCGGGCATGACGTCCCAAGGGGCGGACGAGACGTCGCGTCCGCCCCCTTGTGATATCATGCCCGCCCCCTCTACCAAAGTCTATGGGAAGGGGGCGTGACAGCGGTCGCGCCCCCTTCCCATAGACTTTCGTTGAGGGGGCGGGCGAGACGTCACGAGGGGCCGGGCGCACGCACACAGCGTTCAGAGTAATGACCTTCCGGCCGCTGTGAGCGGAGCTCCGAAAGGCAGGGCAGCACACAATCCCTTTAAAGGGGTTATTTAAAGGGGTACTCCGCCCCTAGACATCTTATTCCCTATCCAATGGATAGGGGATAAGATGTCTGATCGCGGGGATCCCGCAGCTGGGGCCCCCGCAATCTCTGTGCAGCACCTGGCATTCACTTAGAGCCCACCCGCACCCAATGTTCTGAACAAAAAGTTCTGAATGCTGGGGCAGCGGAGTACCCCCTTAATTATAACCCATAACAGCCCTAAAACACTCAGGGCTGACCAATTGGAGGCTCCAGAAAAAACATACAATGCTTCTGTTACCCATTAGGTCATGCAGACTCTTTACACGTCCTTTTTTGTTTTTGTTTAAAAAAAATGTTTTTATATAAATGTTTCTAGCTTCTGTATTTGGCTCTCAAATCTCCGTTCTGCTGCTCACTCATTCTGACATCCACTACTCAGGAAGGGGTGTGTCCAAGGCAAGCACTGAGCTGCCCTCACTCACCATGCATTCACTTCCTCCCTGAGTCTGCTGTGCTGTGCTGGGTATCTTCATCCAATCACTGTAGGCTGCTCTGTAACCCCCTCCTCTCTGTTTTCATGCTGCAGTCTGATAGGACAGGAGGGAGCACAGTGAAGTGCTAGTCCCGCCCTCACTTCCTGGACTTTGTCCCTGCCTGTGCTTCAGCTGGGACAAAGATGATGCTGCTGCAGCCGGACAGGTTTATGTTCTGTATGGTATGGGGACCCCTAGTGGTCTTACTTTGTTATAAGCCATGATTTCTATGAAAAGGAGAAAACATAGTTTATTTTTTATTATTATTATTATTATTATTATATATATTTTTTTTTTACATCTGTCCTATTGCGTCCTCATAATCCTGCTTGTTCTGTAACTTTCCCAAATACTGTTTTGCAGACAATTCCAAGCGCGAGTCTCTCGCCAGGTGATACTAGGAGTTGGCGAGGCGGCTGATGAAGAGGATCCTGAAGTCGCCGATCCTCAGCGCAGTTCCCTGGTAGCCTTAAAAGCCAAAGGAAAGAATAAAGCCAGAGCCCCAGTGAACCGCGTGGGAGATGCAGTTAAATGTAGGTGTTGGATTTTGCCAATATTGTTGGGGCACAGCATGGGGAGGGTAACTATTTTTACATTCTGTCTTTGTTTTTTATTCTAGCTCGTAGCCATGGTGTTCTGAGTGCTCCTCCTCCGCAGCAAATTCCCAGCCGCGTTGGTTTTGCTGTATTTGATGAGAATTCGGGAGTGCCGGGGTCGGGTGCCACAGCGCCGGTAACGGTGCAACCCTGGGCTGCCTTACCGCCAGCACGAGCCAAAGAAAATGAACAGAAGGCAGGAACATGGAACTCTAAGAGGGTAAGCGGTTTTGTTTTAGACTGTAAATGGTTTTTATACCAGTGTTTCCCAACCAAGGGTGCCTCCAGCTGTTGCAAAACTACAACTCCCAGCATGCTTGGACAGCCACCGGCAATTCGGTTGCAGCAGAGTCCCTTTGATATCAATGGGATTCTACTGTTCCAGGCACACGGCAGGATTTCCATGGCTGAAAATCTGCGTCTGAAATTCTAATTCCAAACACCGCAAAAAGAATGGACGTGTCATTTCTTTCTGTGGAATCTGCTTGAAAATGCATTGCTGTCTCTGGAGATGTCACATTTCTGATAGGTCCGAGCACCGACATGTTCTGCTGGCACCTGCTGTCTGCGGAACGTCTGCCAGAAACTTTCTGTCTTTACATTTCGCCAAAAAATACACCTTGAGAACATCGCCTTAAAGGAGTAGTCCTGTATTGGAAAAGTTATCCCCTATCCTAAGGATAGGGGATAAGTTTCAGGTCGCGGGGGGGTCCGACTGCTGGGACACCCGCGATCTCCCGTACGGGGCCCCGGCTCTCTGGCCAGAGCACAGTGGCCGATGTGCCCCCTCAATACAGTGTTATGGCAGTCGGAGATTGGCGACAGCAGCGCTCCAGCATTCCCATAGGGTTGTATTGAGCATCATGTCAACTGCCACTTCGTTCGGTGGTGGACATGCCCCCTTCTCCTGGACTGTGGGGGCCCGTAGGATAGGGGAATAACTTTTCCAATACTGGACTACTCCTTTAAGGCTTTCCTCTGCCCACTGTTTGGTTGGTAGTGGGTGCGTTGAGCTGACTTTAACCTCTTGTCATTACTGGCAGCAATTAAACTGATGTGAGACCCCAGGGACCTGACAAGTTCCCTCCTTAAAGTGTGACTCTGATGTTGGCAGATTGACACTGGAAGTCCCATGCAAGTCTGAGACTTACGGCAAATGTGGATCCCGATTGCACTTTAAACGTGTGTCTCGCTGGACCAACATCTGAGTTATGCTTTAAGTAAAACTTTTTTTTTTAAATTTAATATATATGTGTATGTTTGTGCATGTGCGGACGTTTATTTATTTTTATAATTTTTTTTACTTTTATATATATTTTTTTTTCTACAGCCATCCCGAAGCAGTCACCACACCTCAGGCAGCGAGCCTTCTCAGAGCTTCCCCAGCTTTACTCCCTATGTGGAGGAAATGGCCCAGCAACAAACAGTGTAAGCATTTTATGATCTTATGATGTTACGTTATGTCATCACATGTGCGCAGAACTGCTCTGACTGTATTCACGGATGGGCATCCCTGGGCCTGTACCTAGGTCGGCAGTATTGAGGCGGGGTTGGGGGGTGGGCAACAGCACTTAAGTGAGTTAAAAAAAAGGTAAATCATTTTGATGTAGCTGCTGCCGCCAAGAAAAAAAAAAAGATTTTGCCCCCCCTCACCGGTTGAATCCACATGGTCAGAACTGTTGCGAGCTTTACCTGCAGATTTGCTGCCGCTCATTAGTTTGTGGCATGTTTTTTTGTTGGTTTGGTGTATCTTTATTTTTTGTTGGTGGTTGTGTGTTTTTTTTATTTATTTATTTATTTATTTATTTATTTTTATTGTTTCACCCACTGTTCCTGCTTGTCAATTGGAGTATTGCATGGTCTTTATTCAAATATGATATAGATATCCAGACCAGGGGCCCTTTTCCAATGCCTATATACCTTCATACTGTATATAGACTGGGTTGTCTAAAATGCTCAGAGTATATAGATCTATAGCAAATTTCAACATCCTATCCTATTTATTTTTTTTAGAACCCCTTGCAAAATTAATCCTTCAATCAGCAACGTCCTGAGTTCTCGTAAGCCCGGGAAGGAAGAGGATCCACTGCAACGGCTGCAGAGCAGTTCACAAGGCAAAGAGGAAATGGTCATGTACTGTAAGAACAAAGTCTACGCCGGTGTGGAGGAATTCTCCATAGAGGAGATCCGGGCCGAAATTTATATGGCAAAGATCCGCAAGAAGAGAGAAGGTTTGTCCTCTTACAGTAGTGGATTATGGGAAGGTTGGGGGATGCTTATGCTGCTACGTACAAGCGATGGCGGTCTTTGATCTTGTGGGGTTTCCCTCTTGCCTTCATTGTGTTCCGCACAGGTCTGAGAGACACCCTGACTTTTTAATCTAGTGTGTGAATTAATACAAACTAATAAAGCTAAGCCTTTTAATATATGGGACACTAGGGAATTAGTGGATCACTGCGGTGATCTTTTGGTGAATAACCGCACAGGTCTGAAGCGCTGTCCGGATGGCCAGCTCATGTGGACATTGTCGTTTCCTGGTGGACTTATGGTCCTGTTCCACTTTGCCCTATGACCGTTTCTGTTCTGTGCTGACCCAAATAGTTTATGGGACCCAAACGGGGATATAAGAGCCATTGGTTCAAGTTTCATAGGTTGGAACATCACTAATAGAGATGAGCGAACTTACAGTAAATTCGATTCGTCATGAACTTCTCGGCTCGGCAGTTGATGACTTTTCCTGCATAAACTAGTTCAGCTTTCCGGTGCTCCCGTGGGCTGGGAAAGGTGGATACAGTCCTAGGAGACTCTTTCCTAGGACTGTATTCACCTTTTCCAGCCCACCGGAGCACCTGAAGGCTGAACTAATTTACGCAGGAAAAGCCATCAACTGCCGAGCCGAGAAGTTTGTGACAAATCGAATTTACTGTAAGTTCGCTCATCTTTAATCACTAAAACCTGAAAGGGGTTATCCAATGAAAAGAAATTGTGCAATTAGTTCAGTGGTCTCGAAACTGGACCTCCAGATGTTGCAAAACTACAACTCCCAGCATGCCTGGACAGCCGTTGGCTGTCCAGGCATGCTGGGAGTTGTAGTTTTGTATGCAGACAACATGTCATTGACCTATGTCACCCCAGGTCTGATGTACACTGTATCTGACCTTGTGCTAGGGACTATGTAGCGTGGTGCCGTTGCCCATAGCAGCCAATCAGATCGCTTCTTTAAATTTTTTAAAGATCTCTGAGACATTTAAAGAAGAGATCTGATGGATTGCTATGGGCAACTGCACCACGGTCCACCTGCACAGGTTTTGATAAATCTTCCCCTATGAGAATTTATGCATTTAATTCCTAATCTATGGGTTTTTTGTGTTGTCAATCTTGATCACCAAGGAAACGGTAAACCTAAATGTCTAGTCTGTTGTCCTTTTGCAGAAGAACTCAAAGCCTTCAATCTTCGTAGACTAGAGATGGAGAAGCAGATTGAAGAAATGGAGAAAAAGCTTAAAGGAAATTGTCTTAGTAGTCAAGAGACAGACAAGGACCAGGTACACACCTCTTTTAAGTTAAATGAGAAATGCAGCACAAAAACTTTTTTTTAACGTTCCCTGTGTCCGGGTTGCAAAAACTGAGAAAACAAAATTCAGCTCACCTTCCCACTTTCCTCTGTTGCACCGGTATCGGCGTCCCGTTCCTTCGGCGCTGCTAGACTCCCTGCTTCTTATTCTCAACATCATAGCCGCAGCTATGTCCAGCCTCGACCGGTGATAACCTGAGCGCACTGTCATGTAAGGAGCTCGGGCAGTAGGGAGAAGGTGGCACCCGAGCTCCTTACATGACAGTGCGCTCAGCCGAAAGAGCTCGGGTGCCACTTTCTACCTGCTGCCCGAGCTCCTTACATGACAGTGCGCTCAGCCGAAGGAGCTCGGGTGCCACTTTCTCCCTGCTGCCCGAGCTCCTTACATGACAGTGCGCTCAGCCTATCACTGGCTGAGGCGGGACATAGCTGCGGCCGGCGATACGCTGACCGCTGTGTGGCATTTTGAGGATAAGGAGCAGGGAGCTGAACAGCGGAGGAGCGTAGGAAGGTGAGTTAACGTTTCTTAGTTTTTGCAGCCCGGGCACAGGGAAAGTTAAAAGTTTTGTGCCGCATTTCTACTTTTAAAGGCATCTTTAAAGCGTACTGGTCAGAAACATTTTTTTTTCTTCTATTTGTTACTCACTAGGTCATTCAGATGTTTTATGTGTATTTTTAAATTTTATTATCGGGGACTAGTTTAATGTCCCCGATACCATGTATGATACCTTCCTCCCCGTTCTACCATCCTCCTGTCCGCATCATAGTGTTCCATGGAGGAGCATGTAGTAAATGTGGGGGGAGAAAAAAGACAGATGTTTCGCTAATGTAGTGCCGGTTATCCGTGGATAACGGATGCGTAATGAAGAGAGACAAGAGCCTGCTCACCTCTTTATTGTTGCGCTAGTCTCAGGCGCAACACTGATGTGTGCTTTGAGCAGGTGTCTTTTTGCAGGTATGCCGGGAGCAGCTGGCCGTCGGTCCCGTCTGAGACGGTGGGTAGGATAGTGTTGCAGATGTGGGAGGTGGGGCTCCCTCCTTCAGGCCTGACAAAGCAGGGATCCCCTCTGAAACGCGTTGTCCAACTGAGCACCGATACTTTTTATGAATATTAATAAAAAGCTATCACTACTTCTCTGCACCCTCTCTGACTGCTGATTGACCCCACCGGTGTATCGCTACAGCGCCGAAGTCGTCATCCATGGAAAGGTAACAGGGAACCCGTGCCGGGATTCCCAACTCTCACATCTGCAACACTATGGAGGAGCATGTGACACGCACGTCACTCCACCTCCTCCCCTGCGGCCAGCGTAACGCTACGGAGGAAGCAGAGTGACGTACGTCACATGCTCCTCCATAGGACACCATGATTCTGACGGGAGAACGGGGCTGTGGAGCAGCAGCACCCGACAGAGGACAGCCGCATGTGAGCTGTCTGCAAGGAGGGGGCTGCTACTAATGTCTACAGGGGGGCCTGCTGCTGTTTAAAGGGGGTCTACAGGGGCCTTCTACTAATGTCTACAAGGGGGGCTGCTGTCTACAGGGGGGCTGCTGCTAATGTCTGCTAGGGGATACTACCTACTATTAAAGGCAATCTTACAACAGAGTCACCTGCACTAACTTCAATGTATGGATAGATAGTGCAGGTGACCCGGTTTCTACTGCTGCTCACCATGTGTACATCGGTCTCACCGCCAATGCAAATTCCCTGTTCTGCCCAATGGAGAAGAGAGAAATCTTGGCTCAAACTACAGCAGCCGCCTCCATTGTAGACAACAAGGACCCACATATCAGCACGGTAAGCAGCGCCAGAAACCGGGTCACCCTGCTGTCAGATTCCCTTTAAAATATAAGTACTCGTACTTGGTATTGGCGAGTACTAGAATTAAAGTATCGGTATTCGTACACTAAAAAAAATAAATAAATAAAAATGGCATCGGACATCCCTACTCACCATGCATTCACTTCCTCCCAGAGTCTGCTGTGCTGGGTCTCTTCATCCAATCACAGCAGACTGAAAAAATCCTTTTTTTTTTTATTTATTTTTTTAAGTTGTCCATTGTGTTTTCGGCATCTGTATTAAAATTGAATTATATTTTCCTTGCAGCCTGAAGAGTCCAGACATCTGGCTCCTAAAAACACAGAGGTGGAAGGCGCATGTGTGGACAGTACGGTTACTGCTTCTGCAATCCCAAGGCAGGTGTTCATATATGGCTGTATAATCTAGTTCTTTATAATGCCAAAAATCAGACAGGGATTTGTGATGTTTTATTTTTGCACATAGATAAGGTTAAATGGGTTGTCCAATGAAAGAAACAACCTGTGTATGGTGCCAAAAAGTATAACAAAGCAACTTATTAATATGGCAAAGGCTGTCTGGGCATGCTCGGAGTTGTAGTTTTGCAGCAGCTGGAGGCACCCTGTTTGGGAAACACAGTTCTAGAATGATTCCTTTAGTTCATTCCTTTTCTTTTTATTTCCAGCACTGGGATCCTATTGGGGGCTCAAGACAATTCTGGCTCTACGGGTGAGTAAGAAGCTTCTTCAGCCTTTCAGTAACAAAGAAATACATTGCTCAAAAAAGTAAAGGGAACAATAAGATGACACATCTTACTACACTACAGGCTGATCCAACGTTATGTAATGTCCTTAAAACAAGTCACAATGAGGCTCAGTAGTGTGTGTGGCCTCCACGTGCCCGTATGACCTCCCTACAATGCCTGGGCATGCTCCTGATGAGGTGGAGGATGGTCTCCTGAGGGATGTCCTCCCAGACCTGGACTAAAGCATCCACCAACTCCTGGACAGTCTGTGGTGGATGGAGGGAGACATGATGTTCCAGATGTGCTCAATCGGATTCAGGTCTGGGGGATGGGCGGGCCAGTCCATAGCATCAATGCCTTCCTCTTGCAGGAACTGCTGACACACTCCAGCCACATGAGGTCTAGCATTGTCTTGTATTAGGAGGAACCCAGGGCCAACCGCACCAGCATATGGTCTCACAAGGGGTCTGAGGATCTCATCTCAGTACCTAATGGCAGTCAGGCAACCTCTGGCAAGCACATGGAGGGGTGTGTCTGTTTCTGACAATTTGAGTGGACACATGCACATTTGTGGCCTGCTGGAGATCATTTTGCAGGGCTCTGCAGTGCTCCTTCTGCTCCTCCTTGCACAAAGGCGGAGGTAGTGGTCCTGCTGCTTGGTTGTTGCCCTCCTACGGCCTCCTCCACGTCTCCTGATGTACTGGCCTGTCTCCTGGTAGCGCCTCCATGCTCTGGACACTACGCTGACAGACACAGCAAACCTTCTTGCCACAGCTCGCATTGATTTGCCATCCTGGATGAGCTGCACTACCTGAGCCACTTGTGTGGGTTGTAGACTCCGTCTCATGCTACCACTAGAGTGAAAGCACCGCCAGCATTCAAAAGTGACCAAAACATCAGCCTGGAAGCATAGGAATTGAGAAGTTGTCTGTGGTCACCACCTGCAAAACCACTCCTTTATTGGGGTGTCTTGCTAATTGCCTATAATTTCCACCTGTTGTCTGTTCCATTTGTACATCATGTGAAATTGATTGTCAATCAGTGTTCTTCCATAGTGGACAGTGGGATTTCACACAAGTGTCATTGACTTGGAGTTACATTGTGGTGTTTAAGTGTTCCCTTTATTTTTTTGAGCAGTGTGTATGAAGAATATTTAAGGATATTAGGTTATAACTATAACTGGGTATTAATATATTTAGATTGTTACTGTTTTTTGAATCTCAAACAATAAATTTAGCTCTTGTGTATAATCTCCCCCTTCCACAGAGTCTTGTCCAGCGCTCTCCTCTTCTTTGCCATTCACTATATTTGATGAGACCTGCGAAACACAGCCGGACGTGTAAGTGACCCCCAATATAAGAACCCGTCTGTTTTAAAGGGGTTTTCTGGCCAAATACCTCTTATCCCCTATCCAAAGGACCCCCTGAGATCTCCATGCAGCACCTGCATTCTATGCTGGGCTGCTTCTCCAGTCTCTGAAATGTCTGTTTCCGAGACTGGGGACGTGACATCACGCCACACCCCCTCCATTCATGTCTATGGGAGGGGGCGTGGTGTGATGTCACAGGGGCGTGGCATCACATCTCCAGTCCCGGAAATACAGAGGTTTCCAAGACTGGAGTAGCAGCCTGACCTAGAATGCGGGTGCTGCCCAGCTACAGGACCCCCACGATCAGACATCTTATATCCTTTGGATAGGGGATAAGATGTCTTTCGCCGGAATACCACTTTAAAGGGATACTCCGCTGCTCAGTGTTTGGAACAAACTCTTCCGAACGCTGGAGTCGGCACCAGAAGCTCGTGACGTCATAGCCCGGCCCCTCATGATGTCACGCCCTGCCCCCTCAATGCAATTTTATGGGAAGGGGCGTTACAGCCATCACTCCCCCTCCCATAGACTTGCATTGAGGGGGTGGGGCATGACATGAGGGAGTGGGACTAGGATGTCACAAGCTCCAGCGTTCGGAACAGTTTGTTCCAAATGCTGAGCAGCGGAGTACCCCTTTAATAAATACCTTAGTAATTCAGTAACCTCTTTTCTGTGTTGTGCCGGTTCTGTTATTAGAAATAGATGACTAAATAGACCTCTGGGTGTTACCAGTTGTTGGGAAGGGTGTCCCTACAGTGTCTGGCACCACCAACTTTGGATAATCTCAGACAGAGTAGGGAAAGACACCCGGTTGTCTATTTAGTCCACTTATCTAATAAGAATAACACCGGAACGGGACAACTTGGAGCTATAGGAAGAGAAGCACCATAAATAACCACATTCTCATAGTGTAATAAGATGTTGCTGTCTCTTTTAGTGGCGCTCAGAATGGCATGCATCCTCCCATACGTCGCCCAATGGCACCGGTTTCAAGAGCCCTTGATAAACAAGATGCCCCACTTACTGTAAGTAATGTATGTGTGTAGCGCAAATGTTAATGCATAGGTGTAGCTTGTATTTATGATGTCCCAGTACGGGATATAGTCCCATACAGTCAGGTTGAGTCCCTCTGTGTCCTAAGGGCTCTCCTGCAATGTCTCCCACATAATAATATATATATTATGTATTAGGTATAAAGGACCTCTGAGTTAGTCACATGATGATGTTGTTGTTACATGTTTGTTACCCAGGGAGCACCAGATAACCAGGTGACCTGCAGCTTGACCTATAGACTTCTTGCTCAGCCCCTTTATAAGAGGTGCAGCCATTACAATCTCTCTCATCACTCCTGCTGAAGTACAGTAAAGACCAGACGTCTCAGAACTAGTGTCCAGCACATCTGGAGGCCTCAAGCCTAAATTATAGCCACATGTCAGTAAGTCAAGTCATCTCTGTCTGCTGTCACTACCTACAGTCAAGTCTATTATAGTCACCGTGGCTGAGTTGAAGTCTGTCCACTGCAAGTCCCAGCAAGCTGCTAGTTCCCTTGTGTTACTGGTCACCTCTCTGTAATCCTGGCCTAGCTGTAAAGACTGTACCATCTGTCTACCTCAGTAACGCTACCGTTAAGCCATACCTGGTCTTGGACTCTTATTGCCCTGCCTAACCTTGGGATAACAGTGCTACCTTTACAGGTGTTTACTGGGAAAACCACACCCTGGCGTCAAACATTTAGGGGTTAATACAATCAGCCCCATACACCTCACCTTCACACCCCGTGGCGCACCACATATTTACAATGGGATATTACTCTGTGATACAGTTAGGGTGCAGCATTCTAAAGCGGATTTGTGAGAGTCATAATGCTGCCTTTACACAGGTTCTCCTAGTAGCCAAAACTGCACAAAAGAATTGTGCGCTTTGGTTAATAGGTGAGCCGAAAGAATATAGTGGCCTCCTAGTAATGCTAGGACTACGTGGTGACTTTGGCCCTGACATAGCTCAGCATCATATCGCAGCAAATGAAAAGGACTGTGGTCTTACAACCTGTGTCCCTTGGAGATCCATCCAGGATCGACTTCTGGCCCGACCATCCTATCCGCCTTTAATGGGCAACCAAGACTGCGATCTTTGGTCACGTGTCCCGTAGGACTCAGAAGTTGCTGCACGTTAACTATTATTAGAATGAGATGGGGGAAGGCTCGCTCACGAGCACCCTTGGTATTTTCAGCGTTACCTAAACACAGTACTAATGCTCAGGATCCAGATGGATATAGGAATTAGATGGGCACAATCGCTTCAAAGAAAATTTATAACCGGATCGGTAAATTATAGCCCGGTCTAACCATGGAGAGAGTGAGCTCTTTGTATAAAAAAACATAGATTTATTGGAATCTTCTTGACATCATGGCAGACAGTACATAAAAAAAAAAAAAAAAAATCTTTATATAAAGGCAGTCCTTAGTAGAAGTAAATAAAGTAGAAGGATTATGTAGACATGTCCTTAAATCTTCTCACCAGCTGGGATTTCTTCCTAAGTACTTCATCCAGCATGGTGGATCCATCCTGAAATGTCCTTTTTAAAATGTCCTTGGCCGCCTCTGTTAGCTTCCTCTAGCGGTCATCCTCCTTGTGCTGGCGGGCTTTACAAGACTTCCTTTGAGACCCTCGTCCGTTCCTCCATCTAGCCACCTGGCTGTCTGGGCATGCTGGGAGTTGTAGTTTTGCAACAGCTGGAGGCACCCTAGTTGGGAAAGGTAGGTAAAGAAATCCCCGCACTCACAAATGCTGCTAAATCACCTTGGGTGTTTATTCACACAGAGAAAAGGTGTTGCGACTTGCAGGACTGGTTTCGGCCAACAGGTGGCCTTTGTCAACTAATAAGTTGACAAAGGCCGCCTTTTGGCCGAAACGCGTCCTGCGAGTTGCAACACCTTTTCTCTGTGTGAATAAACACCCAAGGTGATTTAGCAGCATTTGTGAGTGCCGAGATTTCTTTACCTACCTTTCCCAACTAGGGTGCATCCAGCTGTTGCAAAACTACAACTCCCAGCATGCCCAAACAGCCAGGTGGCTAGATGGAGGAACGGGTCTCAAAGGAAGTCATGTAAAGCCCGCCAGCACAAGGAGGATGACCGCTAGAGCAAGCTAACAGAGGCGGCCATCTTAAAAAGGACATTTCAAGATGGAGCCACCATGCTGGATGAAGTACTTAGGAAGAAATCCCAGCTGGTGAGAAGATTTAAGGACATGTCTACATAATCCTTCTACTTTATTTACTTATACTAAGGACTGCCTTTATATAAAGATTTCTTTTTTTATGTACTGTCTGCCATGTTTTTATACAAACAAAGAGCTCATTCTCTCCATGGTCAGACCTGGTTATAATTTACCGATCCGGTTATACATTTTCTTTGAAGCGATTGTGCCCATCTAATTCCTATATCCATCTGGATCCTGAGTGCCAACTCATCGCTACCCTTATTTTGGGGAAACGCTGACCTGAGGACAGGTGTGGTGCGGTTTATGGGGAAAAAAATACTACTTAAAGGGGTACTTCGCCGGAAAACATCCCCTATCCAAAGAATAGGGGAGATGTCTAAACGCAGGGGTACTGCTGCTTCGGACCCCCCAAGATCTCCGCTGCGGCACCCTAGTCATCCAGTGCACTGAGTGAACTCCACTCAGGGCCAGATGACTAGTGACTACAGCCACCACGCCCCCTCTATTCATGTCTATGGGAGGAGGCGTGACCGCTACATACTAGCCTGGCCTGGCGTCACGAACACGGATGCTACAAGTCTCTGTGTACTGGGCACCAACGCTGCCGGCTCAGATCATGGGGGTCTCCAGTGTCGGTACCCCTGTAATCAGACATCTTATCCCCTATCCAAGATGTTTTCCGGCGGAGTACCCCTTTTAAAGGGCTTATCCAAAATACAGAGCGAAGACACTTGTTCAGGAAAGCTGTAGTAGGTAAAATGTTTTAACGTTCACTATAACTCTTAAAGGACACCCTGGATGATATTGAACACCTAAGTGAAGACGCCATTGTGACCGGCTCAAACAGAAACAAAACTTTATTCGCGGACACAGAAGACACATGTGACTTCATGAGGGCGGCACAGTTGGCGTCCACCCCCTTCCAGAAGAACAAGGATAACCAGGAAGGAGGTGATACCTCCGGCCTGGAGAGGGTGCCCCTTAGAGAGAAGACCCCTGTGTGTGAGAAGTCCTACAGACAAGTGGTGTGCCCCAAAGAGCTGAGGTACAGAACGACACCAGATTGAAGTTCCTTCAGATAGAACCTATTTAATTGTCAAAATATATATCTAATTTTTATATTTTTCCCATTTAAGTCCCATTTTAGAAGCCAGCCAAGAAGACACCCGCTCCTCGATGTCTTCTGTGTCCTCTGTCTCTGCAGGTTCGGCTAGCTTGTTTGCCTCAAAGACTCTGATCATCAAGGGGAACCTCGATCTTGTGTCCCAGATGTCCGGAGTGTATGAGCAAGCTTTGGGTAAGTCCGAGAGAGTCATGGAAAAGCGCTCACCTCCTCCGTGCACGTGCAGTCAGTCCTCCTTCACTGTCTCCAGAATGGAAAAATCCACGGTAGTCACAGCACCGGTAAAAACATTGATTTATTAGAATCCATTAAAATCCACAAGATACAAAAAGGTGCTTTCCAACATGTTCAAGGTAAAAACCTCCCCCTCTAACGCGTTTCCACCCTACCGGGCCTTAATCATACTCTATGATTAAGGCCCGGTAGGGCGGAAACGCGTCAGAGTTGGTATTGTCCTATAACCCTTTGGTATGTGAATAAATACAAGAATCTCCAAATGAAAAAAATGTGTAATCCCATTGTGTGTATGGCTACAACTTTATGGAACACTTGGTAGCCTCATTAGGAGTCACGGGCCTGCTGCAACACCTCCCGAGCTGGTTCCGCAGGATAGGTGAGAAGCCACTGCGATCTCCTGAGACTAACCAGGGTGCCTGCAGCTGTTGCAAAACTACAACTCCTAGCATGCCTGGACAGCCTTCGACTGTCCGGGCATACTGGGATTTGTATTTCTACAACAGCTGCAGGCACCCTGGTTGTGAAACGGTGACCTTTTGGTAGGATAAGGAGATTTTGTTATTTTATGCTTCTCAAAGGATCCATTGGGGGACACAGACCATGGGTATATGCTGCTGTCACTAGAAGGCTTGACACTATGGCAACAAGAAAAGTCTGCTCCTCCCAGCAGGGTATACCCGCCCGCAGGCACCTGATGTAATCAATTTTAGTCCCAGAGCAATAGGAGAAGACCGACAGGTCAAGAGAAAACCACAAACTGTCCGAGCAATCAGAAGAAAAGGCAACTGAACACACCTTCGGACAGATGACTGAAATGGGAACACCAGAAAATGGGAGCTGTGTCCCCCAATGGATCCTTAGAGAAAAGGAGATTTTTTTTTTTTTTTTTTTAATGCTTACCGTAAAATCTCTTTCTCAATCGGCTCCATTGGGAGACACAGACCATGGGATGTACCAAAGACAGGTGGACGGTGGGACAACCGCCATCTGCAACATCTTACAGCCCAGAGTAGCATCAACTGATGTGAAGGTATGAATCTGGTAGCACCTTGAGAAAGGGTGCAAAGACGACCACGCGGACGCCTTGCAGAACTGCAAGGACTAAGCCACATAGCGGAGGGCCCAGGATGCCCCCCAAAAAACGGGTGGAATAAGCCAAAACCCTGAAGGGTGGGATCTTCCCCTTGCAGCGGTAAGCTCCCAAAATGGTTATCTTGTCCAATGACCACAACAGGTTGTGGAACAAACGCTTCCAGGGATGAGAAGGGGCCGGACAAAAGGACTGTATGACTATGTTCTCATTGAGATGAAAAAGCCAAAACCATATCATGTACAAAGGACTGACCTGGACGGAAAACAAAACTTGTCCTGGTATACAACCAGGAAGGGAGAATGGCACGAGAGAGCTGCAAGCTCTGACACCCTCCTAACAGAGGGAAGAGCAATAAGGAACGCCACCTTCCGGGGAAGGAGGCGAAGAGAAATGTCCCTGCAAGGTTCAAAAGGGAGGCCTTGCAGGGCATCTAAGACCAAGTGCAAGTCCCAAGGGGAAAAAAGGGGACTGATAAGGAGGGGCAGCTTGTGCCACTCCCTGAACTGGGTTCGGACATGATTATTGAACGCCAGAGAACGTTGAAAAAGAATGGAAACTGCCTAACCTTTGACCCCCTAAGGGAGCCAACCACGACCGGAGAAAAAGGCTGGGTTTCACACCAACAGAAATAAGACCGCCAGGTATGGGGGTAAATCTTTGCAGAGGAAGGCTTGTAAGCCCTCAGTATGGTACGAACCACTTGGGAAGAGAAACCGCGGGTCCTCAGAACCGCTGTCTCAACCGCCACGCCGTCAAAAGCAGAGACGGCAAATAGGGGTGGCACAGGAGACCTCATATAGGAGGTCTGGACGATGGGGAAGGTGCAGAGGTAAGTAGTTCAGGAGCCTGACCACGACAACGTACCACGCCCACCGGGGCCAGTCTGGGCCACGAGAATGGCGGGAACGCACTCCGCTGTGAGTTTCCTCAGGACCCCGAAAAGAGAGGAAGGGGAGGAAACGAATAAGGTAGGGCAAAGCCCGACCAATAAACAGATAAGGTAGGGCAAAGCCCGACCAAGAGAGAGGAACGCTTGGTTGTGGCCGGACGTGCAGAGGTCCACGCCTGGAGCGCCCCAGAGGTTGCAGATCACTGCAAACACCTCCGGATGTAGAGACCACTGGCCTTAGACCGCTGAGGACCGGCTGAGAGAGACTACATCCCAGAGACGCCCTGAATGAAGAAAGCTGAGATGGCCTGAAACCTGAGTTTCGACCAGAAGGGAATTTCCCAAGAAGCAAGCAAAGAAAGGATTGCCCTAGGCTCCAACATGTTGAAGGGGGAAAAGGGCTTCTCAAGGGACCAAGGCCCCTGACCGGCCGGTCCTTGAAAACACCTCCCCAGCCCGACAGACTGGCAGGAAGGAGCGCCCCTGAAAAAGCAGGGGGGAAACGAAGCCACCATAGAAGGGACAGACAAGACTGTCGAGAGAGAACGATCTTGCGGTCGAGAGACAATGGATACCTGTCCCACCGGAGGAGAGTCACCAGTTGAAGAGGTCTGTGATGAAACTGGGCAAATGGCATGGCCTCCACGGCTGCCGCTAACCGACCCAGGACATCCATGCAAAAGCGAATGGAAACTGGAGCAGGGTGCCGAAGTCATCGGACTCTTGATAAGAGAGTCATCCGATTGGTCGGCGGAGTCGAAGCAGCAGAGGCCGCGTCGAACTAGATCCCCAGGAGAGCGGCTGGACTTGTCCCGATTGACCATCCAACCAAAGTGAGGCAAGGTCTGGAGGTTGAAACGAAGACTCTCAAGGATCTGGGCCCTGGCTGGAGCTCTGATCAGGAGGTCGTCCAAGTAAAGAATCATTGAAACAACTTTTGTCCATAAAAGGACTATCACAGGCGCCAGGACTTTGGTAAAGGTCAGTGGAGAAGTGGTCAGACCGAAATGGAGAGCCACAATAGAAAATGACCGTCTGGAACTGTAAAGCGGAGGTACCGCTAATGACCAGAACAATGAGATGTGGAGGCAGGCATCCTTGATGTACACCGAGATACGAAAATTCCCCATGAACCAGGGACACCAACACCGAACGGAGAGACTCCATTCGGGATGGGAAAGCAGAAGATGCTGGCTGAGATACTCGAGAACCAAGATTGGGCGAACAGAAACGCCTTTCTTGGGGACCACAAAGAGGTTGGAATAAACCTCCAAAACGTTCCCCTGAAGGAACCGGGACAAGTGCTGCCTGGATAAAAAAGGAGCTGCATCCTGAATGTGCGTGGTCCAGGCATCCCAGAAGGAATGGCCTATGGGTGTCTGATGGGGCCGCAAAACGTCCGGAACGGATGGCAGACCTCCGGGAGGGACAGGTCCGGTAGGAGGGAGCCCTCTTTCCGTGGAGGCGCCCAGGACCAAAGGTCCGCAGAACCCGAAGGAGGACTTTACGACAGAAAGCGGTTCTGTGAGCCTTATCCAGAGGTAATAAAGGACTCTTTTTCTCCGCCCGTCGCCTCACTTCCTGAAGGCGGTGTCCACATTCCAGGCTTTAAGCCACATGGAGGGACTGTGGCTACCAGGTAGCTTGTGGCAAAGGCAGCACAGTGGCTGCGCATGGAAGCAGGTAACAGAGAAAATCTCATCTGCGGAGCATCGGAGAGCTAGATTAAATAAATCCTCCAGAGGGATCTTGAAGACTACCCTGGCGGAGATGGGAGACCATACTGAAAGGGCCCTTGACACCCAGGCCGAAGCAAAAGCAGGAAGATCCTTCTGCCTCAAAGGCAAAGTTTGCCAAAGTATCCACCTTCATGTCTGCTGGATCCTTGAAGGCAGCCGCATCAGCCAACGGCCAGGTAGGCGCTTTAGAGAGGCGGGAGACCGGCAGATCCACAGTTGGAGAGGAGGTCCACCGAGCAATGAGGTCCTTGGCGAAGGGATGCTGCACTTGCACCTTCTTCGTTTCCTGAAACTTCTTGTCAGGGTGCCTCCAGGCGGATACCAGCAGGGCATAAAATTCAGCGTGAGAGCTGAAGGTCTTGGGGGCTGGTCGGGCATGAAAAAAGGAGACTTCTGGAGCCACGTCCAAAGTTTCTGGGTCCTTTAGATGGAAGGTGTCTCCTATGGCCGAAACCAATGAGTGCACCATGTCCGACATATCAGTGTGGTCCTCTTCTTGTCCGCTGGTAAACCAGAGTCCCAAGCGGAAACTTCACCCACAAGTTCTCTAGGTGAATGGGAACGTGTGAGGCGGCCCTGGAAGAGAGAGACTGACCTGGTACGCGGTTCTGGAGAGGCTCATTTTTTGCGCCGTGATCTGAAGTTTTTATCTGTATCATTTTTATATTGATCTGACCTTTTTGATCGCTTTGAATTTTTTCATTATATAAAAAGTGACCAAAAATACACTATATTTTAGACTTTTCTTGCGTGTACGCCATTGACCGTGCGGTTTAATTAACAATATATTTTTATAGTTTGGACATTTTTGCACGCGGCGATACCACATGTTTATTTTTTATTTACTTTTTCTTTCTTTAAATGGGAAAAGGGGGTTATTCTTGCTTTTTATTAAGGAAGGGGTTAAATTATCTTTTTTACATTTATTTTTTTTATTTTTGCAGTGTTATAAACCCCCCCCCCCCCCATATAGTGGCTATTACACTGCACATACCAATCTCCTACACAGATCATTGCCGTGCATTGACACGGCAAAGATCAGCGTTATCGGTGGTCGATTGCTGAAACCTGGATTTCAGGCTTGGAGCAATCGATCGCTGATCGGATGCGACAGAGCCAGGTAAGGGGACCTCCGCTCGCGTTCTAGCTGATCGGGACATTGCGATTTCACCGCGATGGTCCCGATCAGCCCGACTGAGCTGCCGGGAAGTGTTTACTTTAATTTTAGATGTGGCGATCAACTTTGCACGCCGCATCTAAAGGGTTAATAGCGTGCGGCATGCTATTAGCCCAGGGTCCCGGCTGTCATTAGCCGCTGGGACCGACCCGGTATGACGCAGGGTCACAGCTTGACCCCACGTTATATACCGGGCGCAGGGCGTACAGGTACGCCCTGCATCCTTAAGGTTACATGGAAATTTCATCCTTTTACATTCATGGTTAACTGGTGGTTCGTTTTGTGGACAAAATCGACACACAGAAAAAAATTTAAATAGCTAGTCGACCGGCACAGAGAACGACTGTGTGAACCTAGCCCAAGCATTACTGTCCATTCATAGCCTCTTAGTGCTGATCAGAATTCTCTAATACCACATATAATAGTAATAGGCTTCCAATCAATCGTGGACATGCCAAAGGTTTTATCTTGGTCTTATGTCGGTATCTTTGTTCTTATGTTTCAGAAGAGGCCACCGGATTAGACTGCACGAAATTGCAAAGCAACATGCTGGAGGCAATGCCTGAACTATTGGCATCGGAAGTGATCATTCGGGAGGCCGGGCAGATGCCAGCCCTGGGTCAGGAGAAGGTGCCGCTGGGTAAGCCAGAAGACTCTAGGGCTCTATGCTGCATAATAATTTACTAATATTCTCAGTTATTCTCTTGTGTATATGGCGGTGGCTAATATCATAATTGTATGGAAAATACTTGTGGTCCCTTCAATCTGAAGACTGGGTGTCAGACCCTCCCCATTCTGAGAGTATAAAACGGTTTTCTGGCCATATGCCATCGGCTCATACAGTGGAAATACACTTTTTATAAAACACTAAAGCTTAAGGGAGAACTCCAGCCCAAATCAACTTATCCCATATTTGCAAGATAGGGGATAAGTAGCTGATCCGGCTGCTGGGACCCACTTCTCAGTGAGTAGTGCGTGCCACAGACTGCCCGTGCTAAATTCATTTCCTGTGTACACTGTAGCTGCGAATTTAGCCAAATTGATCTCCTTCCCACTACATCAGTGTTTACCAAACAGTGTGCAGGCAAACGATTTGGGAAAACACTGTACTACATCTTGATGATGATCCCTCACGTAGTAGGTAAAGATGAGCAGTTACAGTGATTCGATTCGTCACGAACATCTCGGCTCGGCAGTTGCTGACTTTAACCTGCATAAATTAGTTCAGCTTTCAGGTGCTCCGGTGGGCTGGAAAAGGTGGATACAGTCCTAGGAGAGAGTCTCCTGCCCACCGGAGCACCTGAAAGCTGAATTAATTTATGAAGGCCAAAGTCTGCAACTGCCAAGCCTAGAAGTTCGTGAGGAATCGAATTACTTTAACTTCGCTCATCTCTAGTGGTAGGAAGGGGAGATTGTTGGTTGAATTCCCGGCTAGAGTGTACACAGGAGCAGGAAGTCCAACACATTAAATGAACAACTTAAAGGAAGTTGTGCTAATGAAGACAGACAATTTGCATTAAAGTGTCCTTGTCATGTAGAATGTTCAAGTGTTGAGGTCTAGCTGCACTGGATGGAATGGAAAGACTTCTAATGGAGGCAGTCATGTGCTCGCCCCAGTATATAGGGATTGGTCAGGGTCTGAACACTCAGACCTTGTGCCATCAAACTTATGACGTATCTACTTTTTTAATACATTTTTTAATGACCGTAACCCTTAGAATCAAATACATAATGCCTTGTTCACATGGTGGAATTTTCAAGCAAAATCCAGTATCCACTCAGAAATGTATTGCTGTCTATGGAGACGCATTTCCGAGTGGTCCTAGTGCCGGGATGTTCTGCCGATGTCGGTGAAATGTCTGCTAAAAATAATCCGGTCTGACCCACCACCAACATTCGGCAGTGTGAACTTGGCCTTAGACTGGATAATGATTTTACCCCATGTCTTAACTCTCTTGCAGGTAATGAATCCTACCATCTTAAAAACGAGATTATTCTGGGGGAAAGCAACAAATTGTATTTGGGGGCCCAAGCGGATTGTGAGATGGAAGATATGAAAGGCGTGGCATTAAAGGTTTGGATTGCTCTTTCTTTACACGTATGAAACTGCTTTTGAACATGACTCCTGGACCTTGGAGGCTTAAAGGCGTACTCCGGTGGGAAAAATGTTTTCAAAGTAACTGGTGCCAAAAAGTTTTTTACAGATTTGTAAATTACATCTCTTAATCCTTCCAGTACTTATCTGCTGCTGTATGTATTTTCCACAGGAAGTTGTATAGTTCTTTTCAGTCTGACCACAGTGCTCTCTGCTGACACCTCTGTCCATGTCAGGAACTGTCCAGAGTAGGCGCAAATTCCAATAGCAAACCTATCCTGTTCTAGACAGTTCCTGATATGGACAGAGGTGTCAGCAGAGAGAGCACTGTGGTCAGACTGGAAAGAACTACACAACATCCTGTGGAGCATACAGCAGCTAAGTACTGGAAGGATTAAGATTTTTTTTTAATAGAAGTAATTTACAAATCTGTAGAACTTTCTGGCACCAGTTGATTTGAATATATATATATATATATATATATATATATATATATATATATATATATATATATATATATATATATATATATATATATATATATATATATATATATATATATATATATATATATATATATATATATATATATATATATATATATATATATATATATATAATTTTTCCTACTGGGGTACCCCTTTAAAGTTAGGTTTTAAAATGTCATTTTGTAGTGCTACCTTTCTTTAAAGGGGTACTCCGCCCCCAGACCTCTTATAAGATGTCAGATCAGATCTCCCTGCTGCACCCCAGTGTTCAGAGAGTCGGGTGCAGCGCCGGAGGCTCGTGACGTCACTGCCACGCCCCCTCAATGCAAGTCTATGGGAGGGGGCGTGACATCCGTCACGCCCCCTCCCATAGACTTGCATTGAGGGGGTGTGGCCGTGACGCCACGAGCCTCCGTCCCGCATCGCCAGTGATCCGGCACAGAGTGAACTTCGCTCCGTGCACCGGATGTCTGGGGTGCTGCAGCCAAAATCACGGGGGTCAAGCAGCGGGACCCCCCACGATCAGATAGGGGATAAGATATCTAGGGGTGGAGTACCCCTTTAAGCTCCCAGTATGAATAATCCTCTTTTCTGGTTAATACCATGTACATTCCACACCCCTACCCTCGGCTGCAACACACAGATCCGCTGTGTAAATGGCGCAGCATTCCTGTCCTGTGTGAACGCGTCCTTACCGATTTCCCCCGATGACTCTGTGCTCTTCTGGCAGGTGGATTTGAAACCTCTTCCCTGGGATTTCTACATTGTACAGCAGCTGAAGGAGAGACTCGGTGAAGCCTTTCAGACCCATTTTGTAGAACAGAGTAACTGCTACCTCTTCCAAGATGGCTGCATTACACTTTACAGAGACGTCTGTCCCTTCAGTGTCCAAGTGAGTATGTGCAGAGCGCGTTTTCACATGGCGTGCTTCCTCTCTGGGACTTGCACAGGTTGACTAGAAAGGGGGCTTGACCCCCCCCCCCCCCTGCCTTTTTTTATGTTACTCCTTAAAGTTCCCTGGGCAGTCTGGCATTATTGTGTGGATATTTATATAAAGAATTATGGGAAGTGTCTTTTATTTCAGTCCCTGCCCCCCAAAATGTCTGTGCACGTCCCCGCTTCCTCTCCAGGGATCAATATGAAAATTGAGGCCACAAAAATTGAGGCGCACAAAGTGGTCATTCTTGAGTTGTCTTATGTAGGAGATGCTGGATCACAAGACCCTTTAACGGGATATATAATCTTCTCAGGATGGTTGCAGAAACGTTGCTTCTCTATCTCCACCACTGTACCCTAATAGAGGCGATGGTCCTGCACGATTACTATATCCAGATCTCACGGTGAAAGGTCATATGGCAATAACTGCTTTCTCAGTTGCTCTTTGTTGGAGGACACCTTAATGATGGGTATATGCTTTTGCCACTAGGAGGCGCTGACACTAGGAAAAAAAGTCAGCTCCTCCCTGGCAGGATATACCCGCCCACTGGAAGTGAGGTAATCAGGCTGTAAGATGGAGACGCCATGGCCCCTCTGTCACCCAATCACTACTCCCACTCTGTTCCTTACCGAGGCATGGTGTAACAGGCAATCCAATACATAAGTATTGCAGTATACCGCAACAAGCAGAAGAGTGGCCCGCACAGCTCTGTGGGTGAATAAATGTAGTGTGTACAGAGCCAAGAGTCACTAGGGTCCAATGCAGTGCCTAACCTCCAGGAAAGCAAGCAACAGCCTGATTCAACCTGTAGATAGGTGGAAGCGTATTTACCAGGATAGCAATCCATATAGAAGTGAAGAGACAGTGCACTCACCATTCAGCGTAGAATTCGTTCTTTATTCGTACAAAATGCTTCATAAAAACAGCAGGGCAGTATGGGGAAGCTCTGGAGGAACGCTGGTCATAGGAGTATAGACGACCGTTTCTGTTCGCCCATGACCAGCGTTCCTCTAGAGCGTCCCCACACTGCCACGCTGAGTGTACCGTCTCTTCACTTCTACATGGATTGCTATCTATGAACTCTGTCATTTGTGAGACGTAGAGACTCCCACAACGAAGTTAGCAGCTATAGTGCAGTCACATCTGGTAATCCGGCATATGAAGACTGTGTCTACTAAAAGGGAAGGTAGTGCCTGGTGCGTTTCTACTTATTGTGTATTTACCAGGATAGTTGATGGGAGCATGCTGTGCTCATTTTTCCTTGAATAAATAAGTTTTTTTTTTTTTTCCTCTGAACTATCCTGGTGAGTGCGCCTCCACCTACCTACTTTGGATTGGAACACTGCAATGCATTGTATCGCAGTAAGCTAATATATTGCAGTGTACTGTACAAGCGGTCGCAGATCTAGTCCTCTAGGGGACTAAGAAGCGGGAAAGATTAACAGGCGATTGAAAAGCCTTATGTTCCACCAAATTATAGAGAACTACAGCTCACGGTTGACCAGTCCTTCCCAGAGTCATAATCTTGTACCGTTCTCCTCAATGTAGGACATAATTCAGGACCCGGAGATGGTGGTGGAGCAAGTTACTATCCTGTTCGCCTACAACCTATTGAGTCTTGTGGAGAAGCTGCACACGGCAGAGATAGTCCATGGAGACCTGAGGCCGGAGACTCTACTGCTGGATACTGGGTCAGTATGTCTGGATACAGATGTGACACTATGGAGGACTCGTCTACTGTTTGTCCAACCACCTGCATAGAGGATAGTTATTTCTGCTAAAGTCCTCGTATAGGAGGCTTCTTCTTGTGCAGCTTTTCTATGTAAAACTGGTGGGATCAAAGATTCCTACTTCCATCCTTTCAGTTTGCTTTAAAGGGGTACTCCACCCCTAGACATCTTATCCCCCTATCCAAAGGATAGGGGAGAAGATGTCTGATCGCGGAAAATCTCTGTGCGTGATGCTGGTGCGATACAGGGGTCAGAGCACCGTGACGTCACGCCCCGCCCTCAATGTAAGTCTATAGGAGCAGGATGTGACTGCACCAGGGGCTGGAGCTGTGACGTCACGGTGCAACGGCCCCTGTATCGCCCCGTCATCACGCACAGAGATTTTCCTCTGTGCGGTAATGATGGCGGGGTGCCGCTAATGAGAACGCGGGGGTCCCCATTGGCGGGACCCCGCAATCAGATATCTAATCCCCCTACCCTTTGGATAGGGGATAAGATGTCTAGGGGCGGAGTACCCTTTTTATTTTATATTTTTTTCTATTGTTTTCAAAATAAACTGTCCAGAAAATTACAGATTTGTAAATTACTTCTATGTAAAAATCTTAATCCTTCCAGTACTTATCAGCTGCTGTATGCTCCACAGGAAGTTTTTATTTATTTATTGTTTTTTATTTTTTTTTATTTCTGTTCTGTCTGACCACAGTGCTCTCTGCTGACACCTCTGTCCATGACAGGAAATCCCCCATAGCAAACCTGTCCTGCTCTGGACAGTTCCTGACATGGACGGAGGTGTCAGCAGAGAGCACTGTGGTCAGACAGAAAATAACTTCCTGTGGAGCATATAGCAGCTAAGTACTGGAAGGATTAAGATTTTTAAATAGAAGGAATTTAGAAAATCTGGCACCAGCCGATTTAAACAGTTTTCCAGCAGAATACCCCTTTTAATCCTTCCAGTACTGATCAGCTGCTGTATGCTTCAGAGGAAGTTGTGTAGTTCTTTTCTGTCTGACCACAGTGCTCTCTGCTGACACCTCTGTCCATGTTAGGAACTGTCCAGAGAAGGAGTAAATCCTCATAGCAAACCTCTCCTGCTCTGGACAGTTCCTAAAATGGACAGAGGGGTCAGCAGAGAGCACTGTGGTCAGACAGACAGAAAGGGAACTACACATTGTCTTCTGGAGCATACAGCAGCTAAGTACTGGAAGGATTAAGATTTTTATATGGCGGTAATTTACAGATATAACTGTCTGGCATCAGTTGACTTAAAACCCCCCATGTCCTATTCTCTCTCCAGGATCTTCGATCTCTCCTCCTGCACCGAGATGAACAATTGTTTGAAGCTGATCGACTTCTCCCACAGCGTGGACATGAGACTCTGCCCCACATTGACTGCTAAAGCTTTTCCGGTAGCACAGACAAAACATGGACAGCAGATTTTAAGCCCCCAAGCCTCCCCCTACCAGGTAGATTGGACAGAACCGAACCCTGTTCTGAACAAATAAAAAATCTGTAGTTGTCACTAGGTTGATACCACAGCCGCTATTGGCCACATCACCTAGGTCCGTTTTTCCCAACCAGGGTGCCTCCAGCTGTGGCAAAACTACAACTCCCAGCATGCCCGGACAGCCAAAGGCTGTCCGGGCATGCTGGGAGTTGTAGCTTTGCCACAGCTGGAGGCACCCTGGTTGGGAAAAACGGACCTAGGTGATAGACGGCTGGGATCAGAGTTAACTCCTAGCACTCCACTGGAAAAACATATTTTCTTTTAAATCAACTGGTGCCAGAACGTTAAACAGATTTGTAAATTACTTCTATAAAAAAAATAATAATAATAAATAAAATCCCAATCCTTCCAGTATTTATCAGCTGCTGTATAATACACAGGAAGTTCTTTTTTTTTCTTTTTGAATTTCCTTTCTGCTTAACCACAAGTGCTCTCCGCTGACACCTCTGTCCATTTTAGGAACTGTCCAGAGTTAGGAGCAAATCTTCCTTGCTCTGGACAGTTCCTGATAGAGATGAGCGAACTTACAGTAAATTCGATTCGTCACAAACTTCTCGGCTCGGCAGTTGATGACTTTTCCTGCATAAATTAGTTCAGCTTTCAGGTGCTCCGGTGGGCTGGAAAAGGTGGATACAGTCCTAGGAGACTCTTTCCTAGGACTGTATCCACCTTTTCCAGCTCACCGGAGCACCTGGAAAGCTGAACTAATTTATGCAGGATAAGTCATCAACTGCCGAGCCGAGAAGTTCGTGAGGAATCGAATTTACTGTAAGTTCCCTCATCTCTAATTCCTGACATGGGCAGAGGTGTCAGCAGAGAGCACTGTGGTCAGACAGAAAAGAAATTCAAAAAGAAAAGAACTTCCTGTGGAGCATACAGCAGCGAAGTACTGGAAGGATTGAGAATTTTTAATAGAAGTAATTTACAAATCTGTTTTAACTTTCTGGCATCAGTTGATTTAAAAAAAAAAATAAAATATTTTTTTACAGTGGAGTCCCCCTTTAATCCAATCCAATCCATGTTTATAAGCCATTATACTGTTAACTATTCTGGGTGTTACAAGGGAAGAATCCAGTGTCGAAGTAGGTTTGTGCCTAAATGTTGGTTTTTATAGATGCAGTAGAAAGTATCTCGGCACCATCCGAGAAACGCCAATGTAAGGTAGGGAGTGGAAACGGGTGTCTGCACAGTCCCTAGAAGCTTTACCGGAACACTCCTCGGTGCTGACTCGCTATCATAGATGAGAATAAAGGGGTATTCCAGGAAAAATATATATTTTTTTATATATATATATTTATAATATATCCACTGGCTCCAGAAAGTTAAACAGATTTGTAAATTACTTCTATTAAAAAATCTTAATCCTTCCAATAATTATCAGCTGCTGGAGTTGAGTTGTTGTTTTCTGTCTGGCAACAGTGCTCTCTGCTGACATCTCTGCTTGTCTTGGGAACTGCACAGAGTAGAAGAGGTTTGCTATGGGGATTTACTTCTACTCTGGACAGTTCCCGAGACAGGTGTCATAAGAGAGCACAGACAGAAAAGAAAAACTCAACCTCAGCAGCACATAAGTACTGAAAGGATTAAGATTTTTTTTTTTTTATTATTATATAGAAGTAATTTACAAATATGTATTTTAACTTTTTGGAGCAAGTTGATATATTAAAATTATTATTATTTTTTTTCCTGAATAACCCCTTTAAAGATGCTATATGAAGAAAGCTGTGGAGCACTCACCAGGTTTGCTTTTCAGGGGCTTCTTTATTCGTGGATACAAGTAGGGTTGCACATGCAGGGGAGCAGATGGATCAGACGAAGTGCCTCAGCATGCAAACGGTCTGTCGCCTGCTCCTGTACCCCCGCGTCTGACACATCTGCTCCCCTGCATGTGTAACCCTACTTGTATCTATGAATAAAAAAGCCCCTGAAAAGCAAACCTGGTGAGTGCTCCAAAGCTTTCTTCACATTGCATCTTTAAATGTTGTCTTTGCTGCCCTCAGGTGGACATTCTCGGTATTGCTGATGTGGTTCATTTGATGATCTTCAAGAAACCCCTTCATATTCAGCAAGAAGATTCTTTGTGGAAAATCACGAAAGAGAT
Organism: Hyla sarda; assembly: GCF_029499605.1. Taxonomy (NCBI): domain Eukaryota; kingdom Metazoa; phylum Chordata; class Amphibia; order Anura; family Hylidae; genus Hyla; species Hyla sarda. The sequence continues at coordinate 95,364,192 of NC_079199.1, forward strand.
TCCAAGGTGAATAACTTTATTTATAGGCGCACACAGATAGTGTAGAGATAAGTAAAACTTAGGAATTATGGGCGATGTTTAAGGTATTTAAAGACTATTTTTTATTTTTTTATTTTTCTTGCTTTGGGTGCACAAAATGTCGCTCATGCGCCTTAGCCCTTTTCTTGCCCGTAGGCAAAAATAAAATTAAAATTGTCGCAAGTCTGACCTGGAGTACAAAACTCCAGTGTGAGGAAATCTAAAGTCTCGCAGCTGAGACATATTTTATTTTTATTTTTTTTGCTTATGTGCTCCAAATGTATCAATCCCTGTGATAGTATGATAAATATGTATTACATAAGGCAAAGCTAAAGCCAAAAAATGCCTTCAGAACTTTCTTACCAAAGACAAAAATGATAAATGTCCCCGAAAGGCTAAGTTTTGACTTTTTTTTTTTTCTTGCGTGTTTTCTCTCATTTTTGCCTTTTGAGTGGAAATTGCATTTTTGGCCCCTTTTTGGCGGTTTTTACAAAATTTGTTGGGTACCAAAAAAAAAAAATGATGCAGTAGTGATGGAAAAAATTATATTTAACAAAATTTTATATTTTTTAAACAGGGATCATTTTGTGGGCGGGCAGGGAACTAAAAAATACAGCCGACAATAATAATGATGATGATTTTAAAAGGGGCCATTTAAATGTAAAAATATATTTTTTATAAAGTGTTTAACTTTAAAAAAAATTTTTTAAATTTTTAGGTAGTACTACTACTCCCAGCTTGAAACAGACTGTTCCATGATGGGAGTAGTAGTACCTGTACGAATAAACCGATCGCCCCGGGTGTCACTTCTGACACCCGTTGCACCACACTTTTCTGCTTCCCTGCACTGTACTTTGATGTGATGTTTGAGAGGAATTAAGACTATTGAGCTAAATTAAAAGTGTAATAAAAAATAAATAAAGGTGCTAGACACAAAAATTAGATGTACATGGTCAGGATTAGGTATGGAGTGATGGATCCAACAAAATTATTATTTTTTATATAACTGATACGCTTTAACTGCAGGTACTACTACTTCCAACATGGAGCACACTCTGCTGGGAGCTGTAGTACCTGCATTAATAGACAGATCGCAGCGAGTGTCACTCCTGACACCCTCTACGATTGTCCTGTATCGTTCTTCTTTGGTCCCCTGCACTGTAGTATATGCCGTATATATACACCTATTCATATTTCCCGCAGAGAGTTGTGATTGGCTTGAACAATCTGGCCAATCACAGCTCTCTGCGGGAAATATGAATCTGTGATGTGAAGAACCAGAAGAGTGCCGCCCGCTTCTATACATTATATAGGAGGATCGCAATGGGTGTCAGAAGTGACACCTGGGGCGATCTGTCTATTAGTACAGGTACTACTACTCCCATCATGGAACAGTCTGTTCCATGCTGAAAATAGTAGTACTACCTAAAAAATTTAGAAAAAAAGTGAGAAAAGTTAAACACACACTTTAACACATGATAAAAATACATTACTAATAAAAAGTTTTACAATATTAATTATAAAAAATAGATATTTTAACCTTTTAAATGGCCCCTTTCTACATTTTTATTGTCGGCTACATTTTTATTTCCCTGCCTGCCAGGTTATGGTACCCTACGAAAGGGAAAAAAAAAAAAAAAAAAAAAAAGGATCTTCATGCTTTTTTTGGGATCGCTAAAGTCCTAAAAAAGAATAAAAACCACCAGCAAAAAAGTTAAAAGCCACATGGTGTCTTTATTGGCGTTTTTTTTTTTTTTTACTCCCATAGACTTCTGAAACGCCACGTTTTCAGGAGAAAAAAACGCCATGGGCTCAACATGCTGCAATTCTGCAAAACTGCCAAGGAGCTTAAAAACACCAAAAGGATTTAAAAAAAACGCAAACTGGAAAATGAAAAGTGGATTAGGCATTTCGCGTTTTTCCATTGACTTGCAGCGAACATCATGCCGCAGCGTTTTTTTCACTGAAAAGTGGAAACTTAGCCTAAAAGTTCCCTGGCCCCTCCTCTGCCAGCAGCTATTGGTTGGACGATAGCGGCTCATCTGGGGGTGGTGACAAGATTGCCCCCTCCCCCCAGCAACAGGAGGTGATTGGCGGTGTATAGTACACAATTGATCACCTTCTAATTCCGGGTCATCGGGTCACACGTGACCCGAATCGCCTGTGTGAATTCTCAGGATTTCAGCAGGCATCCCGGTCCGGTCCCCGCCCGACGAGCGGCAAGGACGAAAATTCCCACGGGTGTACAGGTACGCCCTTGGTCCTTAAGTGGTTAATTTGTAAGAGGATATCTGGTTGCTATGGGCAACTGGTCATCTTTTGCTCTGCACAGGTTTTGATAAATCTCCCCAAGTAATGCTAATTTGTAGTTTTTGTCGCTAATTTGTAGTTTTTGAGGATTTCTATTCCCTGCAGCTGTTCTATACTAGCTGAACATTGCTGCCTCCTATCATCTCTGTATACACCAGTGGTTTCACAACCAGGGTGCCTCCAGCTGTTGCAAAACTACCATTTCTAGCATGCCCAGACAGCTTTTGGCTATCTGTTCCTGAGTACACTCTAGTTGGAAATTCAGCCAACGCAATCTCCTTCCCATTACATCAGTGTTTTCCAAACATTGTGCCTCCGGATGTTGCAAAACTACAACTCCCAGCATGCCCAGACAGCCTTCGGCTGTCTGGGCATGCTGGGAGTTGTAGTTTTGCAACAGCTGGAGGCACCCTAGTTGGAGAACACTGGTATACACCACTGTATACATCTCTGCTCTTTTCCAGGTTCTGCAATGGAAGTCTATGGAACACTTTCTTCTCAAAGATCCTGAACACGACCCACGAGTCCTCGGCAGAAGTACTGAAAGAGCTGAAAGACAAGATGGCCGAATTTTTTGACAGCTGTTTCCAGGACGAAGTTTGCACCTACTTCATCCAGTTGGAAATGCGGCTTAACCCTTTGTGATTATGTCACGCAAACGTTCTTGTCTTTTATATGTGTCCTGCTGCTCCTGGGCCTATTCCCTTTATCTTCTCGCGTCCATCCTCTTGTTTATATGTTGTATAGAATAGATATTTATGCCTCCTTTATACATTTTTCTGTACATTTAATACAGAGATTTCTAGTAAACAGTTTTTTTTGCACATTTCACTCTTTTTATTGCTTGAATGGTAAAAAAAAATTTTTTTTTTTTCGTGGAAAACTTTTTTTATTAATTTTTTTTCTAAATCAACTGGTGCCAGAAAGTTAAACAGATTTGTAAATCACTTCTATTAAAATAAACTTGGTCCTTCCAGTACTTTTTAGGGGCTATATATAGAGATGAGCGAACTTGCAGTAAATCCGATTCGTCACGAACTTCTCGGCTCGGCAGTTGATGACTTTTCCTGCATAAATTAGTTCAGCTTTCAGGTGCTCCGGTGGGCTGGAAAAGGTGGATACAGTCCTAGGAAAGTCTCCTAGGACTGTATCTACCTTTTCCAGCCCACGGGATCACCTGAAAGCTGAACTAATTTATGCAGGATAAGTCATAAACTGCCGAGCTGAGAAGTTGGTTATGAATCGAATTTACTGTAAGTTCGCTCATCTCTAGCTATATACTACAGAGGAAATTCTTTAATTTTTGGATTTCTCTTCTGTCATGACCACAGTGCTCTCTGCTGACATCTCTGTCCATTTTAGGAACTGTCCAGAGTAGGAGAAAAGCAGAGAGCACTGTGTTCCAAAAAGAAAAGAATTTCCTCTGTAATATTCAGCAACTAATATGTACTGAAAGGATTAAGACTTTTTAATAGAAGTAATTTACAAATCTGTTTAACTTTCTGGCACCAGTTAAAGAGTGATTAAAAAAAAAAAATTCCACCGGAGTACTCCTTTAATGTACTGTGCTTGAGAAGGTGCTCTGAAGGATTGCAGGTCACTTATTAACCTTTTAAGAATGCCGGGCGTACGCCCTGCATCCCGAGTCCTTAGGGACGTGGGGCGTTTGCATACGCCCGTGGGAATACCGGTCCCCGCCGCTAGCCGGTTGGGGACCGGATCGGAATGCGGCGATCGCAGAAAATCGCATGTCAATTCAGACATGCGATTTTCTGCTATTCCGGTCTGATCGGGTCTCTGGTGACCCCCATCACCCGGAAAATAGGGATGATCGGAGCTGTCAGTGACAGCCCTGATCATCCTGAGGGATAGGAGCGAGGTCGCAGTGCTGCGATCTTCTCCTATCCCCTGCCATTGGTCAGAACTGATTCTGACCAATGGCAGGACAGTGGGTTGCCATGGCAACCCCCGTTCTGCCCACCCCTGGATGTCGAGGGGAACGTGGGGAGAAGATGACTTGGGGACCCCCGATCGTCGCTGGAGACTGCTGGATCCTGGCTCAGGTAGGGAAACTACGGTGGGGGGGGGGGGGGGGGGGGGTTGAATCAAAGTGACTGCCCAGGCATGCTGGGAGTTGTAGTTCTGTAACATCTGTCACTTCAGATTTTGCAATTTTCATGAAATTTTTGAAAATTGCTGCTCTACTTTGAAGCCCTCTAATTTTTTCAAAAAGCAAAAATATGTCCATTTTATGATGCCAACATAAAGTGGACATATTGTATTTGTGAATAAAAATTTAATTTATTTGGAATATCCATTTTCCTTACAAGCAGAGAGCTTCAAAGTTAGAAAAATGCTAAATTTTCATGACATTTTGGGATTTTTTGCCAAAAAAGGATGCAAGTAACACTGAAAATTTACCACCAAAATAAAGAAGAATATGTCACGAAAAAACTGTCTCAGAATCAGAATATTCGGTAAAAGCTTTTTCGAGTTATTAATTTGGAAAGCGACGGTGGTCAGAATTGCGGAAAAGGGCTGCGTTCTTAAGGGGTTAACCAGTTGTGTTGGGAGGTTCACCTAAAGTAGGCAAATACACGCAGGCTGTGATGGTGGTCGAAACACCAGACCATGGCTTACGAGCGGGATCAACAGGGAGTCCTGCAAGGTTCATGGCAGCTCTAGGGAAGAGGTCCCCCGAAAATCTGGATGTTAGCGTTTAGCTTGAGTTAGGCCCCGTGCACACTACGGAATTCCCGCGGAATTTCCGGGCGGAATTCCGCGGTGTGAACTTTAACATTGGTGTGAACGGGTTTCCATGAGACCCGTTCACACTGCGGAATTTCAGCGGCGGACATTTCCGCCGCTGAAAGTGTTCCGCGCAAAGAAAGAACATGTTCACTCTTTGCGCGGATTCCGCGAGCACTGCATAGCCGTCACTGGTGACCGCTCAGTGCCCCGCTGCCCTAGCGCCGAAGCACTTTCGGCGGCGGCCGCCAGGCGGAAGCTCCGCTCGCGGAATTCATCCGCTAGAATTCCGACATGTGAACGCACCCTTAGGAGTAGAGTTGAGCGAACTTACAGTAAATTGGCTTGTTGGGAACCTCGCAGCTCGGCTGTTGATTACTTTAGTCTGCGTAAATTAGTTCAGCTTTCCAAGGGCTCTGATTGCCTGGAAAAGTCCGGGATGACAGTCTTGGGTTTCCTAGGTCTGTATCCACCTTTTCCAGGCAACCGGAGGCCTTGGAAAGCTGAACTAATTTACGCAGACTAAAGTAATCAACAGCCGAGCTGCGAGGTTCACTACCAGCCAATTTACTGTAAATTCGCTCAACTCTAGTTAGGAGCATTCAAAGGCCATGTTCAATGCGTATAGATCCTCAAGGGCCTAGAATAGAAAGTGATCGGGTCTGGATGGCTAAAGGTTTGACCGCTGGGACCCCCAGTGATGTCGAGAACTTGGAGCCCAAATCTCCCATCTAAATGGAGCAGCAACCAGAACCGGCTGCCTAATAACAGTGCTTGTTGTAGGCCAGTGTTTCCCAACCAGGGTACCTCCAGCTGTTGCAAACCTACAACTCCCAGCATGCCCGGACAGCCAAAGGCTGTCCGGGCATGCTGGGAGTTGTAGGTTTGCAACAGCTGGAGGCACTCTGCTGGGGAAACACTGCCGCCTGAGCAAAAATCTGGCTTCGGGGCATTTGTAGGCCTGACAGTCATGTATTTCCACATACAAATTATAGTGATAAGTACTAGAGATGAGCGAACTTACAGTAAATTCGATTCGTCACTAACTTCTCGGCTCGGCAGTTGATGACTTTTCCTGCATAAATTAGTTCAGCTTTCCGGTGGGCTGGAAAAGGTGGATACAGTCCTAGGAAAGAGTCTCCTAGGACTGTATCCACCTTTTCCAGCCCACCGGAGCACCTGAAAGCTGAACTAATTTTATGCAGGAAAAGTCATCAACTGCCGAGCCGAGAAGCTCGTGATGAATCGAATTTACTGAAAGTTCGCTTATCTCTAAGTACTGGAAGGATTAAGATTTTTTTTAATAGAAGTAATTTACAAATCCGTTTAAATTTCTGGCACCAGTTGATTAAAAAAATTTTCTACTGGAGTACCCCTTTAAAGATGCTCTCTAGATTTTTAGCAGGCCATAGCTCAGTGTTTTCCAACCAGTGTACCTCCAGCTGTTGCAAAACTATGACTCCCAACATGCTGGGAGTTGTAGGTTTGCAACAGCTGGAGGCACTCTGGTTGGGAAACACTGCCGCCTGAGCAGATGTCTGACTTCGGGGCGTTTGTGGTCCTGACAGTCCTGTATTTCCACATACAAATGATAGTGACATTTTCCTAATTCTAGCAGTAATGCCAAGTTAGACAAAAGTCAGCTATTCAGTACCCTATGGGCGGTGTCTTCATATACAAGTGTAGTATGCAGGGTGAACGGTGATCTGTTAAAGGGGTACTCCAGTGGAAAAAAAAATGTTTTAAATCAACTGGTGCCAGAAAGTGAAACAGATTTGTAAATTACTTCTATAAAAAAAAAAAAAAAAAAAAAATTACCCTTCCAGTACTTATCAGCGGCTGTATGCTAAAGAGGAAATTCTTTTATTTTTGAATTTCTTTTGTCTTGACCACAGTGCTCTCTGCTGACATCTCTGTCTGTATCAGGAACTGTCCAGAGCAGGAGAAAATCCCCACCTATGCTGGTCCGGACAATTCCTGACACGGACAGAGGTGTCAGCAGAGAGCACTGTGGACAAGACAAAAAAAAGAAATTCAAAAAGAAAATAATTTCCTCTTAGCATACAGCTGCTAATAAGTACTGGAAGGGTAAAGATTATTTTTTTTTTAATAGAAGTAATTTACAAATCTGTTTAACTTTCTGGCACCGGTTTATATAAAAAAAAAATGTAATAAAGTTTTTCACCGGAGTTCCCCTTTAATCTAGTGTTCCCCAGCCTCTGAAGGCGGTCAGCACATGATGGGAGTTGTAGTTGGTGTTTTTTTTTTTTTTTTTTTATATACACTGTTTATGAGTAAGGTTTATTGTAAGTCTATAAGCAGCTCCTCTGCGATGTCTTCTCTGCGTTCATTGAGTCTCGGAATATCGGAGGTGAACGGACAAATGGTGGATGGACGCTGTATGGGTTCAATCCAAGTCCGTGGAACTCAATTTGTATATGAAATCATACAGTGGGGCAAAAAAGTATTTAGTCAGCCACCAATTGTGCAAGTTCTCCCACTTAAGGGTGCGTTCCAACAGGGCGTATACGCAGCGTATTTGACGCTGCGCAAAATTTATGGCAGCAGCGGGAAATACGCTGCGTATTCCTTGCTCACTATACACACAGGGCTTTCCGGCGGCAGCCCTATGCGTGTAGTGAGTTATGGAGGTGGAGCCGCGCGTCACAGACACACCGGCACACGGCCCCGCCTCCAAAACTCACTACACACATAGGGCTGCCGCCGGAAAGCCCTGTGTGTATAGTGAGCAAGGAATACACAGCGTATTTCCCGCTGCTGCCATAAATTTTGCGCAGCGTCAAATACGCTGCGTATACGCCCTGTGGGAACGCACCCTAAAAGCATGAGAGGCTGTAATTTCCATCATAGGTTATAACCTCAACGATGAGACATAATGAGAAAAAAAAAAATCCATAAAATCATTGTCTGATTTTTAAATAATTTATTTGCAAATTATGGTGGAAAATAAGTATTTGGTCACCTACAAACAAGCAAGAATTCTGGCTCTCACAGACCTGTAACTTCTTCTTTAAAGGGGTTATCCAGGGAAAAAAAAAAAAATATATATATATATATATATATATATATATATATATATATATATATAATTAAATAAAAATTTCCAACTGGCTCCATAAAGTTTTATATAACAGATTTGTAAGTTCTATATAAAAAAAATAAAAAATCTTAATCCTTTCAGTACTTATGAGCTGCTGAAGTTGAGTTGTTCTTTTCTGTCTTTGTGCTCCCTGATGACGCCTGTCCAGAGTAGAAGAAAATCCACATAGCAAACCTCTCCTACTCTGTGCAGTTCCCGAGACAAGCAGAGATGTCAGCAGAGAGCACTGTCGCCTGACAAAAAAGTCAGCAGCTTCAGCAATTTCAGCAGCTGATTAAAAAAAAAAAAAAAAAAATATCTTGATCCTGTTTAACTTTCTGGAGCCAGAAAAAAATTTTTTTTTTCCCTAGAATACCCCTTTAAGAGTCTCCTCTGTCCTCCAGTCGTTACCTATATTAATGGCTCCTGTTTGAACTTATTAGTATAAAAGACACCTGTCCACAACCTCAGACAGTCACACTCCAAACACGACCAAAGAGCTGTCGAAGGACACCAGAAACAAAATTGTAGACCTGCACCAGGCTGGGAAGACTGAATCTGCAATAGGCAAGCAGCTTGGTGTAAAGAAATCAACTGTGGGAGCAATTATTAGAAAATGGAAGACATACAAGACCACTGATAATCTCCCTCCATCTGGGGCTCCACGCAAGATATCACCGCGTGGTGTCAAAATGATCACAAGAACGGTGAAAAAAAAAATCCCAGAACCACACAGGAGGATCTAGTGAATGACCTGCAGAGAGCTGGGACCAAAGTAACCTGCAGTCTTGCATTCGTCACCCACCTCTTTGAACTGCACGCCGGGCTGCCACAAACTGCCGGGTGCTGACCAAGGGGTAGGAGTATCGTGACGTCACACCCTGCCCCCGCTATGCAAGTCTATGGGAGGGGGCGTGACTGTCGTCACGCCCCCTCCCATAGACTTGCATAGCGGGGGCAGGGTGTGACGTCATGATACCCCGACCCCGTGGTCGGCACCCGGCAGTTTATGAGCTGGGACCCCCGCGGCCATCACGTCCCCTCCCATAGACTTGCATAGCGGGGGCAGGGTGTGACGTCATGATACTCCGACCCTGTGGTCGGCACCAGGCAGTTTATGAGCTGGGACCCCCGTGGCCATCACGTCCCCTCCCATAGACTTGCATAGCGGGGGCGGGGCGTGACGTCATGATACTCCGACCCCGTGGTCGGCACCCGGCAGCTTGTGAGCTGGGACCCCCCGTGGCCATCACGTCCCCTCCCATAGACTTGCATAGCGGGGGCGGGGCGTGACGTCACGATACCCCGACCCCGTGGTCGGCACCTGGCAGTTTATGAGCTGGGACCCCTGCGGCCGTCACGCCCCCTCCCATAGACTTGCATAGCGGGGGCGGGGCGTGACGTCACGATACCCCGACCCCGTGGTCGGCAGTTTATGAGCTGGGACCCCCCGCGGCCATCACACCCCCTCCCATAGGCTTGCATAGCGGGGGCGGGGCGTGACGCCACAATACTCCGACCCCGTGGTCGGCACCCGGCAGTTTGTGAGCTGGGACCCCCCCGCAGTCAGACATCTTCTCCCTTATCCTTTGGATAGATGATAAAATGTCTTCACCCCTTTAACATACCGGGATGCCGCCCCCGAAACGTGACGTGAATGGGCCCTAAAAGAGAACAAAGATCTTGTTATATGATCTGCTCGAAGGACGTGCGATCGTTTCTCCGACGATTAGGGGTTTTTATGATTTGTTTTCAGAACCTCTGAACAGTGGGCTCCTTCTGTCAGAACAAATGGGATGTTACTTAGTAAGACTAAATATTTGTGTTGGGAAGCACATGAGGGAAAAGGTTACGTCTCGATGTGTTACGCCAAACACCCAGACAATCAGCAGACTCCTATCTGATGGAGCCGGGTGTTATTCTTCTGGAGTTCTGTACATAGGAGACGACCTTCGAGTTCCTGGACATTCAGTACGATCCCTGGTGGGCAGGATGGTAAGGAGTCTATATATATATATATATATATATAACAAACACAATCCAGCATTACCTGTGTGGATGGGGCCATATAGACCTATGTAGGATTATTTAGGGATTATGTAGGATTATTGCAGTCATTTTATACTATGACTCGACTCGTTTGTTTTATATCTAATTGTAAATGCTAATGGAATGTTATTGAGATTGTTATTGTTATTGTGATCCATTCTAAGCTCTAGTTTCTCTTTGTTGGGCTTTATCTTTAATCTTTTAAGGTTGCACCTACCTGTAGTGACACAGATGACCGGATCTGGGGAGTCGGAACAGGTTATTGACGATTTCTTTAATAGGGCATAGTTTACTAACCCTTTATCGATTGACCTATATTTTTTTGTTTTTTTATCCAAGAGCCATTGTTTCTGTGTATTGACTGAGGTGAGTGTGTTTTGGGGGGGGGGGGGGGGGTGTTTGCGGGACACATTGTAATTTAATTTTAGCATTTTATGTATTGAGAAACCAGAGAAAAAAGGGGTACTTCAGGAATTTTATTTTATTTGACTGTGCTACAGCGGCTGTAAAGTTAGTGTAGTTCATAATATAGTGTCCACAGTCCTAATAGAGAAAGAAACCCGGCACTGAAGGCTAGCCGTCCACGGCACTCGGGTATAAATGCTGTACGGACCTTCCCGGTGCTCACATATAGGGAATCGGTAACAAGTCCATGCAAAAGACGAAAAAGAGGGAGCACTCACCAGGTCTTGCGGGATGAATCAAGCTTCTTTATTCATATGGATATGCTTGACAACATGGGTACACATTAGGGAAAGCAGGTAAACAGGCGGGGGAGAGAGAGAGGGCGACGGTCCGTATTCGCGCTCGTAGCGCTTCGTCAGGCCCCTCCTAGGGGCCTGACGAAGCGCTACGAGCGCGAATACGGACCGTCGCCCTATCTCTCAACCCCCGCCTGTTTACCTGCTCTCCCTAATGTGTACCCATGTTGTCAAGCATATCCACATAATATAGTGTCTGTACCTGTGTGTGACGGTTTTCTGGCGATTCTTCTGTGATTTTCGCCCCAAACATTTCTTTTTAACAGCATATAAAATTACTCAGGTCTCGGGTTTTCCCAAGTTGCAGTGCGTCAAGACATGACATCACTACTCAGGTGATGACAGGGAGCCTGTCTGCTTCAATGAGTGGAGCGACCGCTGAGTGGGAGAGAGTCCATTTTGCAACTGCTGTAGGCACCCTGTTTAGAAAGCACTGGTCTTTTGAATGGAATGCAACTCATTTGTGTTTCAATGGGTGGGGTGGCTGATGTGTGAGAGGGAGGAAAGTGACGTCAAACTTACAAGAATGGAACTATGGGATGTGTAGTTTGAGAATGATATCCAACAGAAAATCCAGCAGGTAAGTACTAAAATCCCCTTATGGTGGATAACGAGGGACCCCCCGCAATCAGACATCTTATCCTCCATCCTTTGGATAGGGGATAAGATGTCTTAGGACTGGAGTACCCCTTTAACTTTATTCTGCTGGTCAATTTGATTACAGCATGTAATTCCATTGCCCCGTAACCTCTGAGGACGTCACTTAGGTGGCGAAACATTATGGGGGGGGGGGGGGGGGAAGGCTCAGTGACATTTTTAATCACAGCACCGTACACTACTAATTCTTGGACGCACACTGCAGTGTGCCTTGGTTATTTCTGATGCACACAGTACACTTAAATAGTGACCATGAATGCGAACACACGTTAGTGTAGTAGCGCTGCGGAATCTGTAGGCGCTATATAAATAAATTATTATTATTATTTATAACCTTTTTGTTCTGGCTCAGATTTATTTATTGTTACAATACAGGTTTCCTTTTATCTTCCATTTCTAGTGAGGGTAAAAAGTGGATTTTTTGTAGTTTATGCAGCCTATAAACTCCAGCCATGGCCCATGCCTCCTCCATGCTGCTGCATCAGTAGTTTCCTGTGCCATCTGGGGGGATGCACCAGTGTGCTCGCACGGCTTCTTAAAGGGGTACTCCGGTGGAAAACTGTTTTTTATTTTTTATTTTTTTTTTAAATCAACTGGTGCCAGAAAGTTAAACGCATTTGTAAATGACTTCTCTTACAAAAATCTTAATCCTTCTAGTACTTATTAGCTGCTGAATACTACAGACTTTTTGGAACACAGAGCTCTCTGCTGACATCACGAGCACAGTGCTCTCTGCTAACATAACGAGCACAGAGCTCTCTGCTGACATCACGAGCACACGAGCACAGAGCTCTCTGCTGACATCACGAGCACAGTGCTCTCTGCTGACATCACGAGCACAGTGCTCCCTGCTGACATAATGAGCACAGTGCTCTCTGCTGACATCACGAACACAGTGTTCTCTGCTGACATCTCTGTCCATTTTAAGAACTGTTCAGATAGGAGAAAATCCCCATAGCAAACATATGCTGCTCTGGACAGTTCCTAAAATGGACAGAGATGTTGGCAGAGAGCTCTGTGTTCCAAAAAGAAAATAATTTCCATTGTAGTATTCAGTAGCTAATAAGTATTGAAAGGATTAAGATTTTTTAATAGAAGTAATTTACTAATCTGTTTAACTTTCTGGCACCAGTTGATTTAAAAAAATAAAATAAAAAAAAAGTTTTCCACCAGAGTACCCCTTTAATAGAAACAGCGCACACAACCAAAATCCAGTCCCCTGCCAATCACTGCTCAGTGCCGTTAACATTTAGGAAGCAGCTCCACCTTGTCCACCTTCCTAGAGCAATAGGTTTCTTAGTGTCGTAATGAAGGTATTCTGCCGTTCAGTATACTCTGTTCTTGGTCTCTTCCTGCCGTCCTGACTCTGCCTTACCCCCCTGTATCATATACTGTAACTATATAACCTCTCCTGCATACAACCGGATGCAGCTTCATTCTGTCTCTGACCACTCTACTATGTTGACTGCCCACAACTTTGACGCTGAACTCTGCCTGACCCCCCTTGTGCCATGTATCGGTGTCACCAGGTCCACAGGGCCACCCAACACCCAAACCAGGACCACTGTAATGGTAGAAACACAGATACGCTGTAGATTCTCTGCAGTGGAAAATGCGCCAAAGACAGAAGTGGATCAAGCTGGAAGGGGATAAATAATGGAAGGTGTTTTACTTCCCTCTTCCAGTTATATCCACTTCAGCCTTTGGCACATTTTCTGCTGCAGAAAATCTGCAGTGTATTCGGGCTGTGGGTTCTCACCCTAAGATGTTAAAGGAAACGGAAGCACAGAAAAAGCGGGGGTTCTGTCTCCCAAGCGCTACTGTATAAATGCGTCAGGATGCCATATGGATACACAGGATACTTTTATTTTATTCGTAAAGAGTACAACTGGACAACGCGTTTCGGGGTGTTCTCACACCTTCCTCAGGTCCACAACAATCATTTTGCGGCGTCCTGTAGATATGTTCCTGTGTAGCAACCTGGTTGTCCCTAGAAGTGATGTCCAGATCCCTGTATGGGATTTAAAACCTAAGGCAGTGTTTCCCAACCAGGGGGCCCCTACTGTTGCAAAACTACAACTCCCAGCATGCCCAGACTGCCAAAGGCCTAGGTCCTAGGGGCTACTTGGACAGCATCTTTGAGAGTGGCCTAAAGCACAGTAGGTCCACATTGTATGTTACACAGGGTTATCACATTTATATCGTTTTTTATATATACTTTTTTTTTCCGTATTCCGACCCCAGTAACTTTATTTTTATTTCTCCAGTATTGTTTTTGGTTGGATGTGACTTTTAACCCATGGAGTAAGGTGATCAAAAAATATACATTTTGGCAATTTCTTTTACCATTGTAATTACTAGAGATGAGCGAACTTACAGTAAATTCGATTCGTCTCTTTCCTAGGACTGTATCCACCTTTTCCAGCCCACCGGAGCACCTGAAAGCTGAATTAATTTATGCAGGAAAAGTCATCAACTGCCGAGCCGAGAAGTTTGTGACGAATCGAATTTACTGTAAGTTCGCTCATCTCTAGTAATTACCATTATGAGGGCTACGAGCCATTTGAGGGCTTTTTTTTTGAACCACCAATTGTACTTTTTACGTGTGAAGGCATAGTGAGTGAGGGCGGGCTCAGTGCTTTTCCTCGGACACGCCCCTTCCTGAGCAGTGGATGCCAGAATGAGTGAGTAGCATAATACAGAAACTAGCCACATAAAAAAGACATGTAAAGTATCTGCATGACCTAGCGCAGTGGTCTCCAACCTGCGGACCTCCAGATGTTGCAAAACTACAACTCCCAGCATGACCGGACAGCCAAAGGCTGTCCGGTCATGCTGGGAGTTGTAGTTTTGCAGCATCTGGAGGTCCGCAGGTTGGAGACCACTGACCAGCGAGTAACATATGGAAGCATAAATTTTTTAGGCATCGGGGCCTTTTTTCGATTTGTTTTCTTTCCCCACACAACCCTTTTAACCAGTTTTTCTCCATCTGGAGAGCGAAGTTCTCAGTCATTGAAGTTGATCGTCATCGTAGTTTTGCAGCATCTGGAGGTCCGCAGGTTGGAGACCACTGACCTAGCGAGTAACATATGGAAGCATAAATTTTTTAGGCACCGGGGCCTTTTTTCGATTTGTTTTCTTTCCCCACACAACCCTTTTAACCAGTTTTTCTCCAGCTGGAGAGCGAAGTTCTCAGTCATTGAGGTGACCCTAGTGTGAACAGTATTTTTTTGTATCTGCTATGAAATATAATAGTTAAACAAACTGCTGACAGACGGGTGTCTATTTCCCAGCAGACATTCAATTAACACGGCAGTCTAAAGACTAACACGTCTGCACTATAGCCGCTGCGCGCGCCCCTACAACTCAGACTATGTCATTACTCGGACACAGACTGATGCGTCAGCCCGAGATGCTAAGTGGCTCCTGAGGGAAGGAAAATTTAAAGTGCAGGTTCTCCTCTGAAATAAGCAATAATGATAATACTAAAGGTGTACGGGATGATCAGAGAATACCCAGGGCAAGTACACTGCCCAAAAAAATAAAGGGAACGCTTAAAGGGGTACTCCGGTGAAAACCTTTTTTCTTTTAAATCAACTGGTGCCAGAAAGTTAAACATATTTGTAAATTGCTTCTATTAAAAAATCTTAATCCTTCCAGTACTTATTAGCTGCTGAATGCTACAGAGGAAATTCCTTTATTTTTTGGAACACTGATGACATAACGAGCACAGTGCTCTCTGCTGACATCTCTGTCCATTTTAGCAACCGTGCATAGCAGATGTATGCTAAGGGCAGCATGGTGGCTCAGTGGTTAGCACTGCTGCCTTACAGTGCTGGGGCCTTGGGTTCAAATCCCACTAAGGACAACAATAAATAAAGAGTTATTATTATTATTATAATGACATCAGCAAAGAGCACTGTGCTCGTGATGTCATCAGAGAGCATTCCAAAAAGAATTTCCTCTGTAGTATTCAGCAGCTAATAAGTACAGGAAGGATTAAGATTTTTTAATAGAAGTAATTTACAAATCTGTTTAACTTTCTGGCACCAGTTGATTTAAAAGAAAAAAGGTTTTCACCGGAGTACCCCTTTAACACAATGTAACTCCAAGTCACTGACACTTGTGTGAAATCCCACTGTCCACTCAGGAAGAACACTGATTGACAATCAATTTCATATGGAACAGACAACAGGTGAAAATTATAGTCGATTAGCAAGACACCCCCAATAAAGGAGCGGTTCTGCAGGTGGTGACCACAGACCACTTCTCAGTTCCTATGCTTCCTGGCTGATGTTTTGGTCACTTTTGAATGCTGGCGGTGCTTTCACTCTAGTGGTAGCATGAGATGGAGTCTACAACGCACACAAGTGGCTCAGGTAGTGCAGCTCATCCAGGATGGCACATCAATGTGAGCTGTGGCAAGAAGGTTTTCTGTGTCTGTCAGCGTAGTGTCCAGAGCATGGAAGTGCTACCAGGAGACAGGCCAGTACATCAGGAGACGTGAAGGAGGCCGTAGGAGGGCAACAACCCAGCCACCCACTCAAATGGTCATTGGTCAGAAACAGACTCCATGAGGGTGGTATGAGGGCCCGACGACCACAGGTGGGGGTTGTGCTTACAGCCCAACACCATGCAGGGCGTTTTGCAACATCCTCCAGCATGACCGGTTTGGCGGTGGGTCAGTAATGGTGTGGGGTGGCATTTCTTTGGGGGGCAGCACAGCCCTCCATATGCTTGCCAGAGGCAGCCTGCCTGCCATTAGGTACCGAGATGAGATCCTCAGACCCCTTGTGAGACCATATGCTGGTGCGGTTGGCCCTGGGTTCCTCCTAATGGAAGACAATGCTAGACCTCATGTGGCTGGAGTGTGTCAGCAGTTCCTGCAAGAGGAAGGCATTGATGCTATGGACTAGCCCGCCCATCCCCCAGACCTGAATCCGATTGAGCACATCTGGGACATCATGTCTCGCTCCATCCACCACAGACTGTCCAGGAGTTGGCGGATGCTTTAGTCCAGGTCTGGGAGGACATCCCTCAGGAGACCATCCTCCACCTCATCAGGAGCATGCCCAGGCGTTGTAGGGAGGTCATACGGGTGTGGCGAAGCCACGGGGTTGTCAGCTGAGGTGTATGGGGCAGGTGTTGTTAACCCCTTCGTGTTTGTAATGCCAGGGCGTGCTTTTAACAGAGAGCCACCCGAAAGGTAGCACCGCTATCCCTAGGTTAGGCAGGGCAAATAAGAGTCTAAGGCCAGGTCAGGGTTAACGGTAACTTTACGAAGGCAGACAGATGGTAATAGTCTTTACAGCTCGGCCAGGATCCCAGAGAGGTGACCAGTAACACAGGGGACCTCGCAGCTTGCTGGGACTTGCAGTGACTTGGACAGACTCTAGCACAGTCACGCCGACTATAATAGACTTGACTGTAGATAGTGACCGCAGACAGAGACGACTTGACTTACAGGCTTGTGGCTTTAATTTAGGCTTGAGGCCTCCAGATGTGCTGGACACTGGCTCTGAGAGGTCTGGACTGGACTTGACCTCAGGATTTAAGAGCAAGAAAAAGGCAGATTGTAGAACCTCCCCCTCTGCGGGTCACCTGGTCACCTGGTGCTCTCTGGGTAGCAAATCATCTGACTTTAACATGCGCACACACACACACATTTATATACTTACATATATTTACACACACACACACACACACACACATATATATATATATATACACACACATATACTTATATATTGCACACACAATATATATACACATATATACATACACACATATGTACACTTGTATATTTTACACACACACACACACACATATATATATATATATATATATATATATATATATAAATATATATGTGTATACACACACACGTTGTGTTCCTAGCAGTCCTTATAATATATAGAACCTATAAGAGGCATGGAATCTATACGATGAATAATTTATATCCATATCAAGCCATATTACCCATGAACCACGTGACCCGCTGTACGTACCCTGCGCATGATATACCCCCGATACATCCGTGTATTATATAGTCTGCCTCTCATTTTATGTATCTGCCAGTGGTTACTATAGAAACAGCCGAGAAACTGTGTCAAGTGGATTTTCCCCCCGTAATGTAATTATTGGCTTAAAGTAGAGATAGTGACTCTTCTCCTCCAATCCGATTCCTATAGACACATTCACTGTCCGTCAGTATAGCCAAAATTCAAGGGATGAGAAACGGGAGATGCAACATTTGCCTTCTACAAAGCATTCTAGCCCCCCCCCCCACCCCCCACCCCCCAGCATAATAATAATAGGGCTATTACACTGGTCAGCCGAGATTAACCCTTTCATTGTGCCGCCATTTATTGGCTGGCTTGACATAAAGGCTCTAAACGCCGCCCACCGTAGGGGGACGAGGGGGTTAAGTGAAGGCTGAATGCTTCTATTCCTGTCTGAGTTGTGAATTTGCGGGGTCTCATTCATGCCAATGACATCAGCCGCCTCCCCATGGCAACTAGAGGCTGTAGTAAAATTCCCAGGCAACATTTAAGTCAGAAGGTGCCGAAAGAGAACAGGTTGGATGAGAGTCATTAAAGGAGGGATTGGATTTCTCCAGCGAGGGACGCACCTTAGCATTGGATGGACGTGTTACATGGTCCGGTGTTATTTTAGGACACCAGCGAGGAATTGTCCTTTATCGGGGGGTCCGGCGTCGGCTTTGTTCCTTACTGGAGAGAAGGTGGTTGACCTTCTCTTCTCGTTGATGGTCTACGGAGAAGTAACTCAGCAGGTGCTCTGGCTCAGAATGAGGAACCATCTACGCTTTTCGCTCCGGCGCTCTGTTTGGAGAACATTACCTTGTGTTATTGCGGGGACGGCGATTCTGCACCCGCTATAGTGGATCCGGCACTTCCTAGGTTGCAGTCTCCCGGGACGCAGGTAACCGCGCACCTCATGTCATGACATGGACAATTTTTTTTATCGTACATTTTATTGACACAGAAGACGGTGTAATGAGATGACATTACAGTGATCCCTCAACCTACAATGGCCTCAACATACAATAGTTTCAACATACAATGGTCTTTTCTGGACCATTGTAACTTGAAACCAGACTCAACATACAATGCTACGGACAGTCCAGATCTGTGAAATGTTTCAATGGCCGGAAGAACCGACTTATGAGAATGGACATTTTACTGGTAAATCACCTGTATTACTGAAGTGTATGCACTGACTGGTGTCTGGTAGCGCCCTCTACAGTACAGGGAGGTATTACATGTTCTGTACTCTTTACCTGTATTACTGAAGTGTATGCACTGACTGGTGTCTGGTAGCGCCCTCTACAGTACAGGGAGGTATTACATGTTCTGTACTCTTTACCTGTATTACTGAAGTGTATGCACTGACTGGTGTCTGGTAGCGCCTCCTACAGTACAGGGAGGTATTACATGTTCTGTACTCTTTACCTGTATTACCGAAGTGCATGCACTGACTGGTGTCTCGTAGCGCCCCCTACAGTATAGGGAGGTATTACATGTTCTGTACTACTCTTTACCTGTATTACTGAATTGTATGCACTGACTGGTGTCTGGTAGCACCCCCTACAGTACAGGGAGGTATTACATGTTCTGTATACTCTTTACCTGTATTACTGAAGTGTATGTACTGACTGATGTCTGGTAGCACCCTCTACAGTACAGGGAGGTATTACATGTTCTGTACTCTTTACCTGTATTACTGAAGTGTATGCACTGACTGGTGTCTGGTAGCGCCTCCTACAGTACAGGGAGGTATTACATGTTCTGTACTCTTTACCTGTATTACCGAAGTGCATGCACTGACTGGTGTCTCGTAGCGCCCCCTACAGTACAGGGAGGTATTACATGTTCTGTACTACTCTTTACCTGTATTACTGAAGTGTATGCACTGACTGGTGTCTGGTAGCACCCCCTACAGTACAGGGAGGTATTACATGTTCTGTATACTCTTTACCTGTATTACTGAAGTGTATGTACTGACTGATGTCTGGTAGCACCCCCTACAGTACAGGGAGGTATTACATGTTCTGTACTCTTTACCTGTATTACTGAAGTGCATGCACTGACTGGTGTCTGGTAGCGTCCCCTACAGTACAGGGAGGTATTACATGTTTTATACTACTCTTTACCTGCATTACTGAAGTGTATGCACTGACTGGTGTCTGGTAACGCCCCCTACAGTACAGGGAGGTATTACATGTTCTGGACTCTTTACCTGTACCAGGGATTGCTTCTCCTTTGGACACCAGGTGAGGGCAGCTCCATGTTACTTTTTTAGGACACTGTGTTCTGTACAGGACCCTGAAGAAGCTCCTGTCCTCTACATAGACCAGTGTTTCCCAAGCAGGGTGCCCCCAGCTGTTGCAAAACTACAACTCCCAGCATGCCCGGACAGCCAAAGGCTGTCCGGGCATGCTGGGAGTTGTAGTTTTGCAACAGCTGGAGGCTCCCTGCTTGGGAAACACTGACATAGAAAGTGATTTACAGCTCCCAGCAGATCTTTCTTACTTTTATATATAAGCATTTGCTTTATCTATATTAGTTATCTACTTATTTTTTTGTGTTTTGGGATTGACCTTAATACAGAAACAGTAGGTTAGACCGGTCATAAATGCTTCACTCAGCAATAGTTTCTTAGCATGCATGTCATGTGACAATTTGAATATACAATGAATATACACATCCCCCCCCCCAACACATATATAGCAGTTGGTGTATGGGAGTATGGTATGACACATGGATTCATGCGTCACCCCCCCAGGCCCTGTATGAGGCCCGAGGGGGTACGAGGATTTGTGACCTGAGTTGATGCCTTTGGGCGCAGACATTTGTCCTTTACAGACGGGACAATGAAGACAATTCAGATTGTAATTTCTTATCTTTGATAAAATATGGAGATGACCCGACAAATAACCTTAAAGGGGTACTCCGGTGGAAAACTTTATTTTATTTTTTTTTTTTATAAACTGGTGCCAGAAAGTTAAACAGATTTGTAAATTACTTCTATAAAAAAAATCTTAATCCTTCCAGTACTTATTAGCTGCTGAATACTACAGAGGAAATTATTTTCTTTTTGGAACACAGAGCTCTCTGCTGACATCACGAGCACAGTGCTCTCTACTGACATCTCTGTCCATTTTAAGAACTGTCCAGAGTAGGAGAAAATCCACATAGCAAACATTTGCTGCTCTGGACAGTTCCTAAAATGGACAGAGGTGTCAGCAGAGGGCACTGTGGTCATGATGTCAGCAGAGAGCTCTGTGTTCCAAAAAGAACAAAAAAAACTAATAATAATACTGCAGAGACCAGTATGGTTGCTTCTAGAGATGAGCGAACTTACAGTAAATTCGATTCGTCACGAACTTCTCGGCTCGGAGGTTGCTGACTTATCCTGCTTAAATTAGTTCAGCTTTCCGGTGCTCCGGTGGGCTGGAAAAGGTGGATACAGTCCTAGGAGACTCTTTCCTAGGGCTGTATCCACCTTTTCCAGCCCACGGGAGCACCGGAAAGCTGAACTAATTTATGCAGGAAAAGTCATCAACTGCCGAGCTGAGAAGTTCGTGATGAATCGAATTTACTGTAAGTTCGCTCCTCTCTAGTAGCTTCCAAACCAGAAAATAATGGTAAAAAGTAGAGATGAGTGAACTTACAGTAAATTCGATTCGTCACGAATTTCTCGGCTCGGCAGTTGCTGACTTTTCCTGCATAAATTAGTTCAGCCTTCAGGTGCTACGGTGGGCTGGAAAAGGTGGATACAGTCCTAGGAAAGAGTCTCCTAGGACTGTATCCACCTTTTCCAGCCCACCGGAGCACCGGAAAGCTGAACTAATTTATGCAGGAAAAGCCATCAACTGCCGAGCCGAGAAGTTCGTGACGAATCGAATTTACTGTAAGTTCGCTCATCTCTAGTAAAAAGTATAATCAGTCTTTAATAATTACAACAATTTACACATAAGCAAATTCAAAGATGGCAACCAGTATGGCTGAACTATTCTACTGTAAATACTGCTAAATTTTTGGGTAGAAAGCCTCTTTAAAGGGGTACTCCACTGGAAAACATTTTTTTTCCCCATCAACTAGTGCCAGAAAGTTTAACAGATTTGTAAATTACTTCTATCAAAAAATCTTAATCCTTCCAGTACTTCTCAGTTGCTGTTATGCTCCACAGGAAGTTCTATTCTTTTTGAATTTCCTTTCTGTCTGACCACAGTGCTCTCTGCTGCCACCTCTGTCCATGTCAGGAACTGTCCAGGGTAGGAGCAAATCCCCATAGGAAACCTCTCCTTGCTCTGGACAGTTCCTAAAATGGACAAAGGTGTCAGCAGAGAGCACTGTGGTCAGGCAGAATGGAAATTCAAAAAGAAAAGAACTTCCTGTGGATCATAACAGCAGCTGATAAGTACTGGAAGGATTATGATTTTTTTAATAGAAGTAATTTACAAATCTGTTTCACTTTCTGGCACCAGTTGATGAAAAAAAAAATGTTTTCCAGTGGAATACCCCTTTAACACCTTTGTGGAAATAAACAGTAGTTAGCGGTGTACCAATCTTTAGAGTGACCAAAAATGTACAGTCCCCCTTCTTACCAATGACCGCAGAGTTTCTGCTGTAGTATGTCCAGATCTGGCTGTAATTTATAGCCTCTAATCTGGGTTCAGCCATTGAGGCCTTGTTGGTTCAAGTCCCATAAAAAGCACCTGGACCAGAAGCTGTCCAACCTGGACACCCTTAGGCTAGGTTCAGACTACGGAATTTCCACCTGCAATTCCGCTTTGAAATTGGAGGCGGAAATTCCGCTTGCTAAAATGTATAGTGTAGTGAATGGGTTTCTGTTCACAAATTTACACTTCGGAATTTGTGAAGCGGAATTTGTGAATGGAAAATCCGCTTGGAAATTTCCGCCTGAAGAAAGGGGTTGCTCATTCTTCAGGCGGAAATACTCGCGGAACACATTGCAGTCTATTGATTCAGTCAGTGCTGGCCGCACTCGGAATCTCCGGGCGGAAATTTTCTGTCCGGAGATTCCGTAGTCTGAACCTAGCCTTAGGCTAGGGCTCCACAGCTCTAGGGTTGCCAACTGGCCAGTATTTTGGCAACCCTGCCAGTATTTTTACATAAAAAATACGGTTTGACGTTTCGCTAGTATGAACTAGCTTTATCAAAGGGACATCAGGAGTAGCCTGATGTCCCTTTGATAAAGCTAGTTCCTACTAGTGAAACGTCAGGGCAGGCATTTGATTTTAAATACAGTTAGTGATCTCCATGACTGTTGTAGAGATACTCTCTCTGCCATAAAAGTAACAAAATAGTGGCAAATAGAGCAGAAGGAGAGTAAGATCTCTAAAAACCTGACTGGAAACACTTCACTGGAAAGAACTACACATCTTCCTCTGGAGCATACAGCAGCTGATAAGTACTGGAAGGATTAGGAATATTATATAGAAGTAATTTACAAATCTGTTTAACATCCTGGATTCAGTTGATTTGAAAATATTTTTTTTTCCTTTGGAGTACCCCTTTAAACTGGAGGCATATGGAGGTAAAATAGGGGACTCCACAGACATTTAAGGGGTTAGTCCGCCCCTAGATATCTTATCCCCTATCCTTTGGATGTCTGATCATGGGGATCCCGCAGCTGGGACCCCCGCAATCTCTATGCAGCACCCATGATGATGTCAAGACCACGCCCCCTCAATGCCCCTAGACATCTTATCCCCTATCATTTGGATGTTTGATCATGGGGATCCCGCAGCTGGGACCCCCGCAATCTCTATGCAGCACCCATGATGATGTCAAGACCACGCCCCTCATGACGTCACACCACGCCCCCTCAATGCAAGTCTATGGGAGGGGGCGTGGCAGTCGCCACGCCCCCTCCCATAGACTTGCATTGAGGGGGCGTGGTCGTGACTTCACGACCCCCCGCTCCAAGTTTTCGGAACATTGGCAGCAGAGTACCCCTTTAATGGGTAAAAAAAATGTAACCATAATGCAGCCATATGGTTCACCTCTCTAATGCGTTGCTTAGTCTACGCTATGCAATTTAGGACATACTGCACAATATGAGTAATTCATTAATTTAAAGGCCTATTGTTTCATTTATTGTGGGTAAATGATATACTTAAGAATCATTTTTTTCCTTCATTTCCTTCACCTTTAAGAAAGTGTAGCAGTCTGTCCCCTCGAGGTATAAAGTTACGCCATGTCCCTCCCTTCTCGCAGACAGGCCACAGCACGCAGTCAGGTTCAACAATGTGCAGATGAGACTCGGCCTGAGAATCTGCACGGACCTTATCTTTCAGGTAACAGAATGAGAGGGGTTAATAGGAGCGGATTAGAGGGCAGGGCCGCACTTTTTCACGTCTGGGAATTTGCATCACACCTGCGTCTTGGTGTATGAGCGGAGAGCCTCCAAGCCTTACAGCCAAGCCTATGGGAGCCCTCTACAGATCTATGAGGGATCAGCGCGTTTCTTCATGAACATCACGTGTTGGGTTTAACGCCTTCTGTGGAGACAGTCGCTGCGCCTTTCACAAGGTAGGATAGGAAAGTTTTCATTTTCGGTCATTATTCGAGCAATCTACAACCGGGAACGGCACAAGATGAACGTAGGAAAGCCACAAGTCCTGGTCCGACCATGAGCCTATTGACCTGAACTGACGGCATCAGAGGCGTCTATCCTAGGAATCGTGGACGCTGTCACTTCAGGTCATTAGACCAGTGGTCGAACCAAGACTTTCCACTGGAAAATGGGTGCAGAAATGCAGCTTTAGGGTACGTTCCCACGTGGCGTATTTTGCTGCGTATTTGCTGCTGCGTATTTTCTAACCCATTGACTTCAATGGGAAATAAAATACGCAGCAGCAAAAACGCATCAAAATACGCCAGGTGGGAATGCACCCTAAAGGGGTACCCTCCACCTAGACATCTTATCCTTTGGATAGGGGATAGGATGTCTGATTGCAGGGGGTCCGGCCGTTGGGACCCCCCGCAATCTCCGGCCCAGCACCCTGGTGTTCTGAACATTTCTGTTCAGAACGTTATTTTCAGGCGGCCGTGGTTGTGACATCACACCCTCCTTTTTCTATGGGAGGGGGCACGATGGCTGTAGACATGAACAGAGGGGGGTGATGTCACGACCACGGCTGCCCGAAACCCGTACTTTGAACATAAATGTTCAGAGCGCCATGGTGCCGGGTCGGAGATCGTGGGTACCCAACTTCCGGACCCCCTGCAATCAGACATCCTATCCCCTATCCAAAGGAAAAGATGTCTAGGGGCAGAGTACCCCTTTAAGCTGCATTTCTGCACCCATTTTCCAGTGGAAAGTTTTGGTTCGACCACTGGTTTAATGGCCTGAACTAAAAGCATCCAAGATTCCTAGGATAGACGCCTCTGATGCCGTCCGTTCAAGTCAATAGACCAGTGGTCGAACCAAGACTTTCCACTGGAAAATGGGTGCAGGAACACAGCTTAAAAGGGGTATTCCAGGATTTTTATTTTACTTGACTATGCTACAGGGGCTGTAAAGTTAGTGTAATTCATAATATAGCGTCTGTACCTGTGTGTGACGGTTTTCTCACAATTCTTCTGTGATTTTCACCCCAATATTTATTTTTAACTGCATACAAAATGACTGGTGTCTCAGATTTTTCCCAGGTTGCAATGCGGCAGAGACCTGACATCACTAGTCAGCTAATGACAGGGAGCCTGTCTGCTTCAATGGGTGGAGGGATCGCTTGGTAGGAGAGAGAGATCAACTGCAACTAATGCAACAGCTGTAGGCACCCTGATTGAAAACCACAGGTCTTTTGAATGGATGCAGCTCATTTCTGTTTCAATGGGTGGGATGGTTGATGTGTGGGAGGGAGGAAAATAGAATTGTGGGATTTGTAGTCAAAAAAAGTGAAACAAAAAATACCAGTTCACAAAAAGCCAGCCACAGTGTTATGGTAATCTCACAACATAGCCATTTATCCCCAAGACAAGCGCAGATCCTTCCTAAACATGTCCATTACTGCCTGCCAGGTATGTACTAAAATCACCTTATGGTGGAGAACCCCTTTTAAAGGGGTACTCCGCCCCTAGACATCTTATCCTTTGGATAAAGAATAGGATGTCTGATTGCAGGGGGTCCGCCCAGTGGGCACCCACGATCTCCGGCCCGGCCCGGCACCACAGTGCTCTGAACATCTATGTTCAAAGTGTGGGTTTTGGGCGGCCGTGGTCGTGACATCACCCCCCCCCTATTCATGTCTACAGCCATCATGCCCCCTCCCATAAACAATGGAGGGGTGTGATGTCACAACCACGGCTGCCTGAAAATAAGTTCTGAACAGAAATGTTCAGAACACCAGGGTGTCGGGCCGTAGATCGCGGGGGGTCCCAACGGCCGGATCCCCTGCAATCAGACATCCTATCCAAAGGTTAAAAGGGGTACTCCCCTGGAAAACATTTTTATTAAATCAACTGGTACCAGAAAGTTAAACAGATTTGTAAATTACTTCCATTAAAAAAATCTTAATCCTTCCAGTACTTATCAGCTGCTGTTATGATCCTCAGGAAGTTCTTTTCTTTTTTAATTTCCTTTCTGTCTGATCACAGTGCTCTCTGCTGACACCTCTGTCCATTTTAGGAACTGTCCAGAGCAGGAGAGGTTTTCTATGGGGATTTGCTCCTACTCTGGACTGAGGTGTCAGCAGAGAGCACTGTGTTCAGACAGAAAGGAAATTCAAAAAGAAAAGAACTTCCTGCGGATCATAACAGCAGCTGATAAGTACTGGAAGGATTAAGATTTTTTAATGGAAGTAATTTACAAATCTGTTTAACTTTCTGGCACCAGTTGATTTAAACAAAAATGTTGTCCAGTGGAGTACCCCTTTAAGATGTCTAGGGGTGGAGTACCCCTTTAAGATGCATTTCTGCACCCATTTTCCAGCGGAAAGTCTTGGTTCGACCACTGGTCTAATGACCTGAACTGACAGCATCCACGATTCCTAGTATAGATGCCTATGATGCTGTCAGTTTAGGTCAATAGGCCCATGGTTGGTCGAGGATCGACCCGTGATCAGACCTGTCTAGGGGCAGGGTACCCCTTTTTTTTTTATAACTATTGTCTAAGGCTCCATTTACACATACAGTATCCTGCGCATATTTGATGCACAGGATTTAAAGCTTCAGATTTCATGCTGCAGATTTTTAATTTTTTAACTAAATGACTGAACACACCTTTAAATCTGCAGCTTCAAATCCTGTGTATCAAGGATATGCAGGATACTGTATAAGTGAATGCACCCTAAGGATCTAGTCACACGTACCGCATCTGCTGCAGATTTGATGCATGTAAATTCGCAGAAAACATGCATCGGACCTTCTGCGAGTTTTCTGCGTCGAACCCGGCTGAACTCACATAAGGTCCGCTGCAACTTTGAACCTGTGTATTTCCTGGTACCTGCGGATCTTCTGCTCTGGCTAAAGGTTTATTAACTTTATTTAAATTCTAGCAGTAAAATTGCATGAACACAAGAAAAACGCTTGAGACTTGAGAGGATTTATTCTGAACGCCATATTGATGTCGGGAAGGAATTTCCTTCCCGACATCAATATGGAGGGGTTTTCGCCTTCCTCTGGATCAACATAGTAGGGTTTAGGTTGAACTCGTTGGACTCTTCTCTTTTTTCGACCTTACAAAACAATTTTACTATGTTAGTAAAATACGCTGCAGAATTGCGAAACCATTGATTTCAATGGCACTTACACCCACAGCGTATTTTACCATGTCAAATCGGCAGCAGATGCGGTACATGTGAATAGACCATAAAAAGTTATGTTTACACGCCAGAATTTCTGCACTGAATTCTGCATGAAAATTCTGCAAATCCGCGAATTGCAAATCCTGGTTTTCCCTTGTGCTAACTGTCCTACCAATGCACTTGGGCATCTAGTTTTCCGGGTGCCAGCTTGCAGCGGGAAGAGTCCGGCATAGGACCATGAAGGGCTCATTGCCGGCATTGAGGACAATGGACTGACTAGAGGAAAGGGGGGGGGGCTGGCGCTACCCTGAAGACCTATCTTCCTGCTGTAAAGGGGACAATCGCCAGAGTAAGCCCCTCCCCCCTTGCATCAAAGTTAAACGTAGCACTAGGTAATTAAAGTGACTGTAGAGGACATTGTAGTAGGACAGGTTTGGCAGGTGCTTGAAGTCAGGGGTCAAGTCCTGGGAAAAAAATAACTTTCCCAAGAATTCCACTCAAGTGCTGGTCCTGCAGGACTCCTGCTAATGGGAATGTGTTCCTGTTGTGAAAAAAGTGCAGGAACTCAATTCCCATGCATTCCGGTAGGACTAAAAGGGGTATTCCGGGCAAAAATATTTTATGCCCTATCCAAAGGATAGGGAATAAGGTGTTTGATCACGGGGGCCCCTGTAGCACTCGCATTCTATGCAGGTGCTGAATCTCTAGTTTCGGAAACCTCCGATTTCCGGGACTGGGGACGTGATGTCACACCACGCCCCCTCCATTCATGTCCATGGGATTAAGATTTTTAAATAGAAGTAATTTACAAAACTGTTTAACTTTCTGGCACCAGTTGATTTAAAAAAAAAAAAAAAAAAAAAAAAAAAGAAATAAAAACTTTTCCAATGGAGTACCCCTTTAATTAATATTTGGTCACTGTCCCTTTTAAATGATGATTTTATTGCAGCTTTACTGAATTTAGCAATCTCAGAGATGCTTTTTTTTCTTCTTCTAGCACATGTACACGTAATGCCTAAGGCAGAAGTAGATGTTCACAGTTAAATATGTTCTCAGTCCAAATTTGTGAAACTTCTGATGAGGATCTTCACAGGTTGGCTTTTTGTGGTGCAATACGTAGATTTTCTCTTTACTTACACGACATTGCTTTGCGACGTAATTACCCATCGGAACGTATGCAGAATAACTTTCGATGACATGACAACCAAGCAGTACATACTCCGCCTGCAGTCCACTGAAGAGATTAGTATATTGCAGAGAGGCCCTTGTTTAGCCTTATTCTCTCTGGTGAAGAAAAAAAACTCCTTCTTGGAGATAAAAAACTTGAGCACTTTATCCTCACAGCATGGACAGGAACAGTGACGTGATTGTAGACAGGATTTTATATAGGAAAGAGACTTTGACCTTGATGTATGTATACCTAGCAATAGCAGAAATATTTATCCTGCAGATTGGGGATAAGTGGCTGTTAAGTTCAGTTCCCTGACTTCCCCTTTAATGATTTGTGGAGAGTACATGTGCAGTACTTGTGTCTGTATTATGAACTCATGTCCTGCACTGACCGATGGTGCAATGGCCAAGCGCAGAAGCGTAGCAGAAATACTGGTCTCTTATGGGGCAGATGTGTTTTGGGATGCTCTTAGGCACCAGGGCCCCGGTGTGAGTGCTACTCTACTACCTCTATAGCTACGCCCCTGGCCAATCTGAAACCCATAGATCCCTATGATGCTTTCAGTTGGAGTCATTAGGACTTGTGTCTATAGTATGGACACAGAAATGCTCCTTTTCCAGTAAGGGTCTGTTAACTCTACAGACATTCCATGCGGAAGGAATTTCCATAAGATAATTCTGTGCAGATTCCACTTGCAGCACCTCTATTGCTCTCAATGGGAGTTCTGCTGCCCAGTTCAATGTTTAAAGGGGTATTTCAGTGCAAAACAATGTTTTTCATATCAACTGGCTCCAGAAAGTTAAACAGATTTGTAAATTACTCCTATAAAAAAAATCTTAATCCTACCAGTACTTATCAGCTGCTGAAGTTGAGTTGTTATTTTATGTCTGACAACAGTGCTCTCTGTTGACCCCTCTGTTCGTGTGATGAACTGCCCAGAGTAGGAGCAAATCCCCATAGCAAACCTTTCCTGCTCTGGACAGTTTCCGAGACAGACAGAGGTGTCAGCAGAGAGCACTGTTGTTAGACAGAAAAGAACAACTAAACTTTAGCAGCTGATAAGTACTGGTAGGATTAAGATTTTTTCAATAGAAGTAATTTACAAATCTGTTTAACTTTCAGGAGCCAGTTGATATGAAAAAAAAAAAAAAATTCACCAGAATACCTCTCTTAATCTTCCACTGGAATCCGTCAGAAAAATTTTGCATGTCAATGGGACCTTACAAATTGCAGCAGATATAAGCACCGACATTTCATTTCTGCTTTGATCAGGGATCCACTGAGGAAATTCATCCAGGAAATTCCTCGCTGAAAACCCCCAGCATAAATGGGGAATGTCACATGGTGGAAATGATAATGTTGGCTGCTGGTTAGGCCTTTAAATGTGAGTGACTGCCGCTGTATACTGCTGAGTGTCGACACAAGAAATAAACACCAGACAAAATGTTGGTATATATCTCCTTCTCATCACACTGGCTAAGGAGCTGTTCCAAGGAGTTCTGTTTATTATACGGAAGTACATTGTTTTTTACAGTTGACAAAAAGGGGAGGTTAGTTATCGCGTCAAAATCATCATGTTATATTTTGATTGGTTATTTGAGTATTGCCTCTGTATATATTAGCATTTTAAGCATTCATTTGTTTCTTAACCATAGGTCAATTATGTTTCCATTCCCCTATTCTACCAGAAAATTCCTGATGTATCCATCCTTCTGCACAGTCTATATTTCTTCAGATGTTTTGTCTCTAACTTTCAACTTCTTCTTTATCTTGCGTCGTTTGGCCTCGTCCCAAGGTCTTCATCTTAGTTACAAGCAAATAGCGAGCTGATATGTCTCATAAGGAAAATAATGTTTTTCTGCAGCATATTAACATATATATCTATTTTTAATATATATATCGATCAATAATCAAAATCATAATGGTCATCCTTTTCAGAATGTCTGCACGGAAAATTTCCGTGTGGAAATTCCACAGACAGCGGAAGGCCTGCAGAACTTGCCGGCGCTAGTACCGCCCGTAAATGCACCGTCTCAGAGATGCAGATGTTGGTGCCGCAGAAATTCCGCCGTGTGAACAGAGCAGCAAAATCCCATTAAAATCAATGGGACTCTGTTGCAGCAGAATGTCCTTGTGGAATATTCCTGCGGACATGGACATTCCTCCTTGCGAACATACCCTAATATCGGCAGGGCAGGGGAGGTGATGGAGGGTAAACCACCGTTCAGTCCAAAAAGTGTCTTCTATGATCCCATTGACATGTAGGATCACGGAGAGACAGAGAATCATATACAAGGTGACAAAATATTCAGCAGCAAAAAAAAAAAAAAATAGTAAAAAAAATTACGATTTACATAACTAGATAAACCTAAAACTACCATAACCGGCTTCGGCTGCAAATCACTTTAATAATCTGGTAACATCCTTAGTTTTGCTGAGACGCTGAAATCTGATGACTATTTGACGTCTGTTCAATATTTCATTTCCCCTAAGGCAGATGAACATGTTGTGTTAGCACTCGAACGCTCGGCGGAGTAAGCACCTGAGCTGTGTGAGAGTACAGTCATGTGACCGCACCATTCAACTCGCTATAATAAATACAGTACTGACAGACGCCAAGATAATGCCAACTGCATTTAGCAATGTGGCCAATAGTTACTGGATTATTTGCCGACGAATACATTAGGAGAGTGCCAAAGCACAGTGTATGCGGACAGTGTTACAGTATATATGGGGCAGGGGCACAGTTTGGGGGCACAGTTTATGGGGACAGTGGTTCAGTGCATATGGGGCAGGGGCACAGTTTATTTGGGGGCACTCTGTCTATGTCAGGAACTGTCTAGAGCAGGAGCAAATCCCAATAGCAAACCTATCCTGATCCGGACAGTTCCTGACATGGACAGAGGTGTCAGCAGAGAGCACTGTGGTCAGGCAGAAAATAAATTCAAAAAGAAAAGAACTTCCTGTGGAGCATACAGCAGCTGATAAGTACTGGAAGGATTGAGATTTTTTTTTATAGAAGTAATTTACAAATCTGTATAAGTTTCCGCCACCAGTTGATTTTAAAAAAATAAAAATGTTTTCCACCGGAGTACCCCTTTAACTGTTCGACATGGCACAGTGGCAAAAAATATTTACTTGTTAAGGCATATTATATGGCAGTATTGTATTCAGGTCATAGCATGTGACAGTATTGTATTTAGGGGCAGAGCATATAGTGGTATTCTAGTCAGAGGCACAGCATGTGGCAGTATGGTATTCAGGGGACACAGTGTTTGGCAGCATTTAAGGGCACAGCTTGTAGCAGTATTACATTCAGGGCACAGTATGTGGCGGTAATATATGTAGGGAGCACAACATGTGGCAGTATTGTATTTAGGGGCACAGCATATAGTGGTATTCTAGTCAGAGGCAAAGCATGTGGCAGTATGGTATTCAGGGGACACAGTGTTTGGCAGCATTTAAGGGCACAGCTTGTAGCAGTATTACATTCAGGGCACAGTATGTGGCGGTAATATATGTAGGGAGCACAGCATGTGGCAGTAGAGACATAGCAAGGAGAAGTTTTCATGGTGGCAAGGACTGAATCTTAATCTGCCATTGTGTCTGATGAGTGCTGTAGTCCTTATAAAGAGAAGATGGTCGGGGATAGGGGGACCAGAGACCCAAGCTGAAGATTTGCACCAGGGCCCATGAGCCTTTAGCTATGTCCCTGCTGCAATAATGACATTGATTTTTACAACAGCTACTAATACAGCCCTTAAATCTAATTATCAAGGCCGATAATATTGATGGCCTGTCCTGGGGATAGCCAACAATTTTATATGGGTAGGGGTCTGACCCCCGGTACCCTCTACTGCCAGAAGATTCAGTTCGGAAATTTCGCTAAATTTACTGCACACTGAATTGAATGGGGATTCCACTGTCCCATTCAAACGGCAGAATTTCTGCTGCAAAAATTCCACCACAGAAATTCTGCTTTCTGGATTCTGCAAAAATATTGAACATGTAAAGAAAATCTGACAACTTTTCACCTGCTCTAAACCCAATATACTGGGTTGTAGTGCATGTAAAGAGCTTTAAAATAAAGGGTCACTTACTCTTATTGGTGGCGTGAGTGCAGAGTTCTGTCCCTTCATGCTTTTATTCCTATTGCGCTTAAGCACATATTGGAGGAGGGGAGCCGGCTCTCCCAGCTCCCCTACCTCATCAATATTCACTCCCCAGCCCGCCCCCTTCAGTAACATCAGAGTCAGAATGGGGGGGGGGGGGGGCATTGATTGGGCATGGCGATGAGAGCTCTGCTCCTTGCTTCACCCAATTCCGCCCCCCAGCCAGCTCTCACATCATTGAAGGGGGTGGGCCAGGGAGTGATTAAATATTGATGAGGCAGGGGAGCTGGGAGAGCTGGCTCCCCACCTCCAATATGTGCTTAAAGCGGTATTCCAGGAAAAAAACATATATATATATATATATATATCTCAACTGGCTCCAGAAAGTTAAACAGATTTGTAAATTACTTCTATTAAAAATTCTTAATCCTTCAAATAATTATCAGCTGCTGAAGTTGAGTTGTTCTTTTCTGTCTGGCCACAGTGCTCTCTTCTGACATCTCTGCTTGTCTCGGGAACTGCACAGAGTAGAAGAGGTTCGCTATGGGGATTTGCTTCTATACTGGGCGGTTCCCGAGACACGTGTCATCAGAGAGCACTTAGACAGAAAAGAACAACTCAACTGCAGCAGCTCATTAAAATAGAAGTCATTTGCAAATCTATTTAACTTTCTGGAGCCAGATGATCAATAAAAAAAAGTTTTTTCCTGGATAACCCCTTTAAGCGCAATAGGAATAAAAGCATGAAAGGACAGAACTCTGCGATCACGCCACCAATAAGAGTAGGTGACCCTTTATTTTAAAGCTCTTCACCCCCAGTATATTTACTCTCTGAGTAAAATGGAGAGTAAGTAGTGTTTTTGGGGGGGATTTTTGGAGGAAATTCTGGCACACAACACATGCGACTCAAAAGACCCTACAAAATCTACTCGGAAAAGCCTTAGTGAATGAGGCCCAATGGGACTCTAAATTTCTGCAGAATTCTTAATTTCTTTTGAGCGCACAGAAATTCCTCTGAAATTCTGCTCACATTCCGCAAAACTGCAAAATTCCGCAGCAAGTTTTGCTTAACGGAATTTGAGTGGAATTTCCGCGGTGTGACAATAGCCTTTCAAGGTACCGCAGCATCCTCGTGATTTAGCACGTGGATGACAAACATCTTATATATATTCCTAGGACTCTTTTCTCACGGACAAGGCTGATCTGGAATACCATAAGCCTGACTAATACATTTTGCTTTCGTCTTTAGATTTTTATTAGATTTCGGCATCAGGCACGAGCGGTTGAGTAAGACGGAACAGGTACAACAAGTTAATACAAACTCCCAGCTCTTCCTCCATTATCCTTGTAAAAGTATAAAACCCTGAGTCACTTTTCATCCAAGTTTATTCTATGAGGAGTCAGCGATTCATCCCGTCGCCAAACTGGGTCATCCAGATCAATTGTTAACGCCGAATTCCATAGTGTTGATGTGAGTCATCAGGCGGCATGATGCAGCGGTAGAATATCCGGCAGGAAGGATGATGTGGGATCGCTGGAGCCGCGAAGCAGTCACGGTGGTTTGTCACCGCTCTATGTCAAGGTGCAAACTGAGACGTGTGAATCTGAGACCATGTGCTATTCCCGAATTCTTATGGGCATCATGGGGGGAGATTTATCAAAACCCGTGCAAAGGAAAAGTTACCCAGTTGCCCATAGCAACCAATCAGATCGCTTCTTTCATTTTGCAGAGGCCTTGTTAAGAATGAAAGAAGCGATCTGATTGGTTGCTATGGGCAACTCAGCAACTTTTTTCACTGGACAGGTTTTGATAAATCTCCCCCATAAGCTGTTGGCCCAATAAATATTAGGATACATTTATAAAAAAAAACTTCTGACGTGTCAAAAGTTTAGATCGGTTGGGGTTGAGCACTCAGACCCCGAACTACTTAAACTTTTGTCATATTATTATAAAGGGCAAACAAACAATAGGAAACAACAACTTGATGTTAGATAAACAGCCTGGCCCTATAGCGGTGTTTCCCGACCGAAGTTTGCAACAGCTGGAGGCACAAGGGTTGGGAAACACTGATTTAGGTAACAGACCCTAACTCAGTGTTTCCCCATCAGTCTGTCTCCAGCTGTTGCAAAACTACAACTCCCAGCATGCCCTGACACCTGTAGGGCATGCTGGGAGTTGTAGTTATGCAACAGCTGGAGGGGCACAGTTTGGAGACCATTGTGCAGTGGCAGCTTTACTGAGATAGACAGGTGTAACAGTCTTAACAGCTTAGCTAGGCCCAAGGAGGTGACCAGTGACTTCAGAGACTTTAGGGCTCGCTGGGACTTGTAGTGGATTTGGACAATTTGCTGCAGGCCCACGCTGGCTTGACACAGATTAATCTTGACTGATTTGACTGGGACTGACTTGACTGGGACTGACTAGACAGACTTCGCCCGTTTGTATCTTACCAGGTTTTGATGTTCACATGTGGGACAGTAGACTTGGGGATCCGTGGCTGCGTGGTCGGCTTTAGGCCTCCTCAGGACACCAGACATTCTCTCAGGACTTGACCTTCTGTACAGAAGAGACTAAGAGACTGAACTAGCTCCACCCAGGGTTTATATGGGGGAGACTCAGGAGGGGCCCATAGGTCACCCTGTAAGTCACATGGTCACTGGTACTTTCCTTGGTTACAACACATGACAATAGTATTTAAAGGTATATAACAAGTTATATACATTACATTGGATAACATAGGTGGTAGTTAACTATTAAAGGGGTACTCCGCCCTAAGACATCTTATCCCCTAGCCGTCACGCCCCCTCCCATAGACTTGCATAGCGGGGGGTGACGTCACGATACTCCGGCCCCGTGGTCGGCACCCGGCAGTTTGTGAGCTGGCAGCGCGGCGTGCAGCTCAAAGAGGTTGATGCCAAATGCAAGATTGCGGGGGTCCCCAGTGGCAGGACCCCCGCGGTCAGACATCTTATCCCCTATCCTTTGGAGTACCCCTTTAAGGGAATACAGACCATATGTTCTTGATGCAAAGGTAGCTTTATTCTTAGTTGCGGGAACACTTTGCACGGGGGAGCGGACTGCTGGGGTAGACTTCGGGCAACGACCGAATCGCGCATGAGTTGACTTACTGACATGTGGCTGCTGGTTAGGCTTGAGGCCTCCAGATGTGCTGGACACTGGCTCTGAGACGTCTGGTCTTTACTGTGCCTCAGGATCTAAGAGAGAGATTGTAATGGCTGCCCCTCTTATAAAGGGGCTGAGCCAGAAGCCCATAGGTCAAGCTGCAGGTCACCTGGTTAGCTGATGCTCTCTGGGTAACAAACACATCATGTGACTAACTCAAAGGTCCTTAAAGGTCCTTTATACATAACACTATACATTATA
The DNA here is from genome assembly GCF_029499605.1 of Hyla sarda. Lineage (NCBI taxonomy): Eukaryota > Metazoa > Chordata > Amphibia > Anura > Hylidae > Hyla > Hyla sarda. The sequence continues at coordinate 95,400,298 of NC_079199.1, forward strand.
TATTATTACTAGGGGGGGAGGGGTGGACATTGCAGGAGGGCCCATAGGACACAGAGGGACTCAACCTGACAGGGCCTAAGTACTGTACTGGACTATATCCCGTACTGGGACATCACATATACATGATCCATAAACATGAGGTATTAGTTTATATTTTGGCAAAATACACAAGATCACAACCAAGGTCAAGGGTCTTCAGTCTCTTGTGAGTCCCTACACAAAAATTATATAGGCGAGCACTATTACTTTCAGACCTAAGGCTACGTCACACAGTGGCATGTCGGGGAAAACTTCCGGACAGTGGGTGATGGCAGAACACGTCGGCGCTCGGACCCCTTGAAAGTGCGTCGTCTCTCTTAAAGGCAATGCATTTCCCAGCGGATTTGGCAGATGGAGTTGAGGCGGGAATCGGAATGTTTTTGCCGCGCGCAAATTCATTTCCAATTTTTCCGCCTAATACGGGAAAAAAAATATCCAACGGGAAGAATCGTTCTCTCTACATTTCGCAGCTTTAAAGAAAAAAATTTTTTTTTTTTTTTTAAACCCAGACTAGAAACTAATCTCCGTTACTTGCTGTAAAATTAGTGACTATAATGCACGGATAATCCCTGCTTAATCCGCGCTATTCGCCGCACGTATTTCCCCTATTAGCTTCACGTCTTGTAAAGCCCGGGAAAAGCGCAGAGTGCACGTCAGTCAGTGAGACATCTCCGAACCTCCTCTACCTGTGTCAGATACGCCCCACCCTGTAATCAAACTCCCGGCGAGGAGGAGAAAGAAAAAAAAAAAAAAAGATTGTACAAACATGTCAGGTTTCCTCTCCCCACCCCACTCTCCCATGCTCTTTCCTTCCCTCTTCGTCTTCTGTTCGTACCTACCCGGAGCCAGTGGATTATTTTATGGCATCAATCAGGTCTACAGGTAAGTGACTTCTATATATTCACCTGGCCCCCCTATCCCGTAATCGGTTCCTTATGGACAGAAAAGAGTTAAAAAAGCATTGTTCCTTGAATGGCACCAACATATACCAAAGCCCCGTACAAAAAGAGATCGTCATCAGCCCCTCTTGTCTGTGGGGCTAACAATCTAATTTTCCAAGGATTATTATTATTATTATTTTTATTTTTTTTAAACATTATTGCTGCTAAAACAAACAGACTAAGTCTAAGTATGAAGCGCGCTCGCTCGGGGTGAGCATACCCTAACCGCAAATATTCTAGTTTGGAAGCCAAATAAGTAATATCCGAGTTATATTGCTTGTCGGAACATGCTGGGTCGCTTTTGGGATTCGCTAGTGAAAGGTGCGATTGGTTTTGCCGGAACAGTTATCTGTTTTTTTTTTCGTTTTTTTTGCTAAATGCTATTAGGTGTACGAAATAACAGGATGTTCCTAATACGTGATTGGGTATTGTAGCAGCGTTGAGTTTGTCATTATTTAAGCACTTAGAGATGCTGTGCTGTGTTTGCCAACCAGGGCGCCTCTGTCTGTTGCAAAACTACAACTCCCAGCATGCCCGGACAGCCTTCGGCTGTCCGGGCATGCTGGGAGTTGTAGTTTTGCAACAGCCGGAGGCAGCCTGTTTGGGGAAACACTGCGCTGCTGTGTGGCTGTTACGAACCTACATCTGTAGGCGGTCAGGGCATGATGGGAGTTGTAGTCTTGTGAAAGGTGGAAAGCCAGGAGGCCGGTGCCCGATACGGCCTCTTTTGTGTTCCTGTAGCATAGCCGCAGGTCAGGGTCTGATCGGATTACGGGAACTGAAAGCATCGTAGATGGAGCTCAAGGGACTAGACCCATGGTCGGTCAGAGGCGTGCAGACGTAATACGGCCGCATTTAGCTTGGCTAAAGCTGGCTGGAAAACAGAGCTAATTTCTTTCAAGAACAGCGCCACCCCTTAACCTCAGGTTGTGTGTGGTATTACAGCTTGGCGCCATTCAGTTCAGCTGCAATACCGCACACAACCAGAGGACAAGTGTGGTGCTGCATGTGGAAGAAATTGGCTCAGTTTTTCCAATCATGTATAACCCCTCCGAGGTTTATCTGTTAGTACCCCATTAGTTGTATCCATCAGCCTCCTGCCACGTATACTGGTAACGGAAGCGGCCGAACCCATTGCTTTCTATGGCCAAAAAGAGTCACCTAGTGTATGCGCTATTGTAGGCGGACTCCTGCACTTTTGGTATAACACACAGGTTCCGAATGGACCCACTAAGGGACTCGGTTCGGCCATAGAAAGCAATGGGATCCGCTACTCCCATTAACAGTATATGTTGGCATACCTGTGACAGAAGCCCTTTAAAGGGGTACTCCGGTGGAAAACTTTTATTTTATTTTATTTTTTTTAAATCAACTGGTGCCAGAAAGTTAAACAGATTTGTAAATGACTTCTATGAAAAAATCTTAATCCTTCCAGTACTTATTAGCTGCTGAATACTACAGAGGAAATTATTTTCTTTTTGGAACACAGAGCTCTCTGCTGACATCTCTGTCCATTTTAAGAACTGTCCAGAGTAGGAGACAATCCCCATAGAAAACATATGCCGCTCTGGACAGTTCCTATAATGGACAGAGATGTCAGCAGAGAGCACTGTCGTCATGATGTCAGCAGCTCAGAGCTCTGTGTTCCAAAAAGAAAATAATTTCCTCTGTAGTATTCAGCAGCTAATAAGTACTGAAAGGATTAAGATTTTTTTAATAGAAGTAATTAAAAAATCTGTTTTACTTTCTGGCACCAATTGATTAAAAATAAATAAAAATTCCAACGGAGTACCCCTTTAATGCAGTGTGAACATAGCCTAAGGTTATTTTCACATTACCACCATTTGCTGTATGCGTTCAAAAATCTCTCAACACATAAGGCAAACGTATTCAAGGACCCCAATAGAGGCCTTAAAGGGGTACTCTGCCCCTAGACATCTATCCTTTGGATAGGGGATAATATGTCTGATTGTGGGGACCCCCCCCCCATCTTGGCTGCGGCACCCCAGACATCTGGTGCACAGAGCGAACTTCGCTCCGCGCCGGATGACCGGCGATGCAGGGCGTGGTTGTGACATCACGAGTCTCCAACACTGCACATCCGATGCTCTAAACAAATGCCAGGTGCAGCAGGGAGATCATGGGGGGTCCTCAGCAGCGGGACCCCCGCGATCAGACATCTTATCCCCTATCCTTTTGGATAGGGGATAAGATGTCTAGGGGCGGAATACCCCTTTAAAAAGTGTAATTTTGGCCTATGTTCGGGTGGTTTCTGTCTGGGTTTACTTTTACTGCTGCAGTTGTCTTCCAGCATGTTGGGAGTTGTAGTTTTACAACATTTGGACCACTGTTCTACTGGATTGAATAGCACAGACTTGTATACTGCGCGGTGTATTTCTCGTTTTAACAAGCCACAAAATGGTATCCATGAGGGTATAAGCCTGCCATAGAGATGGAGTATAAAACATAAAATATGCCCCATAAAATCAACTCTGCTGCAACTGACTGACTTGGCTCTGCTATATCTGTCCATAAAATGCAGTATCAACAGGGTGTGTTCTGGATTTCAAGACCTTTGCTCCTCACGTTACAGCTAAATCCTCTATATACGGAGAACAATTGTACAACACTCTCTGTGACCTGTGACCTGTTTTTTAGAATAGTGATAAGTCTGGTTATATTTATATAGACTCCTATTTAAAGTGTATTTTATCTATATACATATAACATATATGTGGTGGCCCAGTATGGGAGATGTTACCCCGTACACCTGCCGTCCTGTCAGGCAGCCTTCTCCAGGGCCCCTTGCACCTGTTTCCCCCCTGTACATATGTTCTGCAGTGTATTGTATTTTAAAATGTGTTGTATCTTTAAGAGTTATGTCATGTGATTGTTACCCAGGAGGCACCAGTGACCAGGTGATCCCAAGAGTGACCTATGGGCTCCCTGCTCGTCTCCCCCATATAACCCCTGGGTGGAGGTTCTCTCTCTTCTGCTGGGGTCCAGTGCAGTCGTCTAGTGTGTGTGTCCAGAGTGTTGGAGACCTCAAAGTCCAGTCCTGCAGCCGCCATCAAGTCAAGTAAGATAAAGTCACAGCTTTATGAGTCAAGTCAGCGTGGCCTGCATTCAATTGTCCAGTCCTACTACAAGTCCCAGTAAGCCCTTAAGGTCTCTGCGTCACTTGTCACCTCCTTGGGCCCTGGCTGAGCTGTATAGACTTTACCATCTGTCTACCCTCAGTAAAGCTACCGTTGTCCGTACCTTGGCGTCTGAGTCTTTATTGCCCCCCTGTGCCTAGCCCAGGATACAGCAGTATACCTTAGGGTGGTTATAGGCTAAACCCTGCCCTGGCATCATGAATACAAGGGGTTAATTCCATCTGCCCTCATCACACCCCGCTACCACAGATATAATTATCTTGAGGGTAATGTTAGGGGGGGGGGGGGGGGGGGGGGTTTGGTATACATAAAAATATTCTAAAAGAAAAGCATTTGCTGTATATGTAGCAACCAATTACTTTCATTTTCAATTTTGCTCTTGAGAAGTGAAAGCTGCGCTGTGATTGGTTGCTATGGACAGCGTGTAGACGGTTTTTTATAAATACCCCATCAGCAGTTCTATATATTATTATTCAAGGTGCTCTTGGTTGCTAAGCAGCCATTGTCTACGCTGTTGTGTTCATAGATATGTGATCTTGTATAGGGAAAAATCATTTACAGCTTTTCATGTTGCTGACACCCTTTTTAGGCGCACAACTTAAGACTAGTATTACAAATGTGGCTGCTACCCCCTGCGCCATTTAATCCCACTCCCCTTGATCACCCCTGTGCCATTTCATCATTCACTTCATCACCCTGTGCCACTATATTCCCCCCACCCTGTTCTACTCCTGTGCCACTATATTCCCCCCACCCTGTTCTACTCCTGTGCCACTATATTCCCCCCACCCTGTTCTACTCCTGTGCCACTATATTCCCCCCACCCTGTTCTACTCCTGTGCCACTATATTCCCCCCACCCTGTTCTACTCCTGTGCCACTTTATTCCCCCCACCCTGTTCTACTCCTGTGCCACTATATTCCCCCCCACCCTGTTCTACTCCTGTGCCACTATATTCCCCCCCACCCTGTTCTACTCCTGTGCCACTATATTCCCCCCCACCCTGTTCTACTCCTGTACCACTTTATTCCCCCCACCCTGTTCTACTCTTGTGCCACTTTATTCCCCCCACCCTGTTCTACTCCTGTGCCACTTTATTCCCCCCACCCTGTTCTACTCCTGTGCCACTATATTCCCCCCACCCTGTTCTACTCCTGTGCCACTATATTCCCCCCACCCTGTTCTACTCCTGTGCCACTATATTCCCCCCACCCTGTTCTACTCCTGTGCCACTTTATTCCCCCCACCCTGTTCTACTCCTGTGCCACTATATTCCCCCCACCCTGTTCTACTCCTGTGCCACTATATTCCCCCCACCCTGTTCTACTCCTGTGCCACTATATTCCCCCCACCCTGATCTACTCCTGTGCCACTTTATTCCCCCCACCCTGTTCTACTCCTGTGCCACTTTATTCCCCCCACCCTGTTCTACTCCTGTGCCACTTTATTCCCCCCACCCTGTTCTACTCCTGTGCCACTTTATTCCCCCCACCCTGTTCTACTCCTGTGCCACTTCATTCTCCTCCTTGTCACCCCCTCCCGTTCCATTTCATTCTGCTCCTTGATCCCACCCTGTGCCACTTTATTCTCCTCCTTGTCACCCCCTCCCGTGCCACTTTATTCTCCTCCTTGTCACCCCCTCCCGTGCCACTTCATTCTCCTCCTTGTCACTCCCTCCATGCCATTTCATTCTCCTCCTGGATCCCACCCTGTGCCACATCATTTCCCCCTCCCCCCCCCCCTGTGCCACTTCTCCATTCCCCCTTGTCCCCCCCCACCCCTCGTGCCACTTTATTGTCCCGCTTGCCCCCCTGTACCACTTAATTCCACCCTTCTTCCCCCCGCGTGTAACTTTATCTCCCCCTGAGCCATCTCATTCCCACATGGCCTCAGTCCGTCTCCAGCAGGCTCAGATGCAGGAGGCAACGCTCTCCTGTGCGACACTGACAGTGAAACGCCAGGTGCTTCACTCCTCAGTCCCTACAGTTACTGCAGGGACTGAGGAGTGAAGCACCTGGTGTTTCACTGTCAGTGATTTAAAGTGGTTGTGGCACTGGCTGCCAGTTCAAGATCAGCATCAGCATCAGGGCTGGGGCTCTTAAGAACGGAGACCAGTGGTGGCTGCTGCAGGCCAGGATGGTTCCGCGACACACGTGGGGACTGCCGCCACCACACAATGTGTTGCAGCACCCAATCTAGAAAGCCTTGTTCACACTACGGAGATTGAGCTAGGAATTTTCTTGCTGAATTTCCACATTGAATCCGTGATCTTCCTGCACTGAGCAGAAACGCTTATGTCTGTGGCACTCTGCTGCGGACAAAATCACTGTCCCACTGACGGACCGGACTTCTCTGGCGGAATCCCAATTCATCATCAGGAGTTCTGTTGCAGAACTTCCGACGTGTGAACAGAGCAGCAAATGCCCAGTTGAGACGAGTCCTCCTTGTAACTGTGGTGTCCCGGTTACCGTATTTCATACCGTACCTTGTATGGTGGTCCCCAGAGTCACTACGTTCAGGTAGGGTCCCTCAGGTGGGACAGCCCCTAGTCGCCTCTTCTATAATGTTTAAATGTATATATTTAATATAAAGTATAGTATATTTATTGTGGTGCGTCGCAGGACCTTCTGTGTTGATTCCTCTATGGTATGTCGGAGGACCTTGGGTCACATGGTAACCTAAAATTCTCTGTACAGAAGATTGACAGTTGTTATGGACCAGTGAGCTTAAGTCCAGCCCCTGTCCATATAAGGGAGCTGTAGCCAATTATCGCTCTCTTGGGTTGCTGCTCTCGTGGATGCCGGACTAGCAGGACGGATCTGCGCAACTTTCAAAGACAAGCCAGAAGCCTGCCGGCCTCAGCCTAAACTAAACCGTGAGTTAAAATCTCAATCCCAGCTAAAGCTAGCATGATTACTGGACCGAATCTAATCCCCTAAATCCAATGGATCACTGCAACAATTAGATTCTTAAGCTCAATAGACTCACGAGGTCCCAACCACTTGTCAAGTTCTACTAGACTCTGTTGTATGGACTGTTCCTGTTCATTATTCCCTAAAATCTTCAGTAAAAGTTCCGACAAGTTTCTGCAAATCTCCGGTTGTGGACAATCAATTATTTCCTATCTCCCAATCGCTCTTGGGACGGGTGGCGGTAGGACAAGCATACAGAGAATAGCCCTCACCCTGGTGTCACGAATAGAAATGGTTAAGCAAGCACCCTTAGTAACCGCACAGCTACACCTCCAAATACCCTACTCCCCCAGGCGTAGGGAAAAATCCCTTAAGATACTGTGGTGCGCCACTATAGTGAGTACTGGCAGTGCCACAGGTGTTGTAGTTTTGCAACAGCTGGAGGCACCCCGGTTGGCAAACACTGGCCTAACACGTTGACTTTGCAATGGGAGTCTTAGGATAAGCTTTAATTCTTCTCGAATTCCAGTTTGTATCATCTGCTCAGCACAGAGATTACATACAAAGGAATGACTATTCTCTTGCATACAATGTATTTGTGTCATTCATTACTGTAACTTACTCCGCTATTGTAGTGTGAATATAATCCTGTGTTCACACAAGAGCTGAGTGCAAGTGCTAAATTGTATATATGCAGTGTCACACAAAGGCAGGAAAGCCTTGTGCTCACACTGCTAACTGGAAGAAACATTCCCCAACATCCCCCTCTATGCCGGTCGACTACGGCTCTCTTACTGCTCCCCTGCCGGCCAACTACGGCTCTCTTACTGCTCCCCTGCCGGCCGACTACGGCTCTCTTACTGCTCCCCTGCCGGATGACTTTGGCTCTCTTACTGTGTGGTGTCCACGGGGTGTTAGTCAGAATACCTGATCACTTTGTGACGCCAGGGCACTGTTATCCTATACATGGTCCGAGGTTGGAGACGGCTTCTCCTGGGCCAGACATGGAGACTTTAGGGGTTCCCATTGGCAGGCAGGGTCACATGGGGTTCTCTGCTCTCAATTAAAGGTACAGTCACATAGAAAACATACAGTATATAGAGATAATTAATTTCGAAAAATATATTATTTGTGCAATAAAGTATGAACATCATTAATTTGACAATAAGTCCTTTGGTGGGCGCTACCAAGCTGCCCCAGACAGTCCAAAGCCACAGGGACAGCTACTGGTGCTGGGACACCACAACTGCTCCCCTGCCGGCCGACTTTGGCTCTCTTACTGCTCCCCTGCTAGCTGACTACTGCTCTCTTACTGCCCCCCTGCTGGCTGACTACTTCTCTTTTACTGCTCCCCTGCTGGCTGACTGCGGCTCTCTTACTGCTCCCCTGCTGGCTGACTATGGCTCTCTTACTGCTCCCCTGCTGGCTGACTACGGCTCTCTTACTGCCCCCCTGCTGGCTGACTACTTCTCTTTTACTGCTCCCCTGCTGGCTGACTACGGCTCTCTTACTGCTCCCCTGCTGGCTGACTACGGCTCTCTTACTGCTCCCCTGCCGGCCGACTTTGTCTCTCTTACTGCTCCCTTGCTGGCTGACTACGGCTCTCTTACTGCTCCCCTGCTGGCTGACTACTTCTCTCTTACTGCTCCCCTGCTGGCTGACTACGGCTCTCTTACTGCTCCCTTGCCGGCCGACTACGGCTCTCTTACTGCTCCCTTGCTGGCTGACTACTACTCTCTTACTGCTCCCCTGCTGGCTGACTATTGCTCTCTTACTGCTCCCCTGCTGGCTGACTACTACTCTCTTACTGCTCCCCTGCTGGCTAACTATGGCTCTCTTACTGCTCCCCTGCTGGGCGATGATGGCTCTCTTACTGCTCCCCTGCTGGCTGACTATTGCTCTCTTACTGCTCCCCTGCTGGCTGACTACTACTCTCTTACTGCTCCCCTGCTGGCTAACTATGGCTCTCTTACTGCTCCCCTGCTGGGCGATGATGGCTCTCTTACTGCTTCCCTGCTGGCTGACTACTACTCTCTTACTGCTCCCCTGCTGGCTGACTACGGCTCTCTTACTGCTCCCCTGCTGGGCGATGATGGCTCTCTTACTGCTCCCCTGCTGGGCGAAAATGGCTCTCTCATTGCTCCCCTGCTGGCCCATGGCTTTCTCACTGCTCCCCTGTCTGCCAATGACAGCTCTTTCATTTCTATCCACAATAGATGTCTGGCAGGTCTAACCGACTCATATCTAATGTTTAGCTACAATGTTTTGGCAAAATTTTTTTTTGCATGGACGCTTCCACCGACCTTGATCCGGGCCTGCACTCCCTTAACGGAATCTGGTCTCATTTTGGTCACTCTTATCTGTGGCTCCCACCAAGCTTTAATGAGGTCGTGTGAATAAAGCCTTAAGCAGTGTAACCTTCTGAAGGTCAGTATTTCAGATGAGAAATGTCTCCCCCCCCCTCTTCAATTTTACTGTTTCCATGGCAATGTCTGTGGCAAATGCTGAACAGATACAGTGTGTGTGTGCATATAAGTATATATATATCTCCTCTATCAGGGATTCACAATAAATCTTATCCAAATATAAATATCTAATATCTAAATGCATTTTCCGCAATATCTATAACCTCTGTACAATGTATTTGTGTACATCAATGGGCGGTTAGTAGAGTAATATTATAAAGCATTATAAAGGGGGAGGGGGGGTGTTCAACCATTTAAGGTCATTGTCCTATTGGCCTGATAGGAAAATATTTGTGTACATTGATGCTTCAGAGCCCAACTGGGGGGCAGTGAGAGATCCAACTCGGGGGGGCAGGGAGAGAGCCAACAGGGGGGGGCAGTGAGAGAGACAACAGGGGGGGGGCAGTGAGAGAGACAACGGGGGGGGGGGGGGGCAGTGAGAGAGACAACAGGGGGGGCAGCAAGAGAGCCAACGGGGGGGGGGGGGGGGGGCAGTGACAGAAGAGACGACGGGGGGGGGGGGGCAGTGAGCGAGTCAACTAGGGGGGCAGTGTGAGAGCCAACGGGGGGCAGTCAGAGAGCCAACAGGGGGGGGGGAGCTGTGGTGAGAGAGCCAACAAGGGGGGGGGGGGGGGCTGTGGTGAGAGAGCCAACAGGGGGGCAGTGGGAGAGCACCCCACCTCATAAGAAGGTGGAGTTCAGACTGAGGTATTTCTGATCTTCTGAAATTTATCAACCGAAAGAATGTCATTTTTTCGGTGGAGTACTAAGTGGACCTTCAGTATTTGGGCGGTCCTAGTATCAACTAGATTTTCTCGCCGCTGGCCGCCTAGAGTTCTCCTCCAAGAGTTTTGCATAGACCAGTGTCCAATCAGGGACAAAGGGACACCAGGCATGCTGGGAGTTGTAGTTTTGCAACAGCTGAAGACACACTGCTCGGTAAAACACTAGCATAAACCCTTATTCTTTCAGTAGAATCTGAGTGGAATACATTGCCGTCTATGGGGGACTGTCAAGTCCGCGCAGTCCTAGATCCAAATGATTCAGCAATTGGCTGTCTAGGCATGCTGGGAGTTGTAGTTTTGCAACAGCTAGAGTCACACCGTTCAGGAACCTTTATGAAAAAAGATTCCATTATGTGATGTATACATCTACTATGAGCCATATATGAAGTTCACAGCCGAGTCTACTTGGAATAGAAAGGAACTGTACAAAAAAGATGGTTTGCATCTTTCTCTCAAAGGAACAAATGTACTCAGTGAACAATTCCAAGAATTTGCTAAGGAGTATTTAAACTAGGAAGGGGGAGGGGGGGGCAAAAGAGTGAAAATCCATGAGCCAATGGCCCCCCAAAACAATGCCAGAACATGTCAGTAGCCCAGAGGTTAAGAAATGACAAGCTCAGAGTCCTGTCTACAATTGCCCGCAGTCTAGGTAATAAAATCAATGAACTTGGGTCAATAATGGCATCTGAGAATGTAGATTTAGTGGCTGTTACTGAGACATGTTTTAATGAAAGGAATGACTGGGACATATCCATACCAGGGTACTCTTTATACAGAAGAGACAGAGAAGGCAAGAAAGGAGGAGGAGTGGCCCTATATGTGAAAGATAAAATCTAACCTAATACAAGTTAGTGAGGCCAACATAGAGTCAGTTTGGGTTACGTTGCAGTTTGGTAATCATGCAGTAACTCGTGTAGGTGGGATCTATAGACCACCTGGCCAAGATAAAGAAGTAGATGATCTACTAGTTGAAGAAATATCTAAAATGACAATGAAAGGAGAAGTTATCATTATGGGAGACTTCAATCTTCCGGATATAAACTGGAAAACCAAAATAGCAAGTTCTGCCAGGAGTACAGATATTCTAAATTCCCTACTGGGATTATCTCTACAACAAGTGGTTGAGGAGCCAACGCGGAAGGAGGCCATTTTGGATTTGGTGTTCACAAATGGGGATTTGGTATATGATGTTATTGTTGGCGAAAGCTTGGGATCTAGTGATCACCAATCAGTGTGGTTTAATATGAGAACAGTGAAGGAGTCACACTACATCAAAACAAAACTTTTAGATTTCAAAAATGAGATTAGTCATAAATGAGTCCCTATCAGACTGGAAAAAATTACATGGAGTACAGGAGAAATGGGACTACTTAAAAGACGCTTTAGTGAAGGCAACAGAAAATTGCATTAGACTTGTCAGTAAAAGCAGAAAAAGGAAGAGACCACTGTGGTACTCAGCAGAAGTGGCCAAAATCATAAAAAAAAAAAAAACTAGCATTTAGTAATTATAAAACAACCCAAAGCAACGAAGATAGGGAAATCTACAAGACTAGGCAGAAAGAGGCCAAGCAAGTTATAAGAACTTCTAAAGCACAGGCAGAAGAAAACTAGCTCAGTCTGTGAAAAAAGGGGATAAGACATTCTTCAGATATATAAATGAAAAAAGGAAATTAAAACAAGGAATAACTAAATTAAAAACGAAGGAAGGAAGGAATGTAGAAGAGAATAAGGGGCTAGCTGACTGCCTTAGTGAATACTTCTGTTCAGTTTTTACAGAAGAAAAAGAAGGAAAAGGACCTCCATTAGAGAGGAAAACTAAGGAATCGTTTGATGCATGTGTCTTTACAGAGGAAGAGGTTCTACATTTGCTTTCTAAAGTGAAGACAAATAAATCACAGGGGCCTGATGGGATACACCCGAAATTATTAAGAGAGTTTAGTGGTGAGCTAGCAAATCCGTTAACAGATTTATTTAACCAATCAATGGTGACAGGAGCCGTCCCGGAAGATTGGAAATTAGCAAATGTTGTGCCCATTCACTAGAAAGGTAGTAGGGAGGAATCAAGCAACTATAGGCCAGTAAGTCTGACATCAATAGTGGGGAAATGAATGTAAACCCTACTAAAGGATAGAATTGTGGAACATCTAAAATCCCATGGATTGCAAGATGAAAAACAACATGGGTTTACTTCAGGGAGATCATGTCAAACAAATCTTATTGATTTTTTGACTGGGTGACTAAAATAATAGATGACGGAGGGGCAGTAGACATCGCATATCTAGATTTTAGTAAGGCTTTTGACACTGTCCCACATAGAAGACTTATCAATAAACTACAGTCATTTAGCTTGGACTCCAATATTGTTGAGTGGATTAGGCAGTGGCTGAGTAACAGACAACAGAGGGTTATAGTCAATGGAGAATATTCAGAGCAAGGTCTTGTCCCCAGTGGGACCTAAGGGATCTGTACTGGGACCAATATTGTTTAATATCTTCATTAGTGATATTACAGAAGGTCTCGATGGTAAGGTATTGGTCTTTTTGCTGATGACACAAAGATATGTAACAGGGTTGATGTTCCTGGAGGAATATGCCAAATGGAAAAGGATTTAGGCAAACTAGAAGAATGGTCAGAACTCTGGCAACTGAAATTTAATGTGGTTAAGTGCAAGATAATGCAACTGGGGCATAAAAACCCTCAGGCAGAATATAGATTATTTGACACAGTCCTGACCTCAGTATCTGAGGAGAGGGATTTAGGAGAAATTATTTCAAAAGACTTAAAGGTAGGAAAACAATGTAATAGAGCAGCAGGAAACGCTAGCAGAATTCTTGGATGTATAGGGAGAGGTATAAGCAGTAGAAAGAGAGAAGTGCTCATGCCGCTGTACAGAACACTGGTGAGGCCTCACTTGGAGTATTGTGCGCAGTACTGGAGGCCGTATCTCCAGAAGGATATAGATACTCTAGAGAGAGTTCAGAGAAGATACTAAACTAGTATATGGACTGCAGGATAAAACTTACCAGGAAAGGTTAAAGGACCTTATTATGTATAGAAGAAAGAAGAGACGGAGGGGATATGATAGAGACTTTTAAATACATAAAGGGAATCAACATGGTAAAGGAGGAGAGGATATTTAAAAGAAGAAAAACTACCACAAGAGGACATAGTTTTAAATTAGAGGGGCAAATGTTTAAAAGTAATATCAGGAAGTATTACTTTACTGAGAGAGTAGTGGATGCATGGAATAGCCTTCCTGCAGAAGTGGTCGCTGCAAATACAGTGAAGGAGTTTAAGCATGCATGGGATAGGCATAAGGCTATCCTTCATATAAGATTGGGCCCGGGACTATTCATAGTATTCAGATTATTGGGCAGACTAGATGGGCCAAATTGTTCTTATCTGCCGACACATTCTATGTTTCTATGTTTCTTACCTGTGCTTTAGAACTCGTACTTCTAGCCCTAGTAGACAAAGGGTTGTCCTTTGGGGTCATTTACCTTGTCCAGGACAGGGTTCACCAAGATGTAAAATTGCAGTAACCTGATATCTTAGCCGCAGGGCATGTCTTTTTAGCTTGGTTACATGGTAATGAAAGAAATTGTTGTCACTTGTCTAGTTAATAGTCGGCACGTAAATTGTCTCTTAGTGCTTCCCGCACAGGTCTAAGCATTGCAGGATGGGGATTGGTAGTAGGCAGCTCTTATAATTGTAAAATAGTTTTTTCTGTCATGTGTTGGTCATCTCGGCAGGGGTATGCTAACCCCAGTCCTTAAAGGGGTACCCCTGTGGGGGAAAAATAGACTTTTATTCAACTAGTGCCAGAAAGTCATACAGATTGATATAAAAATCTTAATCCTTCCAGTACTTATCAGCTGCTGTATGTTCAACAGGAAGTTGTGGTGTTCTTTACAATCTGCGAACAGTGCTCTTTGCTGCCACCTCTGTCCGTGCCAAGAACTGTCAAATGCCCATAGCAAACCTCTCCTGCTTTGGACAGTTCCTGACAGGGACAGAGGTGTCAGCAGAGAGCACTGTGGTCAGACTGGAAAGAACTACACAACTTCCTCTGGCGCGTACAGCAGCTGATAAGTACAGGAAGGATTAAGGTTTTTAAATAGAAGTAATTGACAAATCTCTTACTTTCTGACATCAGAGTACCCCTTTTAAAGTTCCCAACAGGCCATGTTTTATGGCCCATGCTTGCTACGGACATTTCGAGCGGATTACAGCAGCAGCCTCCCCTTGATCTCAGTTGTAGCCTTTGGCTATTAAGTTAACATGTCAAAATTTCCACCAAAAAAATGAACTTGTCCAGAAAAAGCCCATTAGGCTATATTCACACAGCGGAAGTTCGCAATTCAGAAGTCTGACAGAAAATCCCCCAATGGGGATTCTGTCACAGAAATTCTGCAAAAATATAACACCTCCTCATGTAATCTCCTTACTACTGGGGTGACACACTGTAACAAGCCCCCTCCTCATGTAATTAGCTTACTACTGGGGTGACACACATCAGAGGGGGGGTTATGGTGATGCTACTGGCTCAGCTGGTTCAGATAGTGGATAGTGTCTAACTTTCTTGTGGTGGACAGAGCAATGCCCCCATCAAAAGGGCACTGTAGGCAGCTGCCTATTTTGCCTATAGGCAGAGCCGGCCCTGCCTACATGAAACATCTATCACAGTAGATCCCCAATAAAGGGGAATGGAGATTACACAAACACATATAGGGTCACCAATAGGTAATAGCAGGAGCGTTGCTAGGTTTGCAAATGACTGGGGGCTAGAGCCCATAACCCAAACCACGCCCCTAACCACACCCCAGTCATGTACCTAACCACGCCCCAGTCACACCCCTAACCACACCCTCATTCACACCCAATTGTGTACAGTATACAAGGAGAAATATCACCATACATATTACCGTCATACTGTTAGTGACCATATGTAACCAAAACTAAGACCAATATTACCAATAATGCAGTACAAAAAACAAAAATGGTCAGCATCTCCAAACAAAATTAAACAGCTAGTTTTGTGTGTTAACAGTAGGAACAAATAATACCGCCATACAATGACCACCATTACCACTGACTAATAACACTATATTTGTTACTGAATAAAATAAACTTTACAAAAGACCATATTCCCAAATACATTCACTATACAGAAGTAGATACCAGCTGAACACAGGATCTGTATACTATATAAGTGATTATATACAGGACTATATAGTGCTATATACCAGCTGTACACAGGATCTGTATACCATATAAGTGATTATATACAGGACCATATAGAAATAGATACCAGCTGTACACAGTAGAAAGACAAAGAAAGTCACAGCACAACTCCAAGGTTTCGTAGTTCAAATCAGGGCTGAAGATTTATTGTACCGTAAAACAAAGCACTTTATGTTATATGGTGCAATAAATCTTCAGCCTTGATATGAACACCGAAACTTTGGAGTTGGACCCCATAAGAGATTAAGGGTATGTTCACACCTGCGTATTTTCTGCTGGAGATTTGCTGTAGCAAATTTTGCTACCGCTTAAAGTCAGCGGGCAGCAAAATCTACTAAAGCAAATCTGCAGCAGAAAATACGCACGTTTGAACATAGACATAAAATTACATCTAGGGACTCACAGATGGCGTCTTTTCTGATCAGCGGCGTCCTCTTTACTTTTCTTCTCCATCCGGATCAGACCAACATGACGGCTTCTTCCAACCAAAACTTCATCTCTTCAGCATTTGCAGGACAAACATGTTAGACTCTGTCCTGCCAGTTGCCCTCCTCTACACAATCTCCCCATCTATAGGCCTCCACATTATAAAAAATGCCCCCTTGGTGTCCCGCTCTGTAAAAATGGGCGCAGAGACACACACACACACAAAAATACAGAGACACACTAACCTGGCTTATCTCTGGCGGTGGTGGCCTGACCAGTGACGTCACTGACATCTTCCTGCACGGGGCTGCGGAGGAACATCACTTGTGTGAGGTCCCACATGAGACCCGGACAGCAGGCTTGCTGTTCTAAAGTGGCCGGGGCGCTTTAAAACAGTGAGCGGCGGCGCAGCGGCAGGGCCGGCCTAGGTGGCCCAAGAAAAAATATATATATATTTGGCCTGGTGAGAGACCCGGGGCTATAGCCCCATTAGCCCCCCCCTGGCGACGCCCCTGGGTAATAGACAAATGGGACCTCTATCACATCTTCTATGGAATAGGGCTGGGCAACACTTCGTCTCCATGTAACCATGACTTTCATGTGCCTGCAAAACTTCCCTAAGTGTTCAGCCTTTTTAGAGCCTGAAGAGGTTAATTTTCGTGATATGACGGATGTACTAGTCGACCAACATTCTTCTATGTGACTAGGGTGTAAGTTGCAATAACAATTATTCTTTCCCTTTCGGAGCTTCTGAAAGCTTTGCCGACAACTTACCGGCTGGTAAATGTTATATCACATTTTATGAACTTTAAAAGCTTTTGTATCCAGTTCCCCTTTTTGCGGTCGGCGACCATGAATAATGGGATATTCATGGCACTGTGGCATTTCCTTTCATCTTGAATGAGCCCGGGTACTTCTGTACTGTTGCGGGACGTTTCCTGCGTAGCTTTAATCTCCATTAGTCAGGGACCATCGTTGGGCTGATCGCCATCTTAGGTTAATAGGTATTGTCAGACTTTGAAAAGTTTCCTGGTTACTTATTTAATGTTAGGGTCAGTTCACAATACGAATATCGCGTAAACTTGGCCTTCGATACAAAACAGGTGAGAGCACACCTATGAAGTTAAATATATACTATACTAGTTTCTTTTCTTGGCCTAAGGCTCTCTGTAATGTGACAAACTTGGGAGTTACTATAATTCTTCTAAATGTAACTCATTAGGTCTTACAGATGCTTTACGTGTCTTTTTATATGTGTCTAGCCTCTGTATTTGGCTCATAAATCCCTCTATACTGCTGCTCACTCATTCTGACATCCGCTGCTCAGAAAAGGGCATGTCTGAGGAAAGCACTGAGCCTGCCCTCAATCAGCATGCATTCACTTCTTCCCTGGGTCTGCTGTGCTGTGCTGGGTCTCTTCATCTAATCCCTGCAGGCTGTTCTGTAACCCCCTCCTCTCTATTTTCATGCTGCAGCCTGATAGGAAAGGAGTGAGCTCAGAGGAGTGCTTGTCCCGCCCTCACTTCCTGGACTTTGTCCCTGCCTGTGCTTCAGCTGGGACAAAGATGATGCTGCTCTGCTGAGCGTTAACTAATACAGGACAGCATCTCTAACTAGGAATTGGAAGCCTACTGCTCCAGAGCACCGGTCGGCAGGCCTGTCTCACCAGACATAATTCCTCCAGGCTGTAGCTCCCACGGGCCTTGCCTCGCCTGTATCTCACAGTGGGAGCCCATTCCTGAAAGACCAAGCCATAAGGTCTAAATCCCAAAAACAGCAGCTGGATGTTGGAGTTGGGCAGAGCAGCTTCCACCCAAGCTATGTTCTACTACTTCTAGGAGTTGGATTGGTTAACAGGGGTCTCTCGGGGGCTTCTTATGAGCCTAAACAACTCCTAGAAGAAGTAGAACGTAGCTGGGGTAGAAGCTGCTGTTCCCAACTCCAACATATAGTTCCTATTTTTGGGATTTAGACCCAATCGTAACAGTAGAAAAGCCTGTTATCTCCATATTAGTGGCATATCCAAGTAGCGCATGCACGGTAAGTGGGCCAAGTTTGGCATTGGCTTCACTCGCTTACCATGCATGGGCTGCTAACACCTGAGCAGGATTTCTGCCAATCACTTGGGAGATTCGAAGGTGTGATTGGAGGGGTAATCCGCCCCTAGACATTTATCCCCTATCCAAAGGATAGGGGATAAGATGTCTGATCGCAGGAGGCCCACTGCTGGGAACCCCCGGCGATCTCCCTGCTGCACCCGGCGTTCGTTTAGAGCGTCGGGTGCAGCTCCAAAGACTTGTGATGTCACGGCCACGCCCCCTCAATGCAAGTCTATGGGAGGGGGCGTGACGGCCGTCACGCCCCCTCCCATAGACTTGCATTGAGGGAGCGTGGTCGTGACGTCACGAGCCTCCGCCCTACATCGCAAGTCATCCAGCACGGAGTGAAGTTTTTTCCGTGCACCGGATGTCTGGGGTGCCACAGCCGAGATCGCGGGGGTCTCCAGTGGCGGGACCCCCTTGATCAGACATCTTCTCCCCTATCCAAAGAGATAAGATGTCTAGGGGCTGAGTACCCCTTTCAAATTCTTTTATAACAGTGTATGGAACCATGTTGGCGGTCTAGCTACAATTTTTGAAGTGACAGATGCTGGCTGTACATCATTAACCATAAAGCTGGCCATACATTTCAGGTAGCTGTCGGACAAATATTCATTCAGCTAACAACTATCTCTCTTGCTCAGAAAAGTGTGCACGTGTTATGAATGGGGAGAGGGGAATAATCCGTTGTTAGACATCTTTCCGAGAAAGGGTCCTCCTTACTCCTACCAGAAGATGTCGGGGGGCTGCTATACATATAATGTGGTTTGGCCCATCCAGTCGTAATCGGTGAATCTCACGGACTTTGCAAACGGCCAGTTTAATGGGCAAGAGGGAAGTATGGCCCCTTACCATGATCACATGGTATCCAGGAGGGCTGTTGTTTCACGGGAAGAGGGTATACTTGGCTGGTATGTGACTTTTTCATTGTTGGCTCTTTGGAGAGCAAGTAAAATAGATTCAACGAATCCCTTTTAAGGTGCGATCATGTTTAGGATATAAACAAAGGGAGGGGATTTGGCTGCGTGTATAATCCTGCTTGATGAGATAACATTCATGAGGTAAATCCCTTCGGGCCATAATAAACGGTGGGAACGTCAATGACCCCATACAATGACACAATACTGATGGGTTTGTTATTATCGTCCAAGGTGTATAGGTGACTGGAAACAAAGTAGTAATGCAAACCCGACAGGCAGAAGACCACCATGTTTACCTAAGGCTTTTCTCAAAGGACATCTAAGGGCAAAGAGATAAGGAATAAACTAATCTTCTGAATACATTGTTTTAGTAGTATTTACAGATGATCACCAATCCCAATGCTATAAACTACATATAGGTTTTTATCAACAATTAATAGTCAATGGGTAACATCGTGGACAATGCTGTCTGGTTAACGTACCTAGTTTTTTTGTGGATTCACATAGAAATTGGATCTCTTGAGTACAAAAGAGACACTAAGATCACAGAGACACTATAACTTAGAAGGCTTCCTGACACATCAGGTCCTAGAATGTGCACCGGACACATTGGATCTCTTGAGGACAAAATTGGAGACCTGTTATGACCCACAGCTCATGGGTATTGTATTGCGGATAGTGAGAAATTTCGTAATTGTGTAAGGCTATATGCAAATCCCTTTAAGGGGTACTCTGCACCTAGACATCCAAAGGATAGGGGATAAGATGTCTGATCATGGGGATCCCCGCAATCTCCCTGCTGCACCTGGTGTTCGTTTAGAGCGTTGGGTGCAGCGCCGGAGGCTCGTGATGTCACGGTCACACCCCGCTCGTGACGTCACGACCACTCCCCCTCAACGCAAGTCTATAGGAGGGGGCGTGACATCCGACGGATGTTACGGCCCCTCCCATACACTTGCATTGAGGGGGCATGGTCATGGGTGTGACCGTGATGTCACGAGCCTCCACCCCGCATTGCCAGTCATCCGTCCCAGAGCGAAGTTCGCTCCGGGCACCGGATGTCTGGGGTGCTGCAGCCGAGATCGCGGAGGTCCCCAGCAGCGTGACCCCTGCGATTAGACATCTTATTCCCCTATCCAGTGGATAAGATGTCTAGGGGCAGAGTACCCATTTAAGGGTTTTGTTTTGTCTACTTATGGATGTCTGGGGGAGGAGGGGGTTGTAGTACTGACTCTCATTAACTAAATTGGTGGTATAGTAAAAAAAAAAAAATCTGAAAATGCTCAATGGAGAAAAGTATACTCGCCTCCAGAAGAAAGAATACTTATACTAACCAAATCAGAGTCTTCTCCAAAGAGGAAAGTCAACCATCCCCCTGAACTGCGTCTAGAACATATCACTAGCCCACCAGTACCCTGCTCTGTACTGACCAAACAGCTGTCTACAGATCTGATGTCAATTGGTTCCACCAAAATTGTTGACTATAGCCAACACTTACCTTAACAAACTAGAGAATCTAGCAGTGGACTGTTCCTTTATTTACTGTTAAATCTTTCTTACTGCTAGGCCCGAGGACTCCAAGGTGTCTTGCTAAGTGACCATGCACACTAGGAAACTTCTGTCCTGAGATTCCAGACTCCGGTGCAGCATCTTCCTTTTGTCTTCAATGGGAGTCTGCTGCACGGTGCACACTGCTGAATTTCCACAGAAATCTCTGAAATTCAAATTCCTGACTTTTTAGGTGGAAGACTGCATGGAACGGCATAGTTGTCAAAAGGGACAGCGCATGTCCGTGCGTAAATAGTGCCGGTTCATTACGACGCTGCCTACTACAAACAGAATGTCCGATTTGGGTGACTGCTTTTCATATAGTCAGAAGAGCTTAGTATTCCTGCCCTGATGGAGCAATACTTACAGTGCCACCTTGATGCCATTACTTCAGCTTTACATTTTTCATTGCCATCTAGGGTCTTCCAGACGTAAATGGGTACTCCGCTCCTAGATATCATATCCCCTATCCACAGGAGAGGGGAATAGTGTCTGATCACCGGTAGTCCGGCTGAGGGGACCCGAGAACTCCTGGCCGGCACATCTCCGCTCCTTGCCAGATTACTGGCAACCACAGCCCTAAACTGTGGCCAACACGTCCCTCCATGTATCTCTATGGGAGAACCGGAGATACCCGAATGCTGTATTTCCTTCTCTTCCATAGACATGAATAAAGGGGGGGGGGGGGGTGATCAGGGTGTCTCCAAAGTCTAGTACAGACAGCGAAAAAATTTTGGGCCAGAGATCGAGGGGAGCCAGTGGTCGGACCCTCTGTAATGAGGCATTTTATTCCCTATCCTTTTGAAAGGGGATAATATATCTAGTACTAGAGTACCCCTTAAAGTATGGGATAATTTGTTTCTCTTTTGAAAAACATTATTGACCTAAAAATCATTAAAACAAAATGAATCGTTAAAGTGAATTAAGTAATAACATCTGACTCATCATAGACCGAGAACACCACTTTCTCTAAACCTTCCCAGCCATTCCGTCCTTTTTGTTCTATGATTGTTCTTTTGCCCGCAGCATCTGCTGTCGGTGGATTACACGACTGTCTTATTCGCACAATCATTGCCTGACAGATGAAATTTGAGTAATTAATTTTACGATGACGAAAACTGCAATTTTCCAGAGGAGAGGTTTGGCCTTGAAAACAAAAAATATGATACCATTACCTGAACAATGGAGCGTATCTGTGGGAAATGACTGCAAGGCGAGTTTACAGCATTCTAAAAGGGGTACTCCGGTGGAAAACAATTTTTTTTAATCAACTGATGCCAGAAAGTTAAACAGATTTGTAAATTACTTCTATTTAAAAAAAATCTCAATCCTTCCAGTACTTATCAGCTGCTGTATTCTCCACAGGAAGTTCATTTCTTTTTTAATTTCCTTTCTGTCTGACCACAGTGCTCTCTGCTGACACCTCTGTCCATGTCAGGAACTGTCCAGAGCAGGATATGTTTGCTCTGGGGATTGGCTCCTACTCTGGACAGTTCCTGACATGGACAGAGGTGTCAGCAGAGAGCACTGTGGTCAGACTGAAAAGAACTTCACAACTTTTTCTGGAGCATACAGCAGCTGATAAGTACTGAAAGGATTAGGTAGGATTTTTAAATAGAAGTAACTTACAAATCTGTTTACATTTCTGGCACCAGTTGATTAAAAAATAAAAAAAAATATAAAAAAAATGGTTTTCCACCGGAGTACCCCTTTAACTTTGAGTAAAGTGTCAACACAAACTATGAAGCCCCCTCATTTGAAAGCTATTTTTTCTACCGTTTATGTCAATTCTTCTTCTTCCAGGACTGATATATTTTCAATATTTTCCTTCCCTCTATACAAAATTGGTATTGCTGTGAATTAGTGTTCCTGATGCTTTAAAAAAAAACTTTTGACATGTCCTAGAGACATTTCAAAAGTTTTGATTAGTTGGGATCTGAGTGTTCAGACCCCGACCAATCTGTAGAATTAGTGGGGAGAGAAGTGTGCAACTGAGTACTTCATACCCTTCACTCTGTGACAGCAGGACTAAGGCATAGACATATATTGTAAGTTTGTCTAGGTCAAGCTGGGTAAAATGTGCTGGCCGCGCTCTTCTCAACAACATGTCAAACTTTTTTTTAAAGTGACAGTACCCATTTAACTTCTATTGCAGACCAAGTCTTAAGGTACCCTTAGACCTAACAAGTTTAGCTGGCCATTGGTCTTTGGTAGCTGTTGGTCAAACACCAGTTTAGAGAACAGCTGTCTCCCAGTTAACCCCAATACATGCAAACAGCATCCTAAAATCACCGCTTGAATCATGATCCTTTTCGTGACGCCAGGGCATAGTTAACCTATACAGCACTCGAGGTTGAGCCAGCTTCTTCTGTGCCAGGCACCGGGGAAATAAATACTCAGATGCAAGGTTACAGATAACTGGCTTTAATGAGGCAGGATAGATGGTAAAATCCATTATAGCTCAGATTGGTATAAAGAGAGGTGCAAGATTAACCTTGGAAGCTTATCGGCTTGCTGGGATTTATAGTTGATTGTGCTGTATATTACTGACTTGCTCTATGGCAACCCATGCTTGACTTTAGTGACTTGTATGACTGACTTGAATCCCCGGGACTTAAGTGCTTACCGCTAGGCTTGACTTTCACCTGGGTACTGGGGTTATTCTTTAGCAGATGCATGGTTGCTGGATTAGACTTGAGGCCTCCTCAGAATCACCTCACAGACTCTCTTCAGACTTCTCCAAACTGTACCTCAGCTACATCTGCACTAGTCTGCAGAACTGAACTCTGAACTCCTAACACACTATATAAGAGGCAGATTTGGAGGACTCCCATGGGGCAGATAAGTCACATGGTTCACCTCATGCACACTCCCCTAACAACAAAGTCTCTAAGGTTTAACAGGCTTAAAGCAACAGGTACATAGGAAATACCAATACATTAACCATAGCATAACATTATGATAGATGGAGTAGCGTGGGCCCAAGACAGACACTAAAGGCAACATCTGCCTCGCAGGCTGGTGGGATGGATAAAATTTCTGTACTGGGTCATCACAATACTGATCTCCCAATATGAAACAGGAGGAACCCCCCCCCCCCCCCAGGCTCCAGGAGACAAGGAGGCCTAACTGCAACCTCTGCTCCCCTGGCTTTTAACTCTGGAAGCTGTTTTGTAATGCTTGTTGTTTGTGGAGATGGTAATATTCTTGTTGATAACATTGGAATGTATTTTCCCCTTCAGTTTAACATCATGTTTCGCAAAAAGAAAAAGAAACGGCCCGACATCTCCGCTCCTCTGAATTTTCAGCATCGTGTACATACCTCCTTTGATGCCAAGGCGGGCAAGTTTGTTGGCCTTCCACCACAATGGCAGAGCGTCCTGGATACTTTGCGGCGCCCAAAACCTGTAGTGGACCCTTCCCGAATAACTCCAGTGCAGCTAAAGCCTATGAAAGTGAGTACTAAATACTGCATTATATACTGTATACTGTGGACATATAAAGCACTGATAAATTACATGTGGCTCTCCTATTGTCCTTACATATTCCATATGCTGTAGAAGATTGACAACAGAAAAAAAAGCATGTGGCCTGTCTAATCTACCCTTTATATTATTTCTTTTTTTTATTTCAATTAATTTTGATTTTATGACCACTTCTGCAGAAAGATTGTTCCAAGCATCTACTACTCATTTAATAGTCATATTTTCAGTAACTTATCTATTAGCTCTTAAATGGAACTTTATGAAAGGCTTTGCTGAAATAAAGATTTGTTCTTTTTCCCAGTCAGAGTTGTTTTATTTTCTGCTCTCAATGGGAAGAGTTCTAGTTTATTTTCCCAGTGCAAGGGTGCTAGTTTTTTATTCTTTTGGAGAGGTACTAGTTTATTTTCCTAGTAGGAGGGGTTCTAATTCCTGCTCCTAGTGGGAGGGGTTCTAATTCCTGCTCCTAGTGGGAGGGGTTCTAATTCCTGCTCCTAGTGGGAGGGGTTCTAGTTCTTGCTCCTAGTGGGAGGGGGTTCTAATTCCTGCTCCTAGTGGGAGGGGGTTCTAATTCCTGCTCCTAGTGGGAGGGGGTTCTAATTCCTGCTCCTAGTGGGAGGGGGTTCTAATTCCTGCTCCTAGTGGGAGGGGGTTCTAATTCCTGCTCCTAGTGGGAGGGGGTTCTAATTCCTGCTCCTAGTGGGAGGGGGTTCTAATTCCTGCTCCTAGTGGGAGGGGGTTCTAATTCCTGCTCCTAGTGGGAGGGGGTTCTAGTTCCTGCTCCTAGTGGGAGGTGGTTCTAGTTCCTGCTCTCAGTGGGAGGTGGTTCTAGTTCCTGCTCTCAGTGGGAGGTGGTTCTAGTTCCTGCTCTCAGTGGGAGGTGGTTCTAGTTCCTGCTCTCAGTGGGAGGTGGTTCTAATTCCTGCTCCTAGTGGGAGGTGGTTCTAATTCCTGCTCTCAGTGGGAGGTGGTTCTAATTCCTGCTCCTAGTGGGAGGTGGTTCTAGTTCCTGCTCCTAGTGGGAGTGGTTCTAATTCCTGCTCTCAGTGGGAGGTGGTTCTAGTTCCTGCTCTCAGTGGGAGGTGGTTCTAGTTCCTGCTCTCAGTGGGAGGTGGTTGTAGTTCCTGCTCTCAGTGGATGGTGGTTGTAGTTCCTGCTCTCAGTGGGAGGTGGTTCTAGTTCCTGTGCCCAGGGGGAGGAGGTTCTAGTTTGTGTTCCCAGGCAGAGGACATTCTAGTTCCTGCTCTCAGTGGGAGGTGGTTCTAGTTCCTGTGCCCAGGGGGAGGAGGTTCTAGTTTGTGTTCCCAGGCAGAGGACATTCTAGTTCCTGCTCCTAGTGGGAGGGGTTCTAGTTCCTGCTCTCAGTGGGTGGTGGTTCTAGTTCCTGCTCCTAGTGGGAGGGGTTCTAGTTCCTGCTCTCAGTGGGAGGTGGTTGTAGTTCCTGCTCTCAGTGGGAGGGTTTCTAGTTCCTGCTCTCAGTGGTAGGTGGTTCTAGTTCCTGCTCTCAGTGGGAGGTGGTTGTAGTTCCTGCTCTCAGTGGGAGGTGGTTGTAGTTCCTGCTCTCAGTGGGAGGTGGTTGTAGTTCCTGCTCTCAGTGGATGGTGGTTGTAGTTCCTGCTCTCGGTGGGAGGTGGTTCTAGTTCCTGTGCCCAGGGGGAGGAGGTTCTAGTTTGTGTTCCCAGGCAGAGGACATTCTAGTTCCTGCTCCTAGTGGGAGGGGTTCTAGTTCCTGCTCTCAGTGGGAGGTGGTTCTAGTTCCTGCTCTCAGTGGGAGGTGGTTCTAGTTCCTGTGCCCAGGGGAGGAGGTTCTAGTTTGTGTTCCCAGGCAGAGGACATTCTAGTTCCTGCGCCCAGTGTGAGGGGTTCTAGTTTTATAATAGTGATAAGAATGTATAGCCATGCAACTAAAGCTTCTCTTTCATATCTGTGATATGTACACACTATACATTGACATATGCTTTATGCTTTGTTTCACATGTACTGCGTGAGTGCATAATATCAGTAGATGTTAGCCCCTCCAAATATACACATATTTAATAAACAACTAATAATAATACATTTACCTTTGTTCTCCATAGACGGTTGTTCGAGGCAGCACCATTGGATTGGAAGGATACATCTCAGGGATATTGGTTGATATTCAAAAACTGTCTGTAACCAGCTCTAACACTCTCAGGCGGAGTCCCCTGGCAAGAAGGCGAGCTCAGTCTTTGGGAGTGCTTGGAGAGGAGAGGCCACCAAACAATGGACAATATGTTGTACCAGAGCCAAATGTATATGACAAGTATTCCAACTACATTAATTGCAATGGTGACTCTAAGGCCAACAGGAGGCAGACCATGTGGCCGGACTACAAACCTACAGATGAGAGCCCGTCCAAACCCAATGGTTCTGTTTGTAAAGCAAAGTCTTTGGATCCTGGAGACTTTCAGGATACAGTGGATCATCAGGCCAAATCTCCTAGCGGTTTACTTAAGAACATTCATGGGGGTAGTAGCTTTGAGCAGGACACCCGTGCTACAAAAAGACAGCTATCCCATGAGACTCTGTTAGAAGAGGGTCCTATCTCCAAATCTACTGAGAGTATTACAAAACCGGGACTATTAAGGAGTGGTTTTGAGCCTTCAGGCAATGAGAAGGGTTCAGAGAAGCCTATCCCAGGACCACAGAGAAAGGTACGATTGTTTTCTTTAACGGTATACCTAAGCTGTTTATATAAGCTTGTTTCCCAGGTCGCATTTTTATGGTTTGTGGTGGATTAAGAAGAATGCTCAACTTGTTTTGCAGTCTTCAGTATGTTTTTAAAGGGGTATTCCACTGGAAAACTTTTTTTTTTTTTTTTTAAATCAACCGGTGCCAGAAAGTTAAACAGAATTGTAAATGACTTCTATTAAAAAATCTTAATCCTTCCAGTACTTATCAGCTGCTGTTATTATCCACAGGAAGTTCTTTCCTTTTTAACCCCTTAAGGACCGGAGGTTTTTCCGTTTTTGCATTTTCGTTTTTTGCTCCTTGCCTTTAAAAAATCATAACTCTTTCAAATTTACACCTAAAAATCCATATGATGGCTTATTTTTTGCGCCACCAATTCTACTTTGTAATGACGTCAGTCATTTTGCCCAAAAATCTATGGTGAAGCGGGAAAAAAAATCATTGTGCGACAAAATTTAAAAAAAAACGCTGTTTTGTAACTTTTGGGGGCTTCCGTTTCTACGTAGTACATTTTTCGGTAAAAATGACACCTGATATGTATTCTGTAGGTCCATACGATTAAAATGATACCCTACTTATATAGGTTTGATTTTGTCGGACTTCTGGAAAAAATCATAACTACATGCAGGAAAATTAATACGTTTAAAATTGTCATCTTCTGACCCCTATAACTTTTTTATTTTTCCGTGTATGGGGCGGTATGAGGGCTCATTTTTTGCGCCGTGATCTGAAGTTTTTAACGG
This sequence comes from Hyla sarda, assembly GCF_029499605.1. Classification (NCBI taxonomy): domain Eukaryota; kingdom Metazoa; phylum Chordata; class Amphibia; order Anura; family Hylidae; genus Hyla; species Hyla sarda. Next base: position 95,427,772 of record NC_079199.1, read on the forward strand.
TACCATTTTTGCATTGATAGGACTTATTGATCGCTTTTTATTCATTTTTTCATGATATAAAAAGTGACCAAAAATGCACTATTTTGGACTTTGGAATTTTTTTGCGCGCACGCCATTGACCGTGCGGTTTAATTAACGATATATTTTTATAATTCGGACATTTCCGCACGCGGCGATACCATTTATGTTTATTTTTATTTTTATTTACACTGTGTTTTTTCTTTTATGGGAAAAGGGGGGTGATTCAAACTTTTAATAGGGAAGGGGTTAAATGATGTTTATTCACTTTTTTTTTGCACTTTTTTTTTGCAGTGTTATAGGTCCCATAGGGACCTATAACACTGCACACACTGATCTTTTACATTGATCACTGGTTTCTCATAAGAAACCAGTGATCGATGATTCTGCCGCATGACTGCTCATGCCTGGATCTCAGGCACTGAGCAGTCATTCGGCGATCGGACAGCGAGGAGGCAGGTAGGGGCCCTCCCGCTGTCCTGTCAGCTGTTCGGGATGCCGCGATTTCACCGCGGCTATCCCGAACAGCCCACTGAGCTAGCCGGGATGCTTTCGGTTTCACTTTAGACGCGGCGTTCAACTTTGAACGCCGCGTCTAAAGGGTTAATAGCGCGCGGCACAGCGATCAATGCCGCGCGCTATTAGCCACGGGTCCCGGCCGTTGTTAGAGGCCGGGCCCGACCCGCTATGACGCGGGGCCACGCCGTGGCCCCGCGTTATAGATCGGGAGTGGACACATGACGTTCCAGTACGTCATGTGTCCTTAAGGGGTTAAATTTACATTCTGTCTGACCACAGTGCTCTCTGCTGACACCTCTGTCCATTTTAGGAACTCTCCAGAGCAGGACAGGCTTTCTATGGGGATTTGCTCCTACTCTGGACAGTCCCTGACATGGACAGAGGTGTCAGCAGAGAGCACTGTGGTCAGAAAGAATGTAAATTTAAAAAGGAAAGAACTTCCTGTGGATAATAACAGCAGCTGATAAGTACTGGAAGGATAAGTTATGTACAAATCTGTTTAAAGGGGTTATCCAGGAAAAAACTTTTATATATAAAAATCAACTGGCTCCAGAAAGTTAAACAGATTTGTAAATGACTTCTATTAAAAAATCTTAATCCTTTCAGTACTTATGTGCTGGTGAAGTTGAGTTATTCTTTTCTGTCTAAGTGCTCTCTGATGACACGTGTCTCGGGAACCGCCCAATTTGAAACAAATCTACTGTGTGCAGTTCCCAAGACAAGCAGAGATGTCAGCAAAGAGCACTTTTGCCAGACAGAAAACAACAACTCAACTTCAGCAACATAAAATAATGTTTTTCCTGGAATACCCCTTTAACTTTCTGGCACAAATTGATAAAAAAAAAAATGTTTTCCAGTGGAGTACCCCTTTAACCTCTTAAGGACTCAGGACATACCTGAAAGCACTGAGCCCGGTCCCGGTGTTTAAAACACCGTGACCCCACATCACACCGGGTCGGTCGCGGCTGCTACTCATAGCTGGGACCCTGGGCTAACAGCGCGCGGCACCGATCGTTGTGCCGTGCTCTATTAACCCTTCAGACGCGGCAGTCAAAGTTGACCGCCGCGTCTGAAAGTGAAAGCAAACACTTCAGTCAGGCTGATCGGGACATTGCGATAAAATCCCATAGACTTGCATTGAGGGGGCGGGGCGTGATGTTATAAGTGGGCTGGGCTATGACATCACAAGCTCCCGGTGCAGGCTCTAGAGTTTGGAACAGTTTGTTCCAAACGCTGAGCAGCGGAGTACCCCTTTAAGGATGTGAGCAGCTCCATCCACATGGGGGAAAAACTGACCGATCAGCTGGTTATTCCCTCCCCGGTTATAGGATAGGATTATAACATTTTGGTGTAACCAAGTGTATTTACAGATTTGTGTATTTTACACTAGATACCTAAAGACAACTGTGTGTTTTATTGAATTTTAATACAGGGGAAGCTAAGGCCGAGGAATATACATAGTGATGATGAAAAACGAGTATATCTGAGCACAAACAGAATTATCATAGCTGACCATAGTATTTATCCACATTACTTTTGGGTCTTTCATCAGAAAGAAGCCACATTGTTATTCTATAATGAATACTAGCAGTCTTATCCATCATAGAAGAAGTCTTATAACATGGTCTGGCCTAGTTCTTAAAGGGGTACTCCGGTGGAAACCTTTTTTTTTCTCTCTAAATCAACTGGTGCCAGAAAGTTAAACACATTTGTAAATGACTTCTATTAAAAAATATTAATCGTTCCAGTACCTATTTGCTGCTGAATACTACAGAGGAAATTATTTTCTTTTTGGAATACAGTGCTCTCTGCTGACATCATGAGCACAGTGCTCTCTGCTGACATCTCTGTCCATTTTAGCAACTGTCCAGAGCAGCATATGTTTTCTATGGGGATTTTTTTTTTTAAATGGACAGAGATGTCAGCGGAGAGCACTGTGCTCGTGATGTCAGCAGAGAGCTCTGTGTTCCAAAAAGAAAAGGATTTCCTCTGTAGTATTCAGCAGCTAATAAATACTGGAAGGATTACGATTTTTTAATAGAAGTCATTTACAAATCTGTTTCACTTTCTGGCACCAGTTGATTTAAAAAAAAAAAAAAAAAAATAAGTTTTCCACCGGAGTACCCCTTTAAAGTTTCTGTCATTTTGACAGGAACAATAGTGCTGCGTGCTCCAATGGGAATGTGAAGAGGGGCTGATGATGGAGAGAAGCGTGCAGTGTTTTTATGGCACTGTATGGCCAATCTTCAGGGAAGACATTCCATGTTTCTCCAGTATGAACAGGCAAGCAGGTGTCCATGATGTTCTTCCAGTTCTGACAGGCAGTCTCGAACATTGAAAATATTTCGGATGTTTCTATAGCTTTGATTTGCATCATTACCAGGACTGTGAACGGAGGAAATTGAGCTTTGTCTGTCACTCGGGATACAACCTGACTTGTAGAGTGAATTCTTTTCATCTGCAGCTGTGTTATAGTTTACAGCTCGGTCTTAGGGAGAAGAGGGAGAAGACCTCCAGGCTTCTGAGGTCTCTATGGAGTAAACAGCAGAGAATGTGTTCTACCCGAGTTGACTCGAGATCTCTGAGCCTTGTGTGGTGCCTTGGGGGGGTGTATGGCAGTTGGGGTATTGCTATGCGGTATATCAAGGATGTGATTAACTCTTGTCGGTCGTGACGCCAGAGTGAGGGTTAATACTGTGATGCTTGGCCTATCGCCACCCTTCCCAAAAGCGATAGGGAGATGTAGAATAACGGGAATCTCCACAACCAGAGCTTTGCTGAAAACTTTCGGAAACTTTACTGAAGATTTTCTGTAACATGGGATAGCAGGAAGAGTCATTATAACAAATTCTATATACAGCTTAGCAGAGATTGACGAATGGTTGGGACTTTTGTAAGTTCTTTAGCTTAGTAGGATTTTGTTAAGCACAGATCCACTGGATTTAGGAAAGAAATGTGCTGCTTGCTTTGCAGTTCAGGAACAAGAGCCCAAGAGCCCGATTATTGGCTGCAGCTCCCTTATATGGGCAGGGGCTGGCCATTTTAGGATTGGTCTATACCATCTGTCAATCAGCTTTACAAAGTGTTATGGGTAATCACATGACCCATGAACCTCCAAAGGTCCTTTTACCTACCATAGAGTACTAACCCGAGTCCCATGAACTAAGGCCCTGCGACGCTATGAAGGTAAGCATACATATTATATACAGCATTTACATGTAATTTAACAGAATATTAAAGGGGTATTCCAGGCCAAAACTTTTTTATACATATCAACTGGCTCCGGAAAGTTAAACAGATTTGTAAATTACTTCTATTAAAAAAATCTTAATCCTTCCAATAGTTATTAGCTTCTGAAGTTGAGTTGTTGTTTTCTGTCTAACTGCTCTCTGATGACTCACGTCCCGGGAGCTGTGCAGTTCCTATGGGGATATTCTCCCATCATGCACAGCTCCCGGGACGTGACATCATCATTGAGCAGTTAGACAAAAAACTTCAGAAGCTAATAACTATTGGAAGGATTGAGATTTTTTAATAGAAGTAATTTACAAATCTGTTTAACTTTCCGGAGCCAGTTGAGATTATATATATATATATATATATATATATATATATATATATATATATAAAGGTTTTGCCTGGAATACCCCTTTAACTATCTGAGAGGTGACTAGGGGATGACTAGGGAAGCGGACCTCCACAGTTCCTAGGAACTCTGACTTTGGGGACCCCCAACCAAGGTACAGTATGCAATACAGTACTGGGGACACCACACTTGTGTGGTGAGCCACAGGGTGTGAAGGTGAGGTGTATGGAGTTACTAACTCCTAAATGTTCGTGACACCAGGACGTGGTTTTCCCAGTTACCACCCGAACGGTAGCACTGCTATCCCTAGGTTAGGAAAGGTAATAATAGTCCAAGACCAGGTAGACAGATGGAAATAGTCTTTACAGCTCGGCCAGGATCCCAGAGAGGTGGCCAGTAACACAGGAGGACCTCTCAGCTTGCTGGGACTTGTAGTGACTTTGACAGACTTTAGGACAGCCAAGCTGACTATAATAGACTTGACTGTATGTAGTGACAGCAGACATAGATGACTTGACTTACTGACTTGTGGCTGTGGGTTAGGCTTGAGGCCTCCAGATGTGCTGGACACTGGCTCTGAGACGTCTGGTCTTTACTGTACCTCAGTAGGAAGTGTGGTAGAAGAGAGAGATTGTAATGGCTCCCCCTCTTATAAAGGGGGGCTGAGCCATAAGCCCATAGGTCAAGCTGCAGGTCACCTGGTTAGCTGGTGCTCTCTGGGTAACAAACACATCAGGTGAACACATTATCATGTGACTGACTTAAAGGTCCTTTATACAGACTACACATAATACTATGCTAATATTTAGTACTATGGGGGAGACACTGCAGAAGGGCCCCTAGGACACAGAGGGACTCAACCTGACAGGGCCTAAGTACTGTCCGGGACTATATCCAGTACTGGGACATCACACTTGCTGTAAGATACAGATGACTTCTGATTTACATACCATCATGGGAACGTCACTTGTTATCAACCCGTTCTGTAATTACGCCAATTCTGAAAATAACTTAATTGCTAGGTATAGTATTGTGTCTCGAGCCGCGTGTACTATGAATGGGTTCACTAGAATGTGCGGCTAATAAAAATTATGGAGTATCTTGACCTGAGTTCATCCTGTCCTCGTCGGTGATCTTTGAATCCTTGAGTCTTACGTTTTCCTTACACTTATTAGAGCAAAATCTGTCAAACACTTGTTCGTCAGTCATCTAGCTCCCATGATACACTTGCAGGATCGGCCAAGTGTACATGTGTTTTTTATAGAGTGAATACAGTGACCCCCCCCCCCCCCGACCTACGATGGCCCCGACATACGATAATTTCAACATGCGATGGCCTCTCAGAGGCAGCATCAACATACGATGCTTTTGTATGTCGGGGCCATCACATAAATGGCTATCCGGCAGCGCAGACTGCTTCAGCTGCCGCCGGATAGCCGTTTACGGTGCCCCGTGCCCTTTGCTGACGATCACTTACCTGTCCTCGGGGCTCCGGCGCATCCTCTTCGGGATCCTCTGCATCGTCGGCGCTCTCCATCGACGTCATCACGTCGCTGCGCACGCCGTCCCGTCATCCAATAGGAGCGGCGTGCGGAGCGGCGTGATGGCGGCGATGGAGAGAGCGGATGCCAGGGAAGCAGAGGCCTTACTGGTGCGTCGGAGACACCTCGGGGACGCGCCGACCGCTATGGAAGGCGACATCCCGGGCAGCGGTGACGGTCCGGAGCGGCGGGGACAGGGGAGTACAACTTCCTCTAACAGTGGTCTACAACCTGCGGACCTCCAGATGTTGCAAAACTACAACACCCAGCATGCCCGGACAGCCAACGGCTGTCCGGGCATGCTGGGTGTTGTAGTTTTGCAACATCTGGAGGTCCGCAGGTTGTAGACCACTGCCCTATACTTTACATTGCACGGATCCCTCAACATGCGATGGTTTCAACAAACGATGGTCCGTTTGGAACGGATTACCATCGTATGTTGAGGGATCACTGTATTACAAAAATTGGTATTCATAGAGATATATCAAAAGTTTTGGCACTTGTCTTGGCTCATTCTGCTGGTCGGTCGGGGTCTGAAGTGTTCTCCTACAACATTATCAAGGTAAGAAGAAAATGGACCCGGCACTACCAGAATTAAAGGCTACTGGCACTCTTAGCATCCGAGGGGGCTGCGGGGCTAGCTAGAGGGTTGCCTATAGTGGTGCGTCTCCATAAACAGAAGGATGAAAGTTCAAATGAAGACAAAGAAAGAGGATCGCACTCACCAGGAATTCAACTCTTTATTCTGTCACCGATACGTAAGGCATATACATAAGTGGAGGCGGGGGGGACAGGAGCTCCTGCCCCCCCCCCCCTCCCCCGCCTCCACTCATGTATATGCCTTACGTATCGGTGACAGAATAAAGAGTTGAATTCCTGGTGAGTGCGATCCTCTTTCTTATAGGATGTAAAGCAATAAAAACAAAGGGGGAGATTTATCAAAACCTGTCCAGGGGTAAAGTTGCTGAGTTGCCCATAGCAACCAATCAGATCGCTTCTTTCATTTTGCAGAGGCTTTGTTAAAAATTAAAGAAACGATCTGATTGGTTGCTGTGGGCAACTCAGCAACTTTACCTCTGGACCGGTTTTGATAAATCTCCCCCAAAGAGTGCAATGTAAGGGTAGGAGGTCACAGAGCCAAAAATAAACATGAAATACCCTGTTTCCCCGAAAATACACCCTAGCTGGATTATTGGGGTGGGCTGCAATATAAGCCCTACCCCGAAAATAAGACCTAGGCCGGTGGTCTTCAACCTGCGGACCTCCAGATGTTGCAAAACTACAAGTCCCAGCATGCCCGGACAGCCGTTGGCTGTCCGGGCATGCTGGGAGTTGTAGTTTTGCAACATCTGGAGGTCCGCAGGTTGAAGACCACTGACCTAGGCAATGCCTGGGCTGCAAATATTAAAAAACAAATTTTAACTTACCGTACCTTCGTCCTCCGTTCCCCCGTTGGGACGTCTCAGAGCCTTCAGCCTATCACCGGCCGCAGCGTTGTCCCACCTCGGCCGATGATAGGCTGAGCGCATTGTCATGTGAGGAGCCGGCCGGCTTCTTACATGACAGTAGGCTCAGCCTATCATCGGCCGAGGCGGGACATCGCTGCGGCCGGTGATAGGCTGAAGGCTCTGTGACGTTCCCATCCCCAGGAAGCAGCAAGAACAGCGGAGGGACCATGAAGCCGGTTCCTTAGCAACGGGGGAACGGAGGACGAAGGTAGAGTTAAAATTTGTTTTTTAATATTTGCAGCCCGGGCACAGGAATACAAAGTACAAGTAGTGATAATTATTTGGCAGGGGGGGGAGAGAAGCTGTGCTCGCGGGTGGCATACGATTAGTCTCCCGATGTGGGGTGCAGCGCTGGGCTGATAAACCGGTGGCGGGGGACGTTGGGGGGGGGGGGGGGCAGAGCTGCACCCATCACATGATGATGATGGGGGGGGGGGGTAAATATCGTTAAATGTTGTTCAATGTACATACCGTAAATAAATAAATAAGCCCTACCCTGAAAATAAGCCCTAGTGTGTTTTTTGTGACTAAAATTAAATCATAGAATGGGCAGTACCTATCGACAGATGTAACTATAAGTTTATCTATATAGCCAATTCAGCCAATCCCCTGTCCACCATTACCCCCTTCACATAGTAAAAAAATGACACTTCCACAGGGATTGCTTTATATGTCCATTTTTATCCAATGCTTTTTCACTTCATCCAAAAGTATAATAAACAGGACATGGAAACATATATTCACCCGGTGCCAAAGTCTCTAGGATTCCATTACTGGTACGGCGAGAGAGGATGAGAAAGGGAGGCAACTCCTGAAACGTCCTGATCGACCGCAGCTCGCGTGCAAGTGAGCGCTTCATCTGTGCACAGAGGGAGGCTATCTAAAACGGTCAGGAAGAGAGGGTCCCAGATGGGGATGAAAACATTCTAAAGATGCTGTACCAGTAATGGAATCCTAGAGACTTTGGCACCGGGTGAATATATGTTTCAATGTCCTGTTTATTATACTTTTGTATGAAGTGAAAAAGTATTGGATAAAAATTTACGTGTAACCAATCCCTGTGTAAGTGTCATTTTTTACTATGTGAATTGGTTTATAAGGCTGGGGTGAACGGAGCCTCTAGCCAGACACGAGGGAGCCGCCCTAAGGTGCAATTTACCAGCTGTCCGATCAATAGTGATTGTCTGTCACCCGAAGGATTTTGTATGCTTTTTATCTATTTGACTGTTGATATCTTACCCTTTAGTATGTGCTGTTATGTGGGTGTTGGAAAAATGTATCAGCATTGTCATATACTAACAGGAGTGTTTTTTATGTTCTCTTCATAGAACGAGGAATATCATCGACCCCTATTATCTGCAAGAGGAATTTTGGCCAAAGCTGCTTCTCTTCCACCTGATCATTTAGCTCCCGATTTCTCAAGGGTTGTTTCAGGGACACCATCAGAGCGAGTATCTCCTCTCCGACCATGCAGGCCTTCTCCTGCCGGTTCTCCACGTAGCCGCCCCATTCAAACCAGCTCCACCAACCTCCATTTATGTCAGGACTCCTTTAACAAATTCCCATTGGGTAACCAGGACACCGCAGTGGTAACCCATGAGCAGTTCAAGACAGCACTTCGGATGGTGGTAGATAAGGGAGATCCCCGTCTGCTACTAGAGGACTATGTGAAAATTGGGGAAGGGTCGACTGGAGTTGTTTGCATTGCTCGAGAGAAGCACAGTGGGCGCCAGGTGGCCGTAAAAATGATGGACCTAAGAAAGCAACAAAGGAGAGAGCTTCTGTTTAATGAGGTAAGTACTTCAGGTCCATATAGTCATCTGTTTAAAGAGGACCTGTAGCCAACCACCCAAAAATAAGATTACGTTATCATTAAAAGGCTTGGGGTAACCCTGATCACACACCTTTTTACAGTCTCTTGATACGCATGCCCATTCCTGAGATGTTGGTTTATAGTTTGTCTGAGAATTCAGGGAATCAGTCAGATGGGCGTGAACTTAAAGGGGTACTCCGGCCCTAAGACATCTTATCCCCTATCCAAAGGATCTTGCATTCACGGGACCGGAGTATTGTGACATCATGACTCCGCCCCCTTCTGACATCATGCGCCGCCCCCGCTATGCAAGTCTATGGGAGGGGGCGTGACCGCTTTGGATAGGGGATAAGATGTCTTGGGGCCGGAGTACCCCTTTTAATGTGAATATTGAGAGTGACTGGACGGGATTGTACAGTCAGGGGATGTTGTACCATGGGGGGGCATATCTACCTAACGCACACCCCCTGACTGTATAATCCCACTTATTACCGGATAGCCACTTTCATTATTAAAGTTAAGTTCACGCCCATCTGACTAATTCCCTGAATTCTCAGACAAATTATAAACCCTTATATCTCAGGAACGGAGGGGTGCATCAAGAAACTGTAAAAAGATTTGTGATCAGGGCGACCACAGCTATTTTAATGACAGACAAAATCTAAAAAAATAAATTGGTTGACCCCAGTTTTGCCGATATGGATTGATGTTAAAGAGTACCTATCACCATCTAAACTTTCCCTAATCCCCCTCCCCATCTGTCCCTGACTTTGACAAAGTCTATCCCTGCATTTATTTTGCCTTAAAACCCCCTAAAAATACCTTTTTTTCTATGCTCTTCGGTAGTGCAGTTGTAAGCAGAGAGCAGGGGAGGTTGTCATAGCAACACAAGTCCGAAGAGCAGTGCATATATAATTAGCCATGTGGAAAGTGGACAGAGGGGAGAGGAACTGAGCAAAAGAGAAGAGGGAATGTATCCTCTCTGTTTGCTCCCTGCTTGTGTACTAGCTGATTTCAGACACACTCACTGAGTCCGAAATGCTTGCTGACAGGATTGCTAGGGAGACCCCTAGTGGAGAGGTTTTAAAGTAAAAAAAAAACATGAAAGGAGGATTTTTTTTTTTAAATAAAAGCAATTAAAAAGTTGTTCAGTAGGGCTTTATCTTTAATATATAAAAAGTTTGTTTCATGAGAGGTACACTTTAAAGGTTGTGTGTCTGATTTATACAACTTATTGTGGCATATGAAGATAATTGTAGAGAGTCTAACGCTTCGAACACTTTCTATTAGCCAACATCAAACTATAATCCCATTCATTTAATTGGGCATGATCTAATGCTACATTTTTCCTGAAATAAAAACAAGGTCTTCAATGCATAAAATTACATGGAAAGGAAGAACTCATCGGAAAAGCTGATTGTTGTCTGGTGATTATGAACACCATGACCTGTTCAATGGGGGTTGGTTTGGGTGGCACATAAGTGGTTAAAGGGGTACTCTGACCCTAAGACATCTTATCCCCTATCCAAAGGATAATGGGAAAAGATGTCTGACCGCTGGGGACCCCCGCAATCTTGCATTTGGCACCCACCTCTTCGAGCTGCACGCTGGCGTGCAGCTCGAAGAGGTGGGTGCCGAATGCCAGATTGGGGGGGTCCCCAGCGGCGGAACCCCCATGGTCAGACATCTTATCCCCTATCCTTTGGATAGGGGATAAGATGTCTTAGGGCCGGAGTACCCCTTTAAACCCAAGTAAATTTGGTCCTGGACAGCTACAAAGGACCATTGCCTTTCTGCGGTAACAAATGGGGGTGCAGTAGGCACCATCAGCTCTTGCAGTAGACAGCTATGGAGTTGACTGAAGGAGGTCAAACTGATGGAGATGCCATGGGCACTGCAGACTCTTTCGTTAGGCAGCCAGGCCGGTTACAGAAACGTTGCTATCTGTGTGTTATTCATGGTGAACAAGTTGGGGTTGTTTAAAGGGGTACTCCGGTGGAAATTCTTATAATTTTTTTTAAATCAACTGGTGGTTGACTTAATGTGATAATATGTGAACAATTTCCCATAGCAAACCTCTCCTGCTCTGGACAGTTCCGGACATGAACTGAGGTGTCAGCAGAGAGCACTGTGGTCAGACAGAAAATAAATTAAAAAAGAAAAGAACTTCTCTGTATTATACAGCTGCTGATAAGTACTGGAAGGATTAAGATTTTTTTAATAGAAGTCATTTCAAAATTTGTTTAACTTTCTGGCACCAGTTTTCCACCAGAGTACCCCTTTACATTTTCCTACATATGAGAATAGAACAGTTGACTTTGTGCAAATTCAATCTATTAAAAGATATATGTCAACAGGCGTGTTTCTCACTGTGTATTGGTATTAGTACTCACGTTGTTTAACTTTACATACTCTCCTTATATCATCAGTCATTGTGGTTGCATTCTCCTTTTATATTTATTTGGCAGCCGGTTTCTGTGATTGTTGACACAAGTGTCTCTTTGTGTGGTGCGTAGGTTGTTATCATGCGGGATTACCAGCATGCCAATGTGGTGGAGATGTATAAGAGCTATCTGGTGGGAGAAGAACTGTGGGTTATGATGGAGTACGTACAAGGAGGTGCTCTGACTGATATTGTATCACAGACCAGGTATGTGCAAATTAAAATATCGCATTAACTCAAAGAATACTAATAATCCAATGACAAAATGGCATAATTAACCTATAAAGGTCTATAAAATAGATGTGAGATTGTGACTGGATCTACTGTGTAAACAAGACTGGTGCCAAAGGTACAGTTCAACCAGAACCCTCTGTCCATTCCAAGTCCAATAAAATCCTTATAATCCGACACCCATTTGTTTGACAATGATATTTTAGTCAGGTATCATCTATTTTTCTGGCCCCTATCAATAGGAAAGTTTCTTTTGTAGGTTCTTGAGGGTCCTCTTCTCTTCTAGGTTCTTGAGGGCCTCCTTCTCTTCTAGGTTCTTGAGGGTCCTCTTCTCTTCTAGGATCTTGAGGGCCTCCTTCTCTTCTAGGTTCTTGAGGGTCCTCTTCTCTTCTAGGTTCTTGAGGGCCTCCTTCTCTTCTAGGTTCTTGAGGACCTCCTTTTCTTCTAGGTGTTACGCCTAGCGCTCCGGGCCCCCGCTCCTCCCCGGAGCGCTCACGGCGTCTCTCTCCCTGCAGCTCCCCGGTCAGTCCCGCTGACCGGGAGCGCTGCTCTGTCATGGCCGTTGGGGATGCGATTCGCACAGTGGGACGCGCCCGCTCGCGAATCGCATCCCAGGTCACTTACCCGTTCCCGTCCCCTGCTGTCATGTGCTGGCGCGCGCGGCTCCGCTCTCTAGGGCGCGCGCGCGCCAGCTCCCTGAGACTTAAAGGGCCAGTGCACTAATGATTGGTGCCTGGCCCAATTAGCTTAATTGGCTCCCATCTGCTCCCTGGCTATATCTGGTCTCCTCCCATGCACTCCCTTGCCGGATCTTGTTGCCCTTGTGCCTAGTGAAAGCGTTTTGTGTGTTTAAAGCCTGTGTACCAGAACTTCTGCTATCTCCCCTGACTACGAACCTTGCCGCCTGCCCCCGACCTTCTGCTACGTCCGACTTTGCTTCTGCCTACTCCCTTGTACCTCGCCTATCTTCAGCAGTCAGAGAGGTGAGCCGTTGCTAGTGGATACGACCTGGTCACTACCGCCGCAGCAAGACCATCCCGCTTTGCGGCGGGCTCTGGTGAAAACCTGTAGTGGCTTAGAACCGGTCCACTAGCGCGGTCCTCGCCATCCCTCTCTGGCACAGAGGATCCACTACCTGCCAGCCGGCATCGTGACAGTAGATCCGGCCATGGATCCCGCTGAAGTTCCTCTGCCAGTTGTCGCTGACCTCCCTACGCTGGTCGCCCAGCAAGCTCGTTAGATCGCCCAACAAGATCACCAGCTGTCGTACTTGACCACCATGACACAGCAACTCCAGTCACAACTACAGCAAGTACAGTCACAGCTACAGCAGCAACAACCATCTCCTCCGCCAGCTCCTGCACCCCTTCCGCAGCGAGTGGCCACTCCTAGCCTCCGCCTGTCCTTGCCGGACAAATTTAATGGGGACTCTAAGTTTTGCCGTGGCTTTCTTTCGCAATGTTCCCTGCACTTGGAGATGATGTCGGACCAGTTTCCTACTGAAAGGTCTAAGGTGGCTTTCGTAGTCAGCCTTCTGTCTGGAAAAGCCCTGTCTTGGGCCACACCGCTCTGGGACCGCAATGACCCCGTCACTGCCTCTGTACACTCCTTCTTCTCGGAAATCCGAAGTGTCTTTGAGGAACCTGCCCGAGCCTCTTCTGCTGAGACTGCCCTGCTGAACCTGGTCCAGGGTAATTCCTCCGTTGGCGAGTACGCCATACAATTCCGTACTCTTGCTTCTGAACTATCCTGGAATAATGAGGCTCTCTGCGCGACCTTTAAAAAAGGCCTATCCAGCAACATTAAAGATGTTCTGGCCGCACGAGAGACTCCTGCTAACCTGCATGAACTCATTCATCTAGCCACTCGCATTGACATGCGTTTTTCTGAGAGGCATCAAGAGCTCCGCCAGGAAAAAGACTTAGATCTCTGGACACCTCTCCCACAGTCTCCACTGCAATCTGCGCCTAGGCCTCCCGCCGAGGAGGCCATGCAAGTGGATCGGTCTCGCCTGACCCTGGAAGAGAGGAATCGCCGTAAGGAAGAGAATCTTTGTCTGTACTGTGCCAGTACTGAACATTTTTTGGTGGATTGCCCAATCCGTCCTCCACGTCTGGGAAACGCACGCTCGCACCCAGCTCTCGTGGGTGTGGCGTCTCTTGATGCTAAGTCGGCTTCTCCACGTCTCACGGTGCCTGTTCGGATTTCTACTTCTGCCAGCTCTCCCCTCTCAGCCGTGGCCTGCCTGGACTCTGGAGCTTCTGGGAATTTTATTCGGGAGTCCTTAGTGAATAAATTCCGCATTCCGGTGACCCGTCTTGTCAAGCCACTCCGCATTTCCGCGGTCAACGGAGCCAGGTTGGATTGCACCGTGCGTTACCGCACGGAGCCCCTCCTAATGTGCATCGGACCTCATCACGAGGAAATTGTATTTTTTGTCCTTCCTAATTGCACTTCTGAAGTTCTCCTTGGACTACCCTGGCTTCAACACCATTCCCCAACCCTGGATTGGTCCACTGGGGAGATCAAGAGTTGGGGTCCCTCTTGTTCCAAGGACTGCCTTCAACCGGTTCCCAGTACTCCCTGCCGTGACCCTGTGGTTCCTCCTGTATCCGGTCCCCCTAAGGTCATTAAGGACTCTGCCTGCCACAGGAAATGCCTCTCCCCCCCTCCCAGTCCCATCAGGCAAGCCTCTGTGTCCCCTCATGGCCCTCGTCCTGGTGTCACACTGCCCCGTGCCAGGTCTCGCCCTCTGCCCTCTCTCCCCATTCCTACTCCTGCTGTTCTGCCTGCCGTTGAGGAATCCCTCCATCCTTTCCCGGTGTCCTCATCCCAGGGGAGGCAGCTACCGGACAAAGAGAAGGGGAGACCTAAGGGGGGGGGTACTGTTACGCCTAGCGCTCCGGGCCCCCGCTCCTCCCCGGAGCGCTCACGGCGTCTCTCTCCCTGCAGCTCCCCGGTCAGTCCCGCTGACCGGGAGCGCTGCTCTGTCATGGCCGTTGGGGATGCGATTCGCACAGCGGGACGCGCCCGCTCGCGAATCGCATCCCAGGTCACTTACCCGTTCCCGTCCCCTGCTGTCATGTGCTGGCGCGCGCGGCTCCGCTCTCTAGGGCGCGCGCGCGCCAGCTCCCTGAGACTTAAAGGGCCAGTGCACTAATGATTGGTGCCTGGCCCAATTAGCTTAATTGGCTCCCATCTGCTCCCTGGCTATATCTGGTCTCCTCCCATGCACTCCCTTGCCGGATCTTGTTGCCCTTGTGCCTAGTGAAAGCGTTTTGTGTGTTTAAAGCCTGTGTACCAGAACTTCTGCTATCTCCCCTGACTACGAACCTTGCCGCCTGCCCCCGACCTTCTGCTACGTCCGACTTTGCTTCTGCCTACTCCCTTGTACCTCGCCTATCTTCAGCAGTCAGAGAGGTGAGCCGTTGCTAGTGGATACGACCTGGTCACTACCGCCGCAGCAAGACCATCCCGCTTTGCGGCGGGCTCTGGTGAAAATCTGTAGTGGCTTAGAACCGGTCCACTAGCGCGGTCCTCGCCATCCCTCTCTGGCACAGAGGATCCACTACCTGCCAGCCGGCATCGTGACACTAGGTTCTTGAGGACCTCCTTTTCCTCTAGGTTCTTGAGGGCCTCCTTTTCTTCTAGGTTCTTGAGGGTCCTCTTCTCTTCTAGGTTCTTGAGGGCTCTCTTCTCTTCTAGGTTCTTGAGGGCCTCCTTCTCTTCTAGGTTCTTGAGGGCCTCCTTCTCTTCTAAGTTCTTGAGGGCCCTCTTCTCTTCTAGGTTCTTGAGGGCCTCCTTCTCTTCTAGGTTCTTGAGGGCCTCCTTTTCTTCTAGGTTCTTGAGGGACCCCTTCTCTTCTAGGTTCTTGAGGGCCTCCTTCTCTTCTAGGTTCTTGAGGGCCTCCTTCTCTTCTAGGTTCTTGAGGGCCTCCATCTCTTCTAGGTTCTTGAGGGCCCCCTTCTCTTCTAGGTTCTTGAGGGCCTCCTTTTCTTCTAGGTTCTTGAGGGACCCCTTTTCTTCTAGGTTCTTGAGGGACCCCTTTTCTTCTAGGTTCTTGAGGGACCGCTTTTCTTCTATGTTCTTGAGGGACCCATTTTCTTCTAGGTTCTTGAGGGCCTCCTTCTTTTCTAGGTTTTTGATTGTGACTGGATCTACTGTGTAAACAAGACTGGTGCCAAAGGTACAGTTCAACCAGAACCCTCTGTCCATTCCAAGTCCAATAAAATCCTTATAATCCGACACCCATTTGTTTGACAATGATATTTTAGTCAGGTATCATCTATTTTTCTGGCCCCTATCAATAGGAAAGTTTCTTTTGTAGGTTCTTGAGGGTCCTTTTCTCTTCTAGGTTCTTGAGGGCCCTCTTCTCTTCTAGGTTCTTCAGGGCCTCCTTCTCTTCTAGGTTCTTGAGGGTCCTCTTCTCTTCTAGGTTCTTGAGGGCCTCCTTCTCTTCTAGGTTCTTGAGGGTCCTCTTCTCTTCTAGGTTCTTGAGGGCCTCCTTCTCTTCTAGGTTCTTGAGGACCTCCTTTTCTTCTAGGTTCTTGAGGGCCTCCTTTTCTTCTAGGTTCTTGAGGGTCCTCTTCTCTTCTAGGTTCTTGAGGGCTCTCTTCTCTTCTAGGTTCTTGAGGGCCTCCTTCTCTTCTAGGTTCTTGAGGGCCTCCTTCTCTTCTAAGTTCTTGAGGGCCCTCTTCTCTTCTAGGCTCTTGAGGGCCTCCTTCTCTTCTAGGTTCTTGAGGGCCTCCTTTTCTTCTAGGTTCTTGAGGGACCCCTTCTCTTCTAGGTTCTTGAGGGCCTCCTTCTCTTCTAGGTTCTTGAGGGCCTCCTTCTCTTCTAGGTTCTTGAGGGCCTCCTTCTCTTCTAGGTTCTTGAGGGCCCCCTTCTCTTCTAGGTTCTTGAGGGCCTCCTTTTCTTCTAGGTTCTTGAGGGACCCCTTTTCTTCTAGGTTCTTGAGGGACCCCTTTTCTTCTAGGTTCTTGAGGGACCGCTTTTCTTCTATGTTCTTGAGGGACCCCTTTTCTTCCAGGTTCTTGAGGGACCCATTTTCTTCTAGGTTCTTGAGGGCCTCCTTCTTTTCTAGGTTTTTGATAGCATCCTTCTTTTCTAGGTTTTTGATAGCATCCTTCTTTTCTAGGTTTTTGAGGGCCTCCTTCTTTTCTAGGTTTTTGAGGGCCTCCTTCTCTTCTAGGTTTTTGAGGGCCTCCTTCTTTTCTAGGTTCCTGAGGGCCTCCTTCTTTTCTAGGTTCTTGAGGAGGCAAAAATTATGGAATCCCCACCCTCAGGCTGGGTTCATACATAGTATGTTGGTCAGGTATTTCCTCCAAAGCCAAGATGAAAAGATTTGTACCTTTCTCTGTATTTTGGAACCAGTTCTGGTTTTGGCTAAAATCATTAACCAGGTACTGACCAATTACTATGTGTAAGCCCAGCCTTAGGGGACTGTCACCCAGCATGTTTCTTTTATAGCAAATGTACAAATTACAGATGTGAAATATCACAATATTTAAAAATGCACTCTGTTTTGCTTGTATAGTGCACCATAGGCTATTCATAGAGAACGCAATGTGTGAACAAATGCAGTGTGGGAACATAGCCTCAGGGGTGGTGTATATCTATTATATATCCTGATTGTTTAAAGATAGCAGATGGAGCTAGGAGGGGTCCGATAGCTAGTAGGTGGGATCTGGTAGATAATGATGTCATCCTGTAGTCCACGGAAGTCTGAGCCTTCTAATAATGACTTTTTAGAAAGTTGCTTCATTTTGCATTCAGGAAACAAAAAAAAAAATTCAGTGCAAAAGTGTTCAAAGTCTGGACCTATAATGTAAAGAGCATCTTGGGAACTTGCCTTTGAGTGGCTCGAGTGGTTTCTGATGTAACTCACCAGTTAATACAGAGACAAACTAACAGCACTGAAATGTTACATGACCCTATTAGGTATTTTTTAACAACGAAGAAAGTTTTCTAGAGTTTCACTTTAAACATGCCCTAAAGAGAGCTCTGCACCTCTAGTTAAAAGGGTTCTCCACCAAAATGTTCTGAACGCTGTTACGAACACTGAGTGCGGGCACTGGGGCTCATGATTTCATGCCATGCCCCCTGAATGCAAGTCTGTGGGAGGGGGCATGGTGGCCATCACGCCCCCTCTCATAGACTTGTTTTGGGGGGGGGGGCGTGGTGTGACATCATGAGGGGGCATGACCGTGACGTCAGTAGCCCTGGCACCCGCATCCAGCATTCGGAACATAATGTTCCGAACGCTGAGGCAGTGGAGTACCCCTTTAAAGGGTACCTTTCATAAAAAAAAAAACTTTTGATATATTATAGATTAATGTCTGCAGAATAACTTTCCAATTGCATGTTTTAAAAAAATATGCTTCTTTCTACTTAATTTTCCACTTTGAGAAAATGACCACTAGAGGTCTCCCTACCAGTCCTGGCCACAAGCCCTTTATAGATTTCAGACTCATGCCAGAGTCCTAAATCTCAGACTGCAGCCGGGACACAGACAAGCTCAGCTGGCAGCTCTGAATCTTCTCCTCTCTGTTTCCAACTGCATGTGCAGAGAGAAGAAAGATCGGAGCTCGGATAGTAAAATGAATGAGGGCATGCAGTAAGGCAGAGTCAGGAGTATGCCCTGCTGTGCTATGAGCACAGTGCTGGTTCCTGCCTGTCTGATTGACAGGCAGGGAGAAGTGCTGAGCTTGTCTGTGTCCCGGCTGCAGTCTGAGATTTACGACTCCAGCATGAGTCTGAAATCTATAAAAAAAAAAAGGGCTTGCGGCCAGGACCGGTAGGGGGACCTCTAGTGGTCATTTTTTTAAAGTGGAAAATTAAATAGAATGAAGCATATTTTTTAATAACATGTAATTGGAAAGTTATTCTGCATACATTAATCTATAATGGATCAAAAGTTCTTTTGATGAAAGGTACGCTTTAAGGCTGCGTTCACAGTACCGCTAGAGGCCCCGTCGGTAGTTCCATCAGATTTGATGTGAAGAAAAGCAATGGTAGCACTGTTCTTCCCATCAAAATGACAGACACCGTGATGGAACCTGACCGATACCAATGTGAATCAACAGGGTCCATTGGGCACTGTTGGTGTCTTTTGTTTGATGGGTACGGCACTGTCTTTATATATGTGCTGTCCTCCAAGGTTTCTCTCCCCTCTGTGCACTGAGCTGGTGTGCGACTCTCTCCCCCTCCCTGCTGCTATCTCTAATACTGAGGGAGCACAAAGTCTGTGTCTTTAGTTTGATGGGTACGGCACTGTCTTTAAATGTTCTAAACCATGACAGTAGTGTGAACAAAGCCGAACGACACCATACCAGACCTACTAGAATAATAGTAATTGGATAACTATAAAGAAAGCGTAACAAATTAAATCTGATTAGTATTGCTTGAACGTTGACGCAGTAGAATAGACCTTGGAACTTTTCCATTATTAGTCATAAGAAACAATCGGTATTTTGACATGCAGCCAGTGGTTTATATTCCAAGATTAATGCTTATTGTTCTGTTTTCAGATTAAATGAGGAGCAGATTGCTACTGTTTGCAAGTCCGTGCTGCAAGCTCTGGTGTACCTGCACTCCCAGGGCGTGATCCACAGAGACATCAAGAGTGACTCCATACTTCTCACACTAGATGGTCGGGTGAGTGCCTGTAGCATCCACTATCTTCAACCTGAGCAGCAACAACATTTATTAACCTATATTCTACCTAAATCTAAGTAACTATCTTCACACAAGAAACGGAAAAGTCCGGCACCGCTAATGCTAAAAAGTCCAGCACCGCTAATGCTAAAAAGTCCGGCACCGCTAATGCTAAAAAGTCCGGCACCGCTAATGCTAAAAAGTCCGGCACCGCTTATGCTAAAAAGTCCGGCACCGCTTATGCTAAAAAGTCCGGCAACGCTAATGGCGTACAGATGAACAAACCGCAAATCAGTATCTGTCCTGGAATGGTTGCTAAGAGTAACGGCGGTGCTATTATCAAACAGGCAGTGCAGAAAGTCCAACAAATGGTAAAAAGAAACGGAGATAATGCACTCACCGCGGACCAAGATACAACTTCAAATTTCGGCTTTATTCCAGAGCTAGGACAGGTAAAACATACAGGACAGATACACAGGGAGCAATGGTGGAACAGGTGAACCGGTTTCACGCACTGAGGTGCTTCCTCTGGCCCGTACGGGCCAGAGGAAGCGCCTCAGAGCGTGAAACCGGTTGCCGCCCCTCCGTCACGCCCCCGCCTCACCTGTTCCACCATTGCTCCCTGTGTATCTGTCCTGTATGTTTTACCTGTCCTAGCTCTGGGATAAAGCCGTAATTTGAAGTTGTATCTTGGTCCGCGGTGAGTGCATGATCTCAGTTTCTTTTTACCATTTAGTAAGTTATATACAGTGGTCCCTCAAATAGCCTCAGGTAACAATATTTTCGGTCTTTTCTGAACCATTGAAACTTGAACCAGACTCCACATACAGTGCTACAGACAGCCCAGATCTGTGATACCTGTCAATTGTTGGAATACCTGACCAATTAGAATGGGCATTCACTGGTAAAACCCGTATCACTGAAGTGTATGCACTGACTGGTGTCTGGTAGCGCCCTCTACAGTACAGGGAGGTATTACATGTTCTGTACTACTCTTTACCTGTATTACTGAAGTGTATGCACTGACTGGTGTCTGGTAGCACCCTCTACAGTACAGGGAGGTATTACATGTTCTGTACTACTCTTTACCTGTATTACTGAAGTGCATGCACTGACTGGTGTCTGGTAGCGCCCCCTATAGTACAGGGAGGTATTACATGTTCAGTACTACTCTTTACCTGTACCAGGATTAGCTGCTCCTTTGGATACCAGGTGAGGGCGGCTCCATGTTACTTTTTTGGGACACTGTGTGTACTGTACAGGACCCTGATGAAGCTCCTGGGGGACATTTATCAAGGGATTTAGAGCTTTTTTTGCTTAAAAAAGTTGCACAAGCACCTAAGCAAATTTTTGTGCGACCTTTGGCTGTAAGCAAAAAGCTACAAAAAAGCTTACCAAAGTGAATTTCATTTTTCACTTTGCAGTGGTCAGGGATTTATCAAGTGCAAGAGTCGCACAAAAAGTTGCAAGCCCTCCAAAACACTGTAAATGTAAGCCAGCCCGGAGCCGGCTTATAAAAAGGCTTTGGAGAGCGATATTTCATATTTTCCGCTGGTAGCCGGGAAACAGGATATTAAAACTGTACAAAGGAGCTCCGGCTGGCATCACTCTGCAGCCGCCCGGGCTCCGTCATATTCTATCCCCACTAATGGGTAAATTGGCCGTTATACTGCCTGCAATAAAAAAAAGTAAAGATGTACATACCTTCCGTTGCTCCCCCGGTGCCTCCGCTAACCCGCTACGACCTTCGCCGTGATCCTCTTCCTGGTTGCCGGTGGTCGGCGAGTCATGCTGCACTCAGCCAATCACCGGCCGCAGCGAAGTTCTGCCTCGGCAAGCGATAGGCTGAGCGGCAGTGTGACGTTTTCGGTCCCAGGAGCAGGTGCCGGGGCTGAAAACGTCCCACTGCCGCTCAGCCTATTGCCGGCCAAGGCGGGACTTCGCTGCGGCCGGTGATTGGCTGAGTGCAGTATGACTCCCCGACCAGCGGCAACCAGGAAGAGGATTGCAGCGGAGGCCAGAGCGGGTTTGCGGAGGCACCAGTGGAGCAACGGAAGGTATGTACCTCTTTATTTTTTTTACTGCCAGCAGTATGATGGGCAATTTTCCCATCCCGGAGTACTCCTTTAAGTTAGGGTAGTGGGGATAGAATGTGACGGAGCCCAGGCGGCTGCAAAGTGATGCCATCCCGGGCTCCTTTTAATATACCACGGCGCCGGCGAGTTTCTTCCCTATGTAATTTCACATTTCCCACTGGGTCCCGTGATTGGCCGGGACCGAGCAGCCAATCACGGGACCTGGCAGGAAATTTGATATTACAGCAGGGGATCCTATGTTAAAAGGAGCCTGGGCTGGCATTGGTCTGTGGCCGCCCAGACTCCCGCAGCTGGGCCGGGAGATGTGCAGGAGCCGTCCCTGCCATGCCTCAGCGCTGCGGTACATGGTGAGAGATGGCAGGGACGGCTCGTGCACATCTCCCGGCCCGGCTGCGGGAGTCCCAAGCCGCAGCAGTGTTATGTCAGCTTGGGCTCCCTTTGCTACGGCGCCGCGGAGTTTACAGTAATTTCAAATCTCCCGCCGGGTCCCGTGTCACGGGAAATATGAAAGTACAGTGATTTTCTTTATCACCGCCAGCCGGGGAGCAGAGCACATTACCGCCCGCTTCCTTGGCTTGCACGACTACAACTCCCAGCATGCCCTTACTGTAAGGGCATCAGCTGCTGTATGCTCCACAGGAAGTTCTTTTCTTTTTGAATTTCCTTTCTGTCTAACCACAGTGCTCTCTGCTGACACATCTGTCCATTTTAGGAACTGTCCAGATCAGGATAGGTTTGCTATGGGGATTTGCTCCTAATCTGGCAGCAGAGAACACTGTAGTCAGACAGAAAGGAAATTCAAAAAGAAAAGCACTTCCTGTGGAGCATGTAGCAGCTGATAAGTACTGGAAGGGTGAAGATTTTTAAATAGAAGTAATTTACAAATCTTCTGGCGCCAGTTGATTTAAAAAAATAAAAATAAATAAATGTTTTCCAGTGGAGTACCCCTTTAAGGTACCACTATATCTGATTTACCCAAATCTACACAACCATTAAAATTTTTTAACATGATATATAATTTCGTCAATGAACCTACCGTATGCTGGAGTAACTCCTATCGCCCTTTCACCTAAATGATGCTGCTGTGAACCCAACAAAATTGACATTTTATCTATGATCTCGGACAGAACACTATATATATATATATATATATATATATATATATATATATATATATATATATCATTGTCTGTAAATGTAGCAGATGATTGTCAACTGCAGACAAACTTTGCACGCTGAGATGACATTCGGCACCACTGTGCCACATTCATATATTTGCTGTAGTCTACCACGTAACCCATCCTATTTACATCAATGTATTTTCATACTTTATTGTCATAGCTGCTGTAAATTCCGTAATACAGTGGTCCCTCAAGTTACAATATTAATCGGTTCCAGGACGACCATTGTATGTTGAAACCATTGTATGTTGAGACCAGAACTCTATGGAAACCTGGTAATTGGTTCTGAAGCCACCAAAATGTCATCCAAAAATAGGAAAAAAGTGAGGATTAAAGAAAAATAAGTAGATAACTAATATAGATAAATCAAGTCCTTACATATAAAAGAAAGAAAGATCTGCTGGGAGCTGTAAATCACTGCCTAGGTCAGTGTTTCCCAGACAGGGAGCCTCCAGCTGTTGCAAAACTACAACTCCCAGCATGCCCGGACAGCCAAAGGCTGTCCGGGCATGCTGGGAGTTGTAGTTTTGCAACAGCTGGGGGCACTCTGCTTGGGAAACACTGGTCTGTAGAGGACAGGAGCATCTTCGGGGTCCTGTACAGTACACACAATGTCCTAAAAGAGTAAAATGGAGTCACCTTCACCTGGTGTCCAAAGGAGCAGCTAACCCTGGTACAGGTAAAGTGTACAGAACATGTAATACCTCCCTGTACTGTAGGGGGCGCTATCAGACACCAGTCAGTGCATACGCTTCAGTAATACAGGTAAAGAGTACAGAACATGTAATACCTCCCTGTACTGTAGGGGGCGCTACCAGACTTCAGTCAGTGCATACGCTTCAGTGATACAGGGGTTTTAACAGTAAAATGCCCATTCTGATTGGTCAGTTCTTCCAGCCAATGACACGTTGCACAGATCTGCATTGTCCGTAGCATTGTATGTTGAGTCTGGTTTCAACTTACAATGGTCTAGAAAAGACCATTGTATGTTGAAACTATTGTATGTTGAGGCCATTGTAGGTTTAGGGATCACTGTACTAGAACAGTGGTCTCCAACCTGCGGACCTACAGATGTTGCAAAACTACAACACATGCGCTCGAAACGCGTCAAGTTGTGTCGGACTTTGTGAAGTTGTTCGATGCTGTTTTTAGAGGATTCATCAATAAAGCTACAGTTTCTTCAAATATATATATATATATATATATATATATATATTTTTTATATATATATATATATATATATATATATATATATATATGCCTATAGTTACAAAGATGCACCACAACTGAATGTGAACAAAATGAATTTACTACTTTATTAAAACAGGTAAGTAAAAAACACATTAAAAATACATTTAAGACAAAAACAGCACCAGATACATACAAAGTATAGGTATGAGGACTCAACCCCAGGGGATAAGATAGTAATACAGATCAGGTACAGAGCATAGCCATATATGAATACAAAGAATGGTACAAATGAAGACCTGAGCAGAATTAGAAATTAATACCAACAAAGGCGTGCCAAACCATACCTATACCAACCCCAACGACCGTTTCGCTGTAAAATAGCTTCCTCAGGGGGCGTCAAGTTTCTTCAAGTGCTGGATCATTTTGTTTTTTACTCATCAAAATCCCAATACAGACAATCATGACATAATAACCACTGTATCACAATGCTCCTTTCTCATAATAAACACGTGTGGTCCTTATTTCTTTTTCAGGTGAAGCTTTCTGACTTTGGGTTTTGTGCTCAAATTAGCAAAGATGTTCCAAAGAGGAAATCCTTAGTGGGCACTCCATACTGGATGGCACCTGAGGTCATTATGAGGTTGTCGTATGGCACAGAGGTAAACCCCTAATAAAGTGACTTTATACATATTTTAGATAGAATATACAGTTAGAAGTAGTAAAAGAATCACAACTGGATCCTATAAAACCATTGGATCTGAATAATAAGACAATTTACACTATACACAAAAATGTTGTCATTTTATACTTAAAGGGGTATTCTCCCAGAAAGTTAAACAGATTTGTAAATGACTTTTATTAAAAAAAATCTTAACCCTTCCAGTAGTTATCAGCTGCTGTATGTTCCACAGGAAGTTATTTTCTTTTTGAATTTCCTTTTTGACTGACCCCATTGCTCTCTGCTGACATCTCTGTTCATTTTAGGAACTGTCCAGAGTGGGAGCAAATCCCCATAGCAAACCTCTCCTGCTCTGGACAGTTATTAAAATGGACAGAGGTGTCAGCAGGGAGCACTGTGGTCAGGCAGAAAGGAAATTCAAAAAGAACTTCCTGTGGAACATACAGCAGCTGATAAGTACTGGAAGGGTTAAGATTTTTTTAATAGAAGTAATGTACAAATCTATTAAACTTTCTGGCACCAGTTGATTTAAAAAAATTTTTTTTCCAGAGGAGTACCCCTTTAATAACAGTGGTTCCCAACCTTTTTTTTTTTTCTTACCTGATCCGTTGGCAGGCCAAAAACATATTAGCGATAGGTTTGTAATAAATAATGTTATTTCAAATTAATGTGTTTTTTTTTTTTTTTACTCCATATATGATCTGAGTTGTACACTTTTTTTTATTTCTTCACTATCCGGCCTAGATACAAAACCTGCCAGACAAACATTTCAGGCTCTTTTCTCAAGCACAATGCCCACCTCTTTACAAATTCCATGTATATTGCCCAACACAGTAATGCTCTGTGCCCCCATATAGTTGTAGGCCCCAATACTGCCCCATATAGTAGTAGGCCCCCTCTGTGCACTCATATAGTTGTAGGCCTCAACATAGCCCCCATGTAGCAGTAGGCTGCTCCCATACAGTAGTAGGCCCCCTCTGTGCCCCCATATTGTTGTAGGACCCATATAGTAGTAGGTGGCCTCCATACATTAGTAGGCCCTCTATGTGCCCCCATATTGTTGTAAGACCCATATAGTAGTAGGCCCCCTCTATGTCCCCATATTGTTGTAGGACTCATAGTAGTAGGTGGCCCACATACAGTAGTAGGAACCCTCTGTGCCCCCATATTGTTGTAGGACCCATATAGTAGTAGGTGGCCTCCATACATTAGTAGGCCCTCTATGTGCCCCCATATTGTTGTAAGACCCATATAGTAGTAGGCCCCCTCTATGTCCCCATATTGTTGTAGGACTCCTATAGTAGTAGGTGGCCCACATACAGTAGTAGGAACCCTCTGTGCCCTCATATTGTTGTAGGACCCATATAGTAGTAGGTGGCCCCTATAGAGTAGTAGGCCCCCTCTGTGCACCCATATCGTTGTAGGCGTCAACATAGCCCCCATGTAGCAGTAGGCTGCTCCCATACAGTAGTAGGCCCCCTCTGTGCCCCCATATTGTTGTAGGACCCATATAGTAGTAGGTGGCCCCCATACAGTAGTAGGCCCCCTCTTTGCCCTCATATTGTTGTAGGACCCATATAGTAGTAGGCCCCCTCTGTGCCCCTATATTGTTGTAGGACCCATATAGTAGTAGGTGGCCCCTCATACAGTAGGCCCCCTCTCTGCCCAGAAATACAGAGAACTGGGGTACCTGAGGTCATAAACCGCTGCTTTACAAGAATGTTATTTAAATTGTATGTCTTCCTGGGATATCCCTTTATGAAACAGAATAGTAGGGGACTCCGCACGTCCATACGTTACCTGAACAGCAATTTATTCCAATGCCATTTAGTTTGTGGTTGCTCCATTTGCTTTGGGATTTTGGATCCATGAGGTCTATCGATCACATTATACAGTGGTCCCTCAACATACGATGGTAATCTGTTCCAAATGAACTATCGTTTGTTGAAACCATCGTATGTTGAGGGATCCGTGCAATGTAAAGTATAGGAAGCTGTACTCACCTGTCCCCGCCACTCCGGACCCGTCACCGCTGCCCTGGATGTCGCCCTCCATCGCTGTCGCCGCGTCCCCGACGCTCCAGACGTCTCTGCTTTCCCGGGATCCTCGCTCTCCATCATCACGTCACTACGCACGCACGCCGCTCCTATTGGATGACGGAACGGGGTGCGCGCGCCGTGATGACGACGATGGAGAGCGCCGGCGATGGAGGGGATCGTAAAGAGGATGCTCCGGAGCCCCGAGGACAGGTAGGAGACAATCACCGGAGCACATGGGGCACCGTAAACGGCTATCCGGTGGCAGCTGAAGCAGTCTGCGCTGCTGGATAGCCGTTTATGCGATGGCCCCGACATTCAAAAGCATCGTATGTTGATGCTGCCTTCAACATGCGATGGCCTCTGAGAGTGATCGTATGCTGAAATGATCGTATGTCGGGGCCATCGTAGGTCGGGGGGGTCACTGTAATTCATTATAATCTCTGTAGATTCCTAATCATTACTAAACCAGTCGCCTTGTCATTCTTTCTTAATCCTTAGGTGGATATCTGGTCGTTGGGGATTATGGTGATTGAGATGGTGGATGGTGAACCTCCCTACTTCAGTGACTCTCCTGTGCAGGCCATGAAAAGATTGCGAGACAGTCCTCCGCCTAAACTGAGGAACTCGCACAAGGTGAGTCACGTCCACCATCTAAACACATATTTTACAAACCCATTAGAAGTGTTCACAATGAATAATTTCCTGGATTTTTAGGTTGAGGTATAAATTGCTCATTGTGATCTGTCAATGCTAACAATGGATTACGTTAGGTAACAGGAAGTTGTGGTTTGGGCCTCTGGCCATCGAACTTATTGTGGAAACCAATCCTTTATATGAACGCATTACACTGCAGACTTCAAATTTTTTTATGAGATATCTATTTACCTAAGAAAGTAGATTTCAACCTACTAAGGCCATCAAGTTCACTTTTTTATAGGTATTAACTGTGGCTTAACCAGAGAGAGAGAGCGGTTTAAAGGGGTACTCCACTGCCCAATGTCCGAAACATTTTGTTCCAATCGCTGGGTGCGATCTGCGAGGGTTGTGATGTCATGGCCACACCCCTCATGATGTCATGCAAATTCCCCCTCAATGCAAGTCTATGGAAGGGGGCGTGGCGGCCGCCACGCCCCCTTCCATAGACTTGCATTGAGGGGGCGTGGTGTGACACCATGTGGGGCGTGGCCATGACCCATAGACTTGTATTGAGAAGGCGTGGCATGGCGGAATACACTTGATTAGCAAGTGGAATACCCTTGATGAGCAACTAACGTAGCCAAATTGTCTCAGACTGATTGTATCTATAGACTTTATATATAGACTGTGTAGTTTAGATGGTCGCTGTTATTGATTGGTCGGGGTCTGAGCTTTCAGACCTCGACTGGTAGTTAGAACAGGCCGGGAGAAGTGAACACGTAGAGCATCCTCTACCGGTTCTGTGCCTCATGACTTAGATGGTCTCATAATGCAAGTCTATGGACTTGTTTCACTCTTGTAGACACAGAGGTGGGAGAACAGGGCACAGACTTTCATGGCTTGTTCTAGTGATCGGTAGGGGTCTCAACTCTCTCTAGGACATGTCAAAAAAACATTTGTAGTGACGGGAACACTTTAAGTTTACACCAACTACTAGTTGGCGTGCTTCAAGCTGGAATTGTGCATCAACATTTTTGGCACATTTATGGTGCACATATGCAAAGCCCCTTTTTGCCGAGACTACACCCCTGGATACCAAGGCCAAGCCTCTTTTGTTGGACATGGTGGAAGAATAAATCTAGACAAAAATAGACATGTCTATTCTTTCTTTGGATTTTGCTCGTAAATGCATTGCCTTCTATGAGGCGGCTCATTCTAATGCGGTCCTAGTGCCCGCCGGAACTTTCAAATGTGCAGAATGTCCGTCCGTGTTTTCTGGGAGATATTCTGCACCTTCCATATGAATATACTCCAAATGTTTATTTTGAATGTTATGAAGAGATCCAAAAAAGTTCCGGGCATGAGATCGGAAGATTTGTAGTAGAAGTGTCAATGGTGTCGAAGGAGAAACCTTCTCCTTTCATTCTGTGACTTCTAAAGGGGTACTCCACTGGCCTACGTTCGGAACATTTAATTCCGAACGTCCCCTTGTGACGTCAGGCCACACCCCCTCAATGCAAGTCTATGGGAGGGGGCATGGTCGCCGCTACACCTCCTCCCATAGACTTGCATTGAGGGGGCATGGCCGACCTCCGCAGCACAAACACAGTGTTGGGAACTAAATGTTCCAAACACTGGCCAGTGGAGTACCCCTTTAAGAAAACAAGTCAATGTAAGTAGGCTGCTAAAGGTTTCCCCCTTTTTTCCTAGGCATCCCCAATTCTGCGAGATTTCTTGGACCGAATGTTGACCCGAGAAGCAGCCGAAAGAGCCACGGCCCAGGAGCTTCTCGACCACTTTTTCCTGCTCCAGGCCGGCCTTCCTGAATGTTTGGTTCCGTTGATCCAGAAATATCACAAGAGGAACTCTACCTGCTAATCCTAGGGGGGGAAAGAAAAACAAAAAACAATACATAAGTACAAGAGGCTTTTTTTTTTCCATAGAAAAACCTGTTCATGTATCTACACCACCTTTGCCTATTTTTTCCTAAAGAGAGCCCTGAATGATACAACAACCTCCGTATTAAAGGAGTACTCCGGTGGGGGGGAAAAAAATTCTAATCAGCTGGTGCCAGAAAGTTAAACAGATTTGTAAATTACTTCTATTTAAAAATCTTAACCCTTCCAGTATTTCTCAGCTGCTGTATGCTACAGAGGAAGTTGTGTATTTTTCAGTCTGACCACAGTGCTCTCTGCTGACACCTCTGACCATGTCAGGAACTGTCCAGAGTACCAGAGTAGAAGCAAATACCCATAGCAAATCTATCCTGCTCTGGACAGTTCCTGATATGGACAGAGGTGGCAGCAGAGAGCACTGTGGTCAGACTGGAAAGTACTACACAACTTCCTCTGGAGCATACAGCAGCTGATAAGTACTGGAAGGATTTAGATTCTTAAATAGAAGTAATTTACTAATCTGTATAACTTTCTGGCACCAGTTGATTTGAAAACAATAGTTTTCAATTGGAGAACCCCTTTAAGAGAAGATCAGTGGTTGTGGTAAAACAAGGCAACGTACTTGAACTACCCGGACTATATATTTTTTTTTATTTTTATTTTTTTTAACTGACCTCTCTGACTGGGTTTTTAAAATTGTGATTGTTTACAGTAGTTATTAACCATTTCACTGCTGGAAAAAAAAAGTACAGTAAAGTGTGTGTGTGTGTGCGTGAGGGGGGGGGAGGGGGCAAATAATTTATTTTTTACACTGGAAAAAAAATCCATAACACGGACCACGACTGAAGCACCTTATGGACTTTTTGAAAAATGGAAATCTGTAGTCGCACTCAAGACACTTCCTCGGATGACCAGCAGAGGGAACCAAATGAATACGTAATGACAATCATTACAACCAGTGTTTTTTTGGGGAGGGCGCTCTACAGTCTTTGTAATGCAGATCAGACTGCGTTTCTCAAAGGGACAATAATAAAAATTTTAAAAAAGAAAGAAATATATTTATTTTAGTTTAGATGCAATAAATAAAAAAAAATATATATACAGGTGAAACTTGAAAAATTAGAATATCATGCAAAAAGTTAAAAACTTAAAAGGTGAAACTAATATATGAGAAAGTCTCATTACATGGAAAGCAAGATAGTTCAAGCCGTGATTTGTCATAATTGTGATGATTATGGTTACAGCTCATAAAAACCCCAAAGCCCCCCCCCCCCCCCACATTACTATGATTTGGGGAGCCATGTCATCTGCTGGTGTTGGTCCACTGTGCTTCATTAAAGGGGTACTCCGGCGATAAGACATCTTATCCCCTATCCAAAGGATAGGGGATAAGATGTCTGATCGCGGGGGTCCCGCCGCTGGGGACCCCCGTGATGTTGCATGCAACACCCCGTTACAATCAGTCCTCGGAGCATGTACGCTCCGGGTCTGATGACTGGCGATCACGGGGCCGGAGCATTGGATAGGGGATAAGATGTCTTAGCGCCGGAGTACCCCTTTAAGTCCAGGGTCAATGCGTCCACCAGGAGATTTTGTAGCACTTCATGCTTCCTTTCCTCTTAAGTTGCATTAATGAAATACAATGGACTTTTGCACAATATTCAAATTTTTTGTGTTTCACCTGTATATTTTGCACAGCAGATACAAAGGATAATCCATAAGCTGGTGGATGCACTGTGACAAATGTTAGCTCAGCAGCGCCGGCGTTTAACATGGGTGTGGTTTTGCATAAAGTTTAGCGTGCAGGCGACGTGGACAATTGAATGAACAGAACAATTACAGAACGCAAAGTTACGAAATAATATTCTTAATAGAGAACGATCTGATGTGTGACAGATATAACAGAAAGTTGCGCAAACTGTTTGCTCATGTTACGCACTTATTTAGAGTGTTCATGTGTTTGTTTGTTTTCTTTATCCATGTCTCTAATGTTGCCAAACTACAACCCCCAGCATGTCCAGACAGCCAACAGCTGTCCGGGAATTCTATGAGTCTATTGTTTTTTTTAAGTGGTGTCCTAGTTTGCAGAACGCAAATTATATAATAATAATTAAAAAAAAAAAAAATATATATATATATATATATATATATATAATATAAATTTAAACCGTGTAACTGGAGAAAGGTGAAAGAAAATAGGCACCGTTCAAGTATGCGCCTTGATCAATTAATCAGTCACCTGGAAGACGCTTCCATAAGAGAACAGCGCTACTAAAAACAATTCATGGGGCGGCAAGGTGGTGCATGCATAGAAGAAGGTAGTAGGGAAATAACACAAAAGTAACAAAGAAATGAATCCTGCACTCACCATGGTCTACTGCTACTGAAAAAGAGGCATCCTGGAGGCAGAGGAGCCCCCCCTGGGCTCCCCCCCCCCCCCCCACCCCCAAAGCCCCGTTGCCTCCAGGATGCCTCCTTTTCAGTAGCGGTAGACCATGGTGAGTGCAGGATTCATTTCTTTGTTACTTTTGTGATATATAAATTAAATGTCGAAAGAAACATTATCCAGGGTAGAAGCCTTGCAGGAAGGATCAATACTTTATTCAATAAAAAGGCCTTACTCATGGTATGGTCCTGCGTGAGGCCGAAACGTGTCACCCTGTGATGTCTTGTCCTGCTTCATCGGTTTTTATTCAATAAAGTATCGATCCTTCCTGCAAGGCTTCTGCTCTAGATAATCTTTCTTTCGACATTACAAGTGTGGTGTGGTTCGCGCCAGTCAGTGCGCATATCAGGCCAGAGGGGGAGCTCGTCAACCCCTGCATAAATAAAGAAGAAATACATTTACAATAATAAATGTGTGTGTGTGTGTGTATGTGTGTGATATATATATATCATTACTATGGCGTCTGTGCGCACTGGATCAAAACTCCTTCCCAATAGAGCGGATGTAAGGAATCAGAGATTTGCAAATATACTGTAAACAAACATGCAGGGATTTGTAGTTTTGCAAAAGCTGGAGGCACCCTGGTTGGGAGACACTGCTCACTAATGTGTCTGGGTTTAGGGTTAGGTGTGTTTTTTTTTTTTTCTTAGTTGTGTCGTAGTTTGCAGAACGCCCGTTAATAAAAAAATATATATGTTTTAATAAATAATAATAATATATATTTAATAAGTTAATTAAATAATAAATCAACAACAATATATATATATATATACACACACACACAGTATAGAGAGCTGCCTCCTGCTTCCACCGAGCGTGAAAAGCTTGTGTCCAGACCAATGCTTGATTGCTGGAAGCTGCTAAAGTAGGAGAAAATGCGGGGCCCTGGAAGCTGCTAAAGTAGGAAAAATGCGGGGCGCTCTCTGGTGTAGGTTGTTCCATTACGATTGATGTAGAAAAAGAGATTGGAAGAAACCCACCACCTATAGTGTAATACTGACCTCTGGGAGTTGTGCAATGGAATGGGCACAACTCTGTGGGAGGTTAGGGATGTTGGTGGGTGTATACAGCTTGCTGCTCGGATCCCCCTTGCCCATCGCCCTCGAAACGGGTACGGAAAGATAAATGAGAGAAGGAAGCACCGAAAAACAAGGGTTCTGTCTCCACACCCACACAAAGAGAAAAAGGAAACAAAACCTCAAAAATAATTGAAAAAAGAGAACTAAAATCCCTCAAGGAAAATCCAGACATTGTGATCCAAAATCAGGATAACTACCAAATGGAGGCCCTCCGCATCCTACGACCTTTTATCCACCAACCCTTCTCCATCATACAGTAAGGAGTATATGGAGCTTATCAACTCAGCATACTGTATATGGATTCTAAACAAAAAAGAGAAAAAAAGAAAAAATTCTTAACCACCAATTCACCACAAACAGCCTTTTTTTTAACCACCTGCCAAAAATAAATAAGTGCACCGAAAAACCACCCTGACGACTGATCATATCTGGTATCGGGTCCCTCACAAGTCAGTTATGTCACTTCATTGATCTGTACCTTCAGGAGATTGTGAAAACATTGCCTTCCTACCTGAAAGACTCTTCTAGCCTCATTAATGACCTGTTACATTTCCCATGGGAGCAGGACTACCTTTTTCTCGCCCTTGACGTCAATTCTTTATACTCTAACAATGCACACCATTTGGGTCTAAAAACCACAGCCCATTATCTATGAGCAGCTAATAAACTAAAAGAAAAACAAATATCCTTCCTCCTAAATGGACTTAAATTCATACTCACTTACAATGTGTTTACCTACAATTCCATTTACCACCAAAAATAAAGGGACTGCAATGGGGACGAGAGTAGCCCCCCAGTTACGCAAACTTGTTCATAGGGGGTTTATATTCAATTCCCCTTTCTTTATACCTCACATCAAGTACTACAAACGGTACATTGATGATTTGTTTATTGTTTGGAAGGGAGTAGAGATGAGCGAACTTACAGTAAATTCGATTTGTCACGAACTTCTCTGCTCAGCGTTTGCTGACTTTAGCCTGCATAAATGAGTTCAGCTTTGAGGTGCTCAGGTGGGCTAGAAAATGTGGATACAGTCCTAGGAGACTCTTTCCTAGGACTGTATACACTTTTTCCAGCCCACCGGAGCACCTGAAAGCTGAACTCCTTTATGCAGGCTAAAGTCAGCAAACGCCGAGCCGAGAAGTTCGTGACGAATCAAATTTACTGTAAGTTCGCTCATCTCTAGTAGGGAGACCTGGACTTAGCCCACCGCTTTGACCACCGCCTGAACAACAACCAATGGGGACTAGAATTGTCCCCCACTTTTGACCTGAAATCGGTGGTATTCCTGGAACTTTCGTTTTTTCTTCCTCACCTCTTAAAAATCATAACCCTTTCAATTTTGCACTTACAGACCCAAATGATGGCTTATTTTTTGTGCCACCAATTCTACTTTGTAATGACATAAGTCCTTTTACCCAAATATCTACGGCGAAACAAAAAAAAATCTAAAAAATTGTGCGACGAAATTGAAGAGAAAACGCCATTTTCAATAGATTTAAGTGCTTGTATATAAATGCTTATGTATAACATGCAGTACATTGATTGGCAGCAATTTTCAGTGCAGAGCCATAGCATTGCATTGCATTGCAGTGTTATCGGCGGTCGATTGTTCAAGCCTGGATCTCAGGCTTGGAGCAATCAATCGCCGAGTGGATGGACCCTCGGCTCGCATCCTAGCTGATGGGAACACTGTGGTTTCACTGCGCTGGTTCCGATCAGCACGACTGAGCTGCCGGGGATGATTTTATTTATTTTTTTACAGTTTAGACGTGGCGATCAACTTTGAACGCTGCATCTAAAGGGTTAATAGCGCGCGTCACCGCGATCGGTGACTTGTGCTATTAGCCCCGGGTCCCGGCCACTGTTAGACGTTGGGACCGACCCAATATGACGCGGGGACCCCGAGTTATATCGCGGGAGGGGGACTCGGGACGTACAGGTTCGCCCCGAGTCGCCAAGAGGTTAAAAAAGTTGGCACGAACAGTTTTTTAGATTTTCTTTTTTTTTTTCTTATTCAAAACAGTTTTCATTAGTCATGAACAACATAAACCGTACAAGCGTCCAACAAATGGAGTAACAAGAAAGCATTCTGAGTTGTTGTGCTACAAATATAGCAAGAGATCATCACATGAATCTGGCATGCTAGAACACAACTAGGTATAGGAGCCATATTACGTCACAGGGAGCTCCAGACAGTGCTCATTCTTCCAATGTAGGACTGAACCCAGGAAGAAAGGAAAAAGAACATAAACATTCTAGAGAAGAAGGGGGAAGAAAAAAACGTAAGTGGTAGTGGGGAATTGAAAGGGTGGGGGGGGGGGGCTCGGAGTTTTTTAGATTTTCATACCGCACACTACAGTAAATGGCTCAAAAACATACCATTCAGCCAATATAGAAGGATTCATAGAAACTACACGAATAATGGGGACTATCAAAGGCAATCCAAGATTCTACAAAAGAGATTTCTGCAGAAAAATTGCTCTCTTAGCATCCTAAAAAAAAGCTTTCACCTCCAACCTAACAGTTTAATAAATATCTCTTCTACCATAAAATCTACGCATTGCAAGGACACCCAACCCAGCACATTCTTACAATTTTATCACGACCTATAATTAGGGTCTCCATCTCATCAGAAAAATTCTAGAGAAACACTGGAGATTACTGCTCCTGGATCCCATTCTCAAAAACCTCATCCCCAAAAGACCCGAACTAACCTTCCGAAGAGCCCAAACCATTGAAAACATCCTAGCGCCAAGCCGCTTGAAGAAAAAGAAGACAGCAAAAACCTCAATCCTCCCTCCGGGAGCATACAAATGTGGCAACAAAGGCTGTTTGTGCTGCAAGAGCATTGCACATGGTAGAAAAACATTCACATCAAGGAACATATCCTCAACATTCGATATAAAAACACACCTGGACTGTGGGCCCACACACGATGTATCTTATAGAATGTTTCTGTGGTCTCAATTATATCGGCAGGACAGCGCAGACACTGAGGAAGAGGTTGAATGGACCTAGACACAACTGCAGTCGGCTTTTGGAAATAAATGTCTCACGACACTTATCAGAAGAGCATAATAAGGACTTCTCCAACCTCAGCATTACCCCTATTGAACAAATTCCAGAAGATCAGGATAACTGACAATGAGCCCTAAATAAGCGAGAAGCCTTCTGGATCTATAAACTCAAATGTCTGGTGCCAGATGGATTGAATTATGACCCTTCCTCCTCTTTCTTTCAGAACAACTCATACCAGATAGCCTAGACATCATCCCTCCCTGACCCACCCACCCCCTCTTGCCCCTATTTATTCCCCCCCCCCCCCTGGAGTACAACTCCATCCCCTCCTTCCCCCCCCCCTTCCATTCGCCCCCTTATATTCCCCCCCTGCTCGGTCCCTATCCCGTCCCTCCCCCCCCCCCCATAATGTACTTTGCATAAGTTATGGGTGCCTACCCTTGCCTACCTCATTGATTGGTGGTTTTCTGCAATACAACACACACCTCATGTTGAGTCATATTACTATGAGCCTCCCATTCTCATAACCCATACATTTTAATAAAATATTAGAGATATGTAGGCCACGCCTACCCAGACAGTAGCGCTCGGGAGACAGAGCCCCCGTTTTTTTCTGTGCATCCTTCTCTCATTTATCTTTCCGTACCCATTTCGAGGGCGACGGTTAAGAAGGATCCGAGCAGCAAGCTGTATATACCCACCAACATCCCTAACCTCCCACAGAGTTGGGCCCATTCCATTGCACAACTCCCAGAGGTCAGTATTACACTATAGGTGTGGTGGTGGGTTTCTTCCAATCTCTTTTTCTACATCAATTGTAAAGAAACAACCTACTACGTCAGAGAGCGCCCCGCATTTTTCCTTCTTTCTCCTACTATTGTAAAACATGTATCCAGTAATGACAAGTCTTCTGTGCTGCGATCTGATATAACACGTATGTGCACAAAACACCAGGCGCTAACCTGGTCTAATACAAAGCATTGATGGTCTGACATGGTGCGTGATTTCTGATCATTGTGTTTACAAAGAGTCCGTCTCCAGTTCCCTTCTTTCCTGTGTGAGATTTTTTTACTGGGATGAAGATATTCTCCAGAAGACATCTGTCTTTAGGAAATATTCCTTATTCTATTACTGCACTATGTAAGGCCCATTCGCAGACAGGAAGTTTCACAGAGATTAGGATATTTATCTACATTCCACTGATGATTGAGAAGTTTCAGCTGTAACGAAATTCTACAAACACATTCTATTTTTACATTGAACTCTACAGTACGTAGCTTACACTGCAATGAAGCCTTGGAGGACGTGTCCACACTCGAAATCCTTTTTTTTTTTTCAATGGATATTGGGTCTTTTTTATATGGGCAGTAAAAGAGTACCTATCGATGATGTGGAATGCTGATCGGCATTCAGTTACCACTTCCTGAAGAAGAAAGGGTGGCACCATTGTAAAATTCCAACCAGAGTAGCTGACAAAGTATGGACGTGCAATCAAGTGGGATGAGTCCTGACATACTGCGGTGTCCACGGAGTGTTTGTAAGAATACCTGATCATTTCGTGAGGCCAGGGCACTGTTATCCTATACACGGTCCGAGGTTGGAGACAGCTTCTCCTGGGCCAGACACAGGCAGTAAATGAACAAACCGGTGTCCGGTTACGGATAATTGTCTTTACTGAGCTGGATGCAGATGGTAATACACAAACAGCTAGTTTTAGGTAAGAGAGTGTAGCGTAACCACTTAGGACCTGTGGTGCTTACATCAAACAGAATTATACTGACTTGTGAGATGGAAGATTGAACCCTGGTAGCTAGGGTCCTGTCAAGGTACTGAAGACTCTTCCGCAGGGGCATGAATTTCCTCCTTGTGAGTAATCCTTGCAGGATGACCAGTTGAAAGATTAAACATGAAGTAGGCCTCACCTCAGAGCACACGACACACAGCACAACTGAGCCAAGCTGTTGATCAGGAGCCACACTAGGGTGAACTGACTAC